>NC_059212.1:37164887-37467310 GCF_020615455.1 Coregonus clupeaformis | reverse complement strand
TTCTAAGAGAGAGAGAGAGAGAACAAGAGAGAATGAGAGCGTTTTGGAGAGAGAGGGAGAACAAGAGCGTTTTGGAGAGAGAGAAAGAACAAGAGAGAATGAGAACTTTTCTGAGAGAGAGAACAAGAGACAATGAGAGCAATTCAGAAAGAGAGAGAGAACAAGAGAGAATGAGAGCGTTTCGGAGACAGAGCGAGAACAAGAGAGAATGAGAGCGTTTCGGAGAGAGAGAACATGAGAGAATGAGAGCGTTTCTAAGAGAGAGAGAGAACAAGAGAGAATTAGTGTTTCTGAGAGAGAGAGAGAACAAGAGAGAATTAGAGCTTTTCGGAGACAGAGAGAACAAGAGAGACTGACAGCGTTTCGGAGAGAGAGAGAGAACAAGAACGTTTCTGAGAGAGAGATAGAGAACAAGAGAAAATGGGAGTGTTTCGGAGAGAGAGAATAAGAAAGAATGAGAGCGTTTCGGAGAGAGAATGAGAGCATTTCGGAGAGAGCGAGAGAACAAGAGAGAATTAGAGCATTTCGGAGAGAGAGCGAGAACAAGAGAGAATGAGAGCATTTTGGAGAGAGAGAGAGAGAGAGAGAGAGAGAGAGAGAGAGAGAGAGAGAGAGAACAAGAGAGAATGAGAGCGTTTCAGCAAGAGAGAGAGAGAACAAGAGAGAATGAGAGCATTTCTGAGAGAGAGAGAGAACACGAGAGAATAAGAGCGTTTCGAAGAGAGAGTGAACAAAAGAGAATGAGAGCGTTTCTGAGAGAGAGAGAGAACAAGAGAGAATGAGAGCGTTTCAGAGAGAGAGTGACAAAAAGAGAATGAGAGCGTTTCTAAGAGAGAGAGAGAACAAGAGAGAATGAGAGCGTTTCGGAGAGAGAGAGAGAACAAGAGAGAATGAGAGCGTTTCGGAGACAGAACGAGAACAAGAGAGAGAATGAGAGCTGCTGAGAGAGAGAACACGAGAGAAAGAGAGCGTTTCTAGAGAGAGAGAGAACAAGAGAGAATTAGTGTTTCTGAGAGAGAGAGAACAAGAGAGAATGAGAGCGTTTGAGACAGAGAGAACAAGAGAGAATGACAGCGTTTCGAGAGAGAGAGAAAACAAGAACGTTTCTGAGAGAGAGATAGAGAACAAGAGAAAATGGGAGTGTTTCGAGAGAGAGAATAAGAAAGAATGAGAGCGTTTCGGAGAGAGAATGAGAGCATTTCGGAGAGAGAGAGAGAACAAGAGAGAATTAGAGCATTTCGGAGAGAGAGCGAGAACAAGAGAGAATGAGAGCATTTTGGAGAGAGAGAGAGAGAGAGAGAGAGAGAGAGAGAGAGAGAGAGAGAGAGAGAGAGAGAGAGGGAGAGAACAAGAGAGAATGAGAGCCTTTCAGCAAGAGAGAGAGAGAACAAGAGAGAATTAGAGCATTTCTGAGAGAGAGAGAGAACACGAGAGAATAAGAGTGTTTCGAAGAGAGAGTGAACAAAAGAGAATGAGAGCGTTTCTGAGAGAGAGAGAGAACAAGAGAGAATGAGAGCGTTTCGGATAGAGAGAGAGAACAAGAGCGTTTTGGAGAGAGAGAGAACAAGAGAGAACGAGCGTTTCGAGAGAGAGAAACACGATAGAATGAGAGAGCGTTTCCGAGAGAGAGAATGAGAGAGAATGAGAGCATTTTGGAGAGAGAGAGAGAACAAGAGAGAATGAGAGCATTTCTGAGAGAGAGAGAGAGAACAAGAGAGAATGAGAGCGTTTCGGAGAGAGAGAGAGAACAAGAGCGTTTTGGAGAGAGAGAGAGAACAAGAGAGAATGAGAGCGTTTCGGAGAGAGAGTGACCAAAAGAGAATGAGAGCGTTTCTAAGAGAGAGAGAGAGAACAAGAGAGAATGAGAGCGTTTCGGAGAGAGAGGGAGAACAAGAGCGTTTTGGAGAGAGAGAGAAAGAACAAGAGAGAATGAGAACTTTTCTGAGAGAGAGAACAAGAGACAATGAGAGCAATTCAGAAAGAGAGAGAGAACAAGAGAGAATGAGAGCGTTTCGGAGACAGAGCGAGAACAAGAGAGAATGAGAGCGTTTCGGAGAGAGAGAACATGAGAGAATGAGAGCGTTTCTAAGAGAGAGAGAGAACAAGAGAGAATTAGTGTTTCTGAGAGAGAGAGAGAACAAGAGAGAATGAGAGCTTTTCGGAGACAGAGAGAACAAGAGAGACTGACAGCGTTTCGGAGAGAGAGAGAAAACAAGAACGTTTCTGAGAGAGAGATAGAGAACAAGAGAAAATGGGAGTGTTTCGGAGAGAGAGAATAAGAAAGAATGAGAGCGTTTCGGAGAGAGAATGAGAGCATTTCGGAGAGAGAGAGAGAACAAGAGAGAATTAGAGCATTTCGGAGAGAGAGCGAGAACAAGAGAGAATGAGAGCATTTTGGAGAGAGAGAGAGAGAGAGAGAGAGAGAGAGAGAGAGAGAGAACAAGAGAGAATGAGAGCGTTTCAGCAAGAGAGAGAGAGAACAAGAGAGAATGAGAGCATTTCTGAGAGAGAGAGAGAACACGAGAGAATAAGAGCGTTTCGAAGAGAGAGTGAACAAAAGAGAATGAGAGCGTTTCTGAGAGAGAGAGAGAACAAGAGAGAATGAGAGCGTTTCGGATAGAGAGAGAGAACAAGAGCGTTTTGGAGAGAGAACAAGAGAGAACGAGAGCGTTTGGAGAGAGAGAGAATACGAATAGAATGAGAGCGTTCGAGAGAGAATGAGAGAGAATGAGAGCATTTTGGAGAGAGAGAGAGAACAAGAGAGAATGAGAGCATTTCTGAGAGAGAGAGAGAGAACAAGAGAGAATGAGAGCGTTTGATGAGAGAGAGAGAACAAGAGCGTTTTGGAGAGAGAGAGAACAAGAGAATGAGAGCGTTTCGGAGAGAGAGTGGACCAAAAGAGAATGAGAGCGTTTCTAAGAGAGAGAGAGAGAACAAGAGAGAATGAGAGCGTTTCGGAGAGAGAGGGAGAACAAGAGCGTTTTGGAGAGAGAGAAAGAACAAGAGAGAATGAGAGCTTTTCTGAGAGAGAGAACAAGAGACAATGAGAGAGCAATTCAGAAAGAGAGAGAGAACAAGAGAGAATGAGAGCGTTTCGGAGACAGAGCGAGAACAAGAGAGAATGAGAGCGTTTCGGAGAGAGAGAACACGAGAGAATGAGAGCGTTTACTAAGAGAGAGAGAGAACAAGAGAATTAGTGTTTCTGAGAGAGAGAGAGAACAAAGAGAGAATGAGAAGACGTTTGGAGACAGAGAGAACAAGAGAGACTGACAGCGTTTCGGAGAGAGAGGAGAGAAAACAAGAACGTTTCTGAGAGAGAGATAGAGAACAAGAGAAAATGGGAGTGTTTCGAGAGAGAGAATAAGAAAGAATGAGAAGCGTTTCGGGAGAGAGAATGAGAGCATTTCGGAGAGAGAGAGAGAACAAGAGAGAATTAGAGCATTTCGGAGAGAGAGCGAGAACAAGAGAGAATGAGAGCATTTTGAGAGAGAGAGAGAGAGAGAGAGAGAGAGAGAGAGAGAGAGAGAGAGAGAGAGAGAGAGAGAGAACAAGAGAGAATGAGAGCGTTTCAGCAAGAGAGAGAGAGAACAAGAGAGAATGAGAGCATTTCTGAGAGAGAGAGAGAACACGAGAGAATAAGAGCGTTTCGAAGAGAGAGTGAACAAAAGAGAATGAGAGCGTTTCTGAGAGAGAGAGAGAACAAGAGAGAATGAGAGCGTTTCAGAGAGAGAGTGACAAAAAGAGAATGAGAGCGTTTCTAAGAGAGAGAGAGAACAAGAGAGAATGAGAGCGATTCGGAGAGAGAGAGAGAACAAGAGAGAATGAGAGCGTTTCGGAGACAGAACGAGAACAAGAGAGAATGAGAGCGTATCGGAGAGAGAGAACACGAGAGAATGAGAGCGTTTCTAAGAGAGAGAGAGAACAAGAGAGAATTAGTGTTTCTGAGAGAGAGAGAGAACAAGAGAGAATGAGAGCGTTTCGGAGACAGAGAGAAAAAGAGAGAATGACAGCGTTTCGGAGAGAGAGAGAAAACAAGAACGTTTCTGAGAGAGAGATAGAGAACAAGAGAAAATGGGAGTGTTTCGGAGAGAGAGAATAAGAAAGAATGAGAGCGTTTCGGAGAGAGAATGAGAGCATTTCGGAGAGAGAGAGAGAACAAGAGAGAATTAGAGCATTTCGGAGAGAGAGCGAGAACAAGAGAGAATGAGAGCATTTTGGAGAGAGAGAGAGAGAGAGAGAGAGAGAGAGAGAGAGGAGAGAACAAGAGAGAATGAGAGCGTTTCAGCAAGAGAGAGAGAGAGAACAAGAGAGAATGAGAGCATTTCTGAGAGAGAGAGAGAACACGAGAGAATTAGAGCGTTGTAAGAGAGAGTGAACAAAAGAGAATGAGAGCGTTTCTGAGAGAGAGAGAGAACAAGAGAGAATGAGAGCGTTTCGGATAGAGATAGAGAACAAGAGCTTTTGGAGAGAGAGAGAACAAGAGAGAACGAGAGCGTTTGGAGAGAGAGAACACGATAGAATGAGAGCGTTCGAGAGAGAGAATGAGAGAGAATGAGAGCATTTTGGAGAGAGAGAGAGAACAAGAGAGAATGAGAGGCATTTCTGAGAGAGAGAGAGAGAACAAGAGAGAATGAGAGCGTTTCTGGAGAGAGAGAGAGAACAAGAGCGTTTTGGAGAGAGAGAGAGAACAAGAGAGAATGAGAGCGTTTCGGAGAGAGAGAGTGACCAAAAGAGAATGAGAGCGTTTCAAGAGAGAGAGAGAGAACAAGAGAGAATGAGAGCGTTTCGGAGAGAGAGAGGAGAACAAGAGCGTTTTGAGAGAGAGAGAGAACAAGAGAGAATGAGAGCGTTTCGCGGAGAGAGAGAACACGATAGAATGAGAGCGTTTCTGAGAGAGAGAAATGAGAGAGAATGAGAGCATTTTGGAGAGAGAGAGAGAACAAGATTAGAATGAGAGCATTTCTGAGAGAGAGTTAGAACAAGAGAGAATGAGAGCGTGCTGGAGAGAGAGAGAGAGACAGAGCATTTTGGAGAGAGAGAGAGAACAAGAGAGAATGAGAGCGTTTCGGAGAGAGAGAGACCAAAAGAGAATGAGAGCGTTAGAGAGAGAGAACAAGAGAGAATGAGAGACGTTTCAGAGAGAGAGAGAGAACAAAGGCGTTTTGGAGAGAGAGTGAGAACAAGAGAGAATGAGAGCGTTTCGGAGAGAGAGAACGAGAGAGAATGAGAGCGTTTCAGCAAGAGAGAGAGAGAACTAGAGAGAATGAGAGCATTTCTGAGAGAGAGAGAGAACACGAGAGAATGAGAACGTTTCGGAGAGAGAGTGACCAAGAGAGAATGAGAGCGTTTCGGAGACAGAGCGAGAACAAGAGAGAATGAGAGCGTTTCGGAGAGAGAGAGAGAGAGAACAAGAGAGAATGAGAGCTTTTCTGAGAGAGAGAACAAGAGACAATGAGAGCAATTCAGAAAGAGAGAGAGAACAAGAGAGAATGAGAGCGTTTGAGACACGAGCCGAGAACAAGAGAGAATGAGAGCGTTTCGGAGAGAGAGAGAGAACAAGAGAGAATGAGAGCGTTTTGGAGAGAGAGAGAACAAGACAGAATAGAGCGTTTCGGAGAGAGAGAACAAGCGAGAATGAGAGCGTTTCGGAGAGAGAGAGAACAAGAGAGAATGAGTGCGTTTGGGAGAGAGAGAGAACAAGAGAGAATGAGAGACGTTTGTTCGAGAGAGATAGAACAAGAGAGAATGAGTGCGTTTTGGAGTGAGAGAGAGAGAGAACAAGAGAGAATGAGAGCGTTTCAGCAAGAGAGAGAGAGACCAAGAGAGAATGAGAGCATTTCTGAGAGACAAAGAATAAGAGAGAATGATAGCGTTTCGAAGAGAGAGAGAGAACAAGAGAGAATGAGAGCGTTTCGGAGAGAGAGAGAGAACAAGAGAGAATGAGAGCGTTTCGGAGACAGAACGAGAACAAGAGAGAATGAGAGCGTTTCGGAGAGAGAGAACACGAGAGAATGAGAGCGTTTCTAAGAGAGAGAGAGAACAAGAGAGAATTAGTGTTTCTGAGAGAGAGAGAGAACAAGAGAGAATGAGAGCGTTTCGGAGACAGAGAGAACAAGAGAGAATGACAGCGTTTCGGAGAGAGAGAGAAAACAAGAACGTTTCTGAGAGAGAGATAGAGAACAAGAGAAAATGGGAGTGTTTCGGAGAGAGAGAATAAGAAAGAATGAGAGCGTTTCGGAGAGAGAATGAGAGCATTTCGGAGAGAGAGAGAGAACAAGAGAGAATTAGAGCATTTTGGAGAGAGAGCGAGAACAAGAGAGAATGAGAGCATTTTGGAGAGAGAGAGAGAGAGAGAGAGAGAGAGAGAGAGAGAGAGAGAGAGAGAGGAGAGAACAAGAGAGAATGAGAAGCGTTTCAGCAAGAGAGAGAGAGAACAAGGAGAATGAGAGCATTTCTGAGGAGAGAGAGAACACGAGAGAATAAGAGCGTTTGAAGAGAGAGTGAACAAAAAGAGAATGAGAGCGTTTCTGAGAGAGAGAGAACAAGAGAGAATGAGAGCGTTTCGGATAGAGAGAGAGAGAAACAAGAGCGTTTTGGAGAGAGAGAGAACAAGAGAGAACGAGAAGCGTTTCGGAGAGAGAGAGAACACGATAGAATGAGAGCGTTTCCGAGAGAGAGAATGAGAGAGAATGAGAGCATTTTGGAGAGCGAGAGAAGCAAGAGAGAATGAGAGCATTTCTGAGAGAGAGAGAGAGAAAAGAGAGAATGAGAGCGTTTGGAGAGAGAGAGAGAACAAGAGCGTTTTGGAGAGAGAGAGAACAAGAGAGAATGAGAGCGTTTCGAGAGAGAGAACAAAGAGAATGAGAGCGTTTCGAGAGAGAGAGAAACAAGAACGTTTCAGAGAGAGATAGAGAACAAGAGAAAATGGGAGTGTTTCGAGAGAGAGAATAAGGAAAGAATGAGAGCGTTTGAGGAGAGAATGAGAGCATTTCGGAGAGAGAGAAGAACAAGAGAGAATTAGAGCATTTGAGAGAAGCGAGAACAAGAGAGAGAGGAGAGAGAGAGAGAGAGAGAGAGAGAGAGAGAGAGAGAGAGAGAGAGAGAGAGAGAAGTTTTTTTTTTTTTTTTGAGTTTTATAAAACCTTTATTTTATACTCAAGTGTTAACATAAATAATGGCACCTGCCTTTTCAAAAATGAAGAAAAATGTAATTCCTAAATAAAATAAAATAAAAATACAAAAGAACATATACATTCAACTCATTTCATCAACAAAAAATAGTTTCCCCCTCCTCCACAAAACAAACCGCTCTTTCGCAAGCCCACTTCTCCTCAAACAATGGGAGATCTTTTACAGCTGAGAAGAACTCAAAATCCACTTTTATTCTTGCTTTCACTAATCCTTTAAAAACACATCTTACATCCTGCCCATATCCCGCTTTCTATCTTATGTTTCCTACTCAGAAAAATGGACATCTTAGCTTGTCCCAAAATAAAATTTAAGCAGTTGACATTTTCTTTTCTGATGCTTACTATATTGAAACCCCAAAATAAAAACAGTATTATTGAAATCTCCTACAGCTTTAAACAAAGACTCCAGCATTTCCAAGAGAGGTTTTATCCTCTCACACTCCATAAAACAATGAAAAATTGTTTCTCTTATATTACAAAAAGGGCATCCATCTCCAACATCTGAGTTAATAACAGATACAAAAGCATTAACTGCAATGATGCCATGCAAAACTCTCCATTGCATATCCCCAGTACCCTTTGTAACGGTGGCTTGTACAGTGCTCTCCATGCTGGCTTTACCTTGTCATCAATGCCCAATTTTACCCTCCATGGAGTGTCTTTTTCTATTTTTCAATTTATCTTTATTCAAAACCTTGACACACCCCCTGTATAAGTCTTTCCCATTCACCTCATCCAAACCCACCTCTTCCAACCCTCTCAAATCCATTAATAGCGCCTTTCTTTCCGACTCTGGGATATTGGGTGTAATCCCTAGTCTTGGAAATGAGACGTTTTCATCTTGTACATTCTTCTTGTGACTATTAAGCATACCCCCACTCTTCTGCTGACAGAGCCTTCCTGCAGCTTCCCAGCAGTTGTCCGACAATCCTTTCCGACCTCACCCCCCAAATGTTCAGCCACCCGTCTTCCATCCATTAAGGCGGGCCCAGCCATCGCCATTAACTGTTTTAAGGTGATGATTTTGCCCTTCACCAGAATCTTGGAGAAATATGGAACAGCTGCAGTTGTACAATCCAGTCTTGCCCCGTACACCAGAGGTTCCTCCAACAGCCAATGCACTGACTCCGCTGACGTTCCGTCTGGACACCTTCATAATGCTCCACACCCTAAGAAGGCCTCTGTAAAACTGGAGGTACTCCCCTCCCCTAGAAATCTGGCTACTATCAACCAAAATAAAGCTTTCTTTAAACCTAATCCCCCAACCTGCTGTAATACAAGACCTCCACCCCTCTCCAAACCACATTTTCCGGTCCATAAAGCAACCTTTGAATAAACTGAAACCGGAAAGCAGCAGCCCTACTAGCAAGATGTACAAGACCTTGTCCCCCCTCCTCTTTTGACAAATACAAAACACTTTGTGGAACCCAGTGATATTTATCCCAAAAAAAATCCACAATCATTGCCTGTATCTTAGCCAGAAGGCCAGATGGTGGCTCTAAAACTGACAACCGATGCCACAGTGCAGAGGCAATCACATTGTTAACTATAATAGTGCGCCCCCTATACTGACATACGCCGATAACAACCAACGCCATCTCCTCATCCTTCCTTCCACCATTTCAACCACCCCAATCCAATTTTTTCCATTGTCCCCTCATCTCCTAGGTACACTCCAAGGTACTAAAACCTCCCTTACACCATTCCAGCCCCCCTGGCAAAGCCATGATCCCTCCAGACCATTCTCCAATCTGTAAAGCACAACTTTTTTTCCCAATTTACCTTTGCAGAGGATATTCCCCTAAAACGGTCAACCATTAGACTCAAACTATCCACCTCCGCTTGATTTTCACTAAAACAACTACATCATCAGCATAGGCTGAGAGACGAATAGAGGAATATCCTCTGAAAGGTACACCCCTTCAATGCGACTTCTAATGCTATTTAGTAGTGGCTCTATAGCAATGGCATATAACATTCCCGACAAAGAGCATCCCTGCCTAATACCTCTACACACTTCAAAAAGGAGCACTCAAACCACCGTTAACTTTCAATACACTTTCAATGTCACCATATATCACCTTTATCATGGCAATAAAACCAGAGCTGAACCCAAATGCCTCAAAAGTGTGCCATAAGTATTGATGTTCAACTCGGTCAAATGCCTTTTCCTGATCAATTGAAATTAGACCAGCATCCAACCCAATAGCCCTAGAGACGTCCAAAAAATCACGAATCAGAGAAATGTTATCCCCTATCTGCCTGCCAGGAACACAGTAGGACTGGTCCGTATGTATGATTTGCCCCATCACCTCCCTCAGCCTGTTGGACAAAGCCTTTGACAGGATCTTATAATCAGTGCACAATAGAGCCACCGGCCTCCAGTTCTTCACCTCCCTAGGGTCACCCCTTTTTGGGCAGTAGGGTGAGGGACAGCCCTTCTGCAGCTTATTGGTAGTAACCCTCCGGTTAAACTATCATTAACTACTGCTAGCCAATCCTCTCCCAACATAGCCCAAAAGACTTAAAAAAGTCAACGGGAAGCCCATCAATGCCTGGTGCCCTTCCATTTTCCATGCCTTTTAATGCAGTGTATAGCTCCTGCAAAGACAATGGTTGCTCCCAGCTCAACCTGAGCTTCTGCAGCCACCTGTGGGAGACCCATCAAGGAACTGCTGTGTCACTGTTTTCTCCTCTTTGTACTCACACTTGTAGAGCTCAGCATAGAACTCTACTGCCCTCTTCCCCTAATTTCACTAGGGCTAGTGAGCTCCTGTCCAACAGCTGATTTGAGACAATGAATAATTTTTCTTTGTCCATTCTTTTTCTCTAAACCAAAGAAAAACTTGGATGAGGCATCCATTTCAGAGACTCCCTGAAACTTACTTCTCACCAATGCCCCCTGTGCTCTGATACCCAGCAGGTCTGCCAATGTAGCTTTTTTTCCTCTTGAGGGCCTGAGTATGGCCTCGATCTCCTGTGGTCTCAACCAACGTCATGAGTTCCACTATTTCAGTCTCTAGGGCTTTCATTGATTTGGTGATATCCCTGGTGACATTCCTTGTGTATTGATTACATAATTGTTGAATCTGGATTTTCCCTATATCCCACCACTGTTGAAGGGATACAAAACTGGCCTTTTGAGACCTCCACCTCTCCCAAAAAAAACTAAAACATTTCCTGAAGTGAGCATCACTCAATAAAGTTATATTAAAAATGCCAATATGCGCTTTTGGGTTTTACATCGTTAATGAACACCACCTCTGTTATTAAACAATGATCAGAAAATCCCACTGGGGTTATCACACTTGATTTACAGACCTGAGATTGATGCTCAAAACAATAAAACCTATCTAACCTGGCCATAGAGATGGTGTTCTCTCTCACATGCGCCCAGGTGTACTGTCTCGTGCCTCCATGTTGACTCCGCCAAATATCACACAGTTCATGTGTTACAATGAGGCGTTTTAAAAAAAGTCCTTGAGGCTATATGAGGTTCTTTGTGATTTCTATCTAAATCACTGACTGTACAGTTAAAATCCCCAGCAATAAATAAATAATCTTCATTATTACATTTCCCAATGGTATTTGATAATGTCTCTAAAAAACATACCCTCTCAACTGCCACCACTGGGGCATATACATTTATCAGACACATAGTGATGTTTTCATACCTTGCTCTAACTTTTAATAACCTCCCCTCAACTACCTCTTCAACCTCATATGACAAAGGCAAAAACCCTTTTGAGAACAAGATGGCCACACCCCCACTTTTTGAGTCTTTATGACTACACACCACTGTCCCCCCCCACTCCTGTTGCCACATAACTTCATTTTCCAAATTACTATGCGTTTCTTGTAGAAAATGTATGTCACTTCCCTTTCCCCTAATTAACTCATACACTACGGCTCTTTTTTTAACGTCTCTTGCCCCATTTACGTTTAAAGAAGAAATCTTAAAACTGCTCATGGATGAAAAAAATACAGAGGAAGACACAGAAACCACATCTCTTTACAGAGTTAAGGCTGCGACTGAACTCTTTCATTTTCTTTAGAATTTGCATCACTTATCACTCCGTGACCACTTTCTTGAGTCTAGCAATTTCAGGGCTTGTCAAACCTCCCCCTGTTATTTTTGACATCAGAAACTTTGCTGATTCAATAAACAATTCACTTTCAGGGAAAAAATCTGTTACATTATAATCCTGCATATATTTCTTCCCTTTGTCAACTTCAGAAATTGACGTACTTTCTCAATCCCATACCTCCCTTCCACCCCATTTATCTCACTATTTTGTTGTGACGCATCAGATGACTCACTCTCGCTATCCTCCCCAGAAGAAAACTCCACCATCTCTACAACCTGTTCATCCTCAACTGATTTATCAATCTCTACCTTCCTCTTGGAATTAGACCCTTCACCACCCCCACATTCTTCCTCTTACTCCTCGGTACTTTGAAAACAGCGGCTTCCTTTTCCATTATTTCAATCTCCTCCTGACCTCCAATTTCATTTTCCAGCACCACCTCAGCAACGGCAGTCGCAATCTCACCGACTTTTTCCCCTCCTTCTTTGTTCTGATCTACCACCATTGCCCCCGTATCCACACTGCCTTCCTCTCCTACTTTTCCTCTACCACATCTGCCCACCTCCTCCTTTCCCCAGCACCCCGCACCCTTAGCATGTTCATCCCTTCGCGGTGGTGCATTAGCTGCACCAGCACTAGAGCTGCTACCTGAATCTGCGCGCTCATTCTCGGGACAATTACGCGCCAAATGCCCCTCTCTTCCACAGCCAAAGCATTTCATTGATTCAATAGAAGCGTAGAAAACATAATCAAATCCATCAATCTTAAAACTGAATGCTAAATTCAGTTCATCAATGTCCTTTTTTAAATCATATGCACTTGTCTCCTATGAGACACTACATGTTTCAGCAACGGAGATTTGCATCCAAAAAGAACCTTCTTTATTGTTGATACAATTTGACCATGACGAGATAACTCTCGCTCCAACACTTCATCTCTAACAAATGGTGGTACGTTAGAAAGTATAACTTTCTTCGGGATTCATAAGCGGAAATACCGGGCGTCTGCGTCTCCCGCAACACAACACCACTCTCAACTATCTTATTCACCTTTTCAATGGAATCTAAAAATATCACTACAGCGCTATTCATCCTTGAGGCTGATTTGATGCTATCATACCCAATAATAGCACCCACTGCCAAGCTACATTCTTCCACTGAACACCCGGCCGCAGCAGGAATCTTAACTCCATGTCGCCGACTAAGTTTTTCAAACTCCAAACTTCCGCGAGTGGCCATTGCAACCAGCCTCACCCGCTGGTTGTGCCCTCGCGAAAAACAACCTCAACAATCCCACCACCCCCTATACGTGCTTAGTGATAGTTAGACAAGATAACCTTAAACCAACTAAACTAATCAATATAAATATATACACACCAAAAACCCAATAGAATGAAAAAAAATCCAGTCGCTCTCACACTCACTCCTGCTTCACGACTCACTCCCAGCATGCACTCCAACAAGAGAGAGAGAGAGAGAGAGAGAGAGAGAGAGGGAGAGAGAACAAGAGAGAATGAGAGCGTTTCAGCAAGAGAGAGAGAGAACAAGAGAGAATGAGAGCATTTCTGAGAGAGAGAGAGAACAAGAGAGAATAAGAGCGTTTCGAAGAGAGAGTGAACAAAAGAGAATGAGAGCGTTTCTGAGAGAGAGAGAGAACAAGAGAGAATGAGAGCGTTTCGGATAGAGAGAGAGAACAAGAGCGTTTTGGAGAGAGAGAGAACAAGAGAGAACGAGAGCGTTTCGGAGAGAGAGAACACGATAGAATGAGAGCGTTTCCGAGAGAGAGAATGAGAGAGAATGAGAGCATTTTGGAGAGAGAGAGAGAACAAGAGAGAATGAGAGCATTTCTGAGAGAGAGAGAGAGAACAAGAGAGAATGAGAGCGTTTCGAGAGAGAGAGAGAACAAGAGCGTTTTGGAGAGAGAGAGAGAACAAGAGAGAATGAGAGCGTTTCGGAGAGAGAGTGACCAAAAGAGAATGAGAGCGTTTCTAAGAGAGAGAGAGAGAACAAGAGAGAATGAGAGCGTTTCGGAGAGAGAGGGAGAACAAGAGCGTTTTGGAGAGAGAGAGAAAGAACAAGAGAGAATGAGAGCTTTTCTGAGAGAGAGAACAAGAGACAATGAGAGCAATTCAGAAAGAGAGAGAGAACAAGAGAGAATGAGAGCGTTTCGGAGACAGAGCGAGAACAAGAGAGAATGAGAGCGTTTCGGAGAGAGAGAACACGAGAGAATGAGAGCGTTTCTAAGAGAGAGAGAGAACAAGAGAGAATTAGTGTTTCTGAGAGAGAGAGAGAACAAGAGAGAATGAGAGCGTTTCGGAGACAGAGAAAACAAGAGAGACTGACAGCGTTTCGGAGAGAGAGAGAAAACAAGAACGTTTCTGAGAGAGAGATAGAGAACAAGAGAAAATGGGAGTGTTTCGGAGAGAGAGAATAAGAAAGAATGAGAGCGTTTCGGAGAGAGAATGAGAGCATTTCGGAGAGAGAGAGAGAACAAGAGAGAATTAGAGCATTTCGGAGAGAGAGCGAGAACAAGAGAGAATGAGAGCATTTTGGAGAGAGAGAGAGAGAGAGAGAGAGAGAGAGAGAGAGAGAGAGAGAGAGAGAGAGACAAGAGAGAATGAGAGCGTTTCAGCAAGAGAGAGAGAGAACAAGAGAGAATGAGAGCGTTTCGGAGACAGAGAGAACAAGAGAGAATGACAGCGTTTCGGAGAGAGAGAGAAAACAAGAACGTTTCTGAGAGAGAGATAGAGAACAAGAGAAAATGGGAGTGATTCGGAGAGAGAGAATAAGAAAGAATGAGAGCGTTTCGGAGAGAGAATGAGAGCATTTCGGAGAGAGAGAACAAGAGAGAATTAGAGCATTTCGGAGAGAGAGCGAGAACAAGAGAGAATGAGAGCATTTTGGAGAGAGAGAGAGAGAGAGAGGGAGAGAACAAGAGAGAATGAGAGCGTTTCAGCAAGAGAGAGAGAGAACAAGAGAGAATGAGAGCATTTCTGAGAGAGAGAGAGAACACGAGAGAATAAGAGCGTTTCGAAGAGAGAGTGAACAAAAGAGAATGAGAGCGTTTCTGAGAGAGAGAGAGAACAAGAGAGAATGAGAGCGTTTCGGATAGAGATAGAGAACAAGAGCGTTTTGGAGAGAGAGAGAACAAGAGAGAACGAGAGCGTTTCGGAGAGAGAGAACACGATAGAATGAGAGCGTTTCCGAGAGAGAGAATGAGAGAGAATGAGAGCATTTTGGAGAGAGAGAGAGAACAAGAGAGAATGAGAGCATTTCTGAGAGAGAGAGAGAGAACAAGAGAGAATGAGAGCGTTTCGGAGAGAGAGAGAGAACAAGAGCGTTTTGGAGAGAGAGAGAGAACAAGAGAGAATGAGAGCGTTTCGGAGAGAGAGTGACCAAAAGAGAATGAGAGCGTTTCTAAGAGAGAGAGAGAGAACAAGAGAGAATGAGAGCGTTTCGGAGAGAGAGGGAGAACAAGAGCGTTTTGGAGAGAGAGAGAGAACAAGAGAGAATGAGAGCGTTTCGGAGAGAGAGAACACGATAGAATGAGAGCGTTTCTGAGAGAGAGAATGAGAGAGAATGAGAGCATTTTGGAGAGAGAGAGAACAAGATAGAACGAGAGCATTTCTGAGAGAGAGAGTGACCAAAAGAGAATGAGAGCGTTTCTAAGAGAGAGAGAGAACAAGAGAGAATGAGAGCGTTTCGGAGAGAGAGAGAGAACAAGAGCGTTTTGGAGAGAGAGTGAGAACAAGAGAGAATGAGAGCGTTTCGGAGAGAGAGAACGAGAGAGAATGAGAGCGTTTCAGCAAGAGAGAGAGAGAACTAGAGAGAATGAGAGCATTTCTGAGAGAGAGAGAGAACACGAGAGAATGAGAACGTTTCGGAGAGAGAGTGACCAAGAGAGAATGAGAGCGTTTCTAAGAGAGAGAGAGAGAGAACAAGAGGGAATGAGAGAGAATGATAGCGTTTTGGAGAGAGATAGAGAGAGAACAAGAGAGAATGAGAGCTTTTCTGAGAGAGAGAACAAGAGACAATGAGAGCAATTCAGAAAGAGAGAGAGAACAAGAGAGAATGAGAGCTTTTCTGAGAGAGAGAACAAGAGACAATGAGAGCAATTCAGAAAGAGAGAGAGAACAAGAGAGAATGAGAGCGTTTCGGAGACAGAGCGAGAACAAGAGAGAATGAGAGCGTTTCGGAGAGAGAGAGAGAACAAGAGAGAATGAGAGCGTTTTGGAGAGAGAGAGAACAAGACAGAATAGAGCGTTTCGGAGAGAGAGAACATGCTATGCTGATTGGTTAGTAAGTTGACGCCCTCTTGTTTCTCGCTTCCGCATTGTCTCCGTGCTGCTGTGCTGTTTGCTGCTACTTGGCTACCTGCCAAACTATTCACGTTTTACTTTTAATAAACGTTTAATCAATCTCTGTGTTCAACAAATTTACCAACTTTTTAGTTTTGTCCTCACTCATCTTTTTTCGTTAAACTTTTTCACCCCGGACGTTTTATCCCGAGACAGAAGAGTCATTTTCCTGTGCGTTTTTGCTGCCAACTTTACTTTATTTTTCCTTTTTTCCATCGCAACTTTTTTCCCTCATTCAACTTTTTTCACCCGGACGCTTTATCTGGACATGGTTCGTCAACATCTTCAACAGCCGAAGCTAAGTAGTAACATTAACATGATGTCTTCTAATTGCAGTCGCTGTACTCATAATATACAGGAGAACGATCGCCTTACTGGGCGAGAATAGCTGTGCTACAAGCCCAGCTTCAGACGCAATCGTTAGGCAAGGGTAATTTCAGTGTAGGAAAAGAAGAAACAGCATCTGTGCCACCAGTAAGTACAGATAGTAACGTTAGTATAAATCCCCCCGCACAGTCCCCGCAGCCGGACAACTTTCTCATGGCTTCTGGAGGGAAATACTGTTGGAATGATCAACCGGTGTCGCTCATTCAGCCGACAGAAACTTTCAACCGGTTTTCCCCATTATGTAGCGAGTCGGAGTCTGAGTCTGAGTCTTCTCTTGTCTCTACTCCTCCCGTTACGGGGTCTGAGACGCCGAAGGCTCCCACCATTAGCTCTGACAAATTGAAAACCCTAGTCATTGGCGACTCCATTACCCGCAGTATTAGACTTAAAACGAATCACCCAGCGATCATACACTGTTTACCAGGGGGCAGGGCTACCGACGTTAAGGCTAATCTAAAGATGGTGCTGGCTAAAGCTAAAACTGGCGAGTGTAGAGAGTATAGAGATATTGTTATCCACGTCGGCACCAACGATGTTAGGATGAAACAGTCAGAGGTCACCAAGTGCAACATAGCTTCAGCGTGTAAATTAGCTAGAAAGATGTGTCGGCATCGAGTAATTGTCTCTGGCCCCCTCCCAGTTAGGGGGAGTGACGAGCTCTACAGCAGAGTCTCAGCACTCAATCGCTGGTTGAAAACTGTTTTCTGCCCCTCCCAAAAGATAGAATTTGTAGATAATTGGCCCTCTTTCTGGGACTCACCCACAAACAGGACCAAGCCTGACCTGCTGATGAGGGACGGACTCCATCCTAGCTGGAGGGGTGCTCTCATCTTATCTACCAACATAGATAGGGCTCTAACTCCTCTAGCCCCACAGTGAAATAGGGTGCAGGCCAGGCAGCAGGCTGTTAGCCAACCTGCCAGCTTAGTGGAGTCTGCCAATAGCACAGTCAGTGTAGTCAGCTCAGCCATACCCATTGAGACTGTGTCTGTGCCTCGACCTAGGTTGGGCAAAACTAAACATGGCGGTGTTCACCTTAGCAATCTTATTAGGATAAAGACCTCCTCCATTCCTGCCATTATTGAAAGAGATCGTGATACCTCACATCTCAAAATAGGGTTACTTAATGTTAGATCCCTCACTTCAAAGGCAGTCATAGTCAATGAACTAATCACTGATCATAATCTTGATGTGATTGGCCTGACTGAAACATGGCTTAAGCCTGATGAATTTGCTGTGTTAAATGAGGCCTCACCTCCTGGTTACACTAGTGACCATATTCCCGTGCATCCCGCAAAGGCGGAGGTGTTGCTAACATTTACGATAGCAAATTTCAATTTACAAAAAAAAAATGGCGTTTCGTCTTTTGAGCTTCTAGTCATGAAATCTATGCAGCCTACTCAATCACTTTTTATAGCTACTGTTTACAGGCCTCCTGGGCCATATACAGCGTTCCTCTCTGAGTTTCCTGAATTCCTATCAGACCTTGTAGTCATAGCAGATCATATTCTAATTTTTGGTGATTTTAATATTCACATGGAGAAGTCCACAGACCCACTCCAAAAGTCTTTCGGAGCCATCATCGACTCAGTGGGTTTTGTCCAACATGTCTCTGGACCTACTCACTGCCACAGTCATACTCTGGACCTAGTTTTGTCCCATGGAATAAATGTTGTAGATCTTAATGTTTTTCCACAAAATCCTGGACTATCGGACCACCATTTTATTACGTTTGCAATCGCAACAAATAATCTGCTCAGACCCCAACCAAGGAGCATCAAAAAGTCGTGCTATAAATTCTCAGACAACACAAAAATTCCTTGATGCCCTTCCAGACTCCTTCTGCCTACCCAAGGACGTCAGAGGACAAAAATCAGTTAACCACTTAACTGAGGAACTCAATTTAACCTTGCGCAATACCCTAGATGCAGTTGCACCCCTAAAAACGAAAAACATTTGTCATAAGAAACTAGCTCCCTGGTATACAGAAAATACCCGAGCTTTGAAGCAAGCTTCCAGGAAATTGGAACGAAATGGCGCCACACCAAACTGGAAGTCTTCCGACTAGCTTGGAAAGACAGTACCGTGCAGTACCGAAGAGCCCTCACTGCTGCTCGATCATCCTACTTTTCCAACTTAATCGAGGAAAATAAGAACAATCCAAAATTTCTTTTGATACTGTTGCAAAGCTAACTAAAAAGCAGCATTCCCCAAGAGAGGATGGCTTTCACTTCAGCAGTAATAAATTCATGAACTTCTTTGAGGAAAAGATCATGACCATTAGAAAGCAAATTACGGACTCCTCTTTGAATCTGCGTATTCCTCCAGGGCTTAGCTGTCCTGGATCTGCTCGACTCTGCGAGGGCCTGGGATCGGGAGAGACACTTAAGTGTTTTAGTACTATATCTCTTGACACAATGATGAAAATAATCATGGCCTCTAAACCTTCAAGCTGCATACTGGATCCTATTCCTACTAAACTGCTGAAGGAGCTGCTTCCTGTGCTTGGCCCTCCTATGTTGAACATAATAAACAGCTCTCTATCCACCGGATGTGTACCAAACTCACTAAAAGTGGCAGTGATAAAGCCTCTCTTGAAAAAGCCAAACCTTGACCCGGAAAATATAAAAACTATCGGCCTATATCGAATCTTCCATTCCTCTCAAAAATTTTAGAAAAAGCTGTTGCGCAGCAACTCACTGCCTTTCTGAAGACAAACAATGTATACGAAATGCTTCAGTCTGGTTTTAGACCCCATCATAGCACTGAGACTGCACTTGTGAAGGTGGTAAATGACCTTTTAATGGCGTCAGACCGAGGCTCTGCATCTGTCCTCGTGCTACTAGACCTTAGTGCTGCCTTTGACACTATCGATCACCACATTCTTTTGGAGAGACTGGAAACCCAAATTGGTCTACACGGACAAGTTCTGGCCTGGTTTAGATCTTACCTGTCGGAAAGATATCAGTTTGTCTCTGTGAATGGTCTGTCCTCCGACAAATCAACTGTACATTTCGGTGTTCCTCAAGGTTCCGTTTTAGGACCACTATTGTTTTCACTATATATTTTACCTCTTGGGGATGTTATTCGAAAACATAATGTTAACTTTCACTGCTATGCGGATGACACACAGCTGTACATTTCAATGAAACATGGTGAAGCCCCAAAATTGCCCTCGCTAGAAGCCTGTGTTTCAGACATAAGGAAGTGGATGGCTGAAAACTTTCTACTTTTAAACTCGGACAAAACAGAGATGCTTGTTCTAGGTCCCAAGAAACAAAGAGATCTTCTGTTAAATCTGACAATTCATCTTGATGGTTGTAAAGTCGTCTCAAATAAAACTGTGAAGGACCTCGGCGTTACTCTTGACCCTGATCTCTCTTTTGACGAACATATCAAGACTGTTTCAAGGACAGCTTTTTTTCCATCTACGTAACATTGCAAAAATCAGAAATTTTCTGTCCAAAAATGATGCAGAAAAATTAATCCATGCATTTGTTACTTCTAGGTTAGACTACTGCAATGCTCTACTTTCCGGCTACCCGGATAAAGCACTAAATAAACTTCAGTTAGTGCTAAATACGGCTGCTAGAATCCTGACTAGAACCAAGAAATTTGATCATATTACTCCAGTGCTAGCTTCCCTACACTGGCTTCCTGTTAAGGCAAGGGCTGATTTCAAGGTTTTACTGTTAACCTATAAAGCGTTACATGGGCTTGCTCCTACCTATCTTTCCGAGTTGGTCCTGCCGTACATACCAATACGTACGCTACGGTCACAAGACGCAGGCCTCCTAATTGTCCCTAGAATTTCTAAGCAAACAGCGGGAGGCAGGGCTTTCTCCTATAGATCTCCATTTTTATGGAACAGTTTGCCTACCCATGTGAGAGACGCAGACTCGGTCTCAACCTTTAAGTCTTTACTGAAGACTTATCTCTTCAGTAGGTCATATGATTGAGTGTAGTCTGGCCCAGGAGTGTGAAGGTGAACGGAAAGGCTCTGGAGCAACGAACAGCCCTTGCTGTCTCTGCCAGGCCGGTTCCCCTCTCTCCACTGGGGTTCTCTGCCTCTAACCCTGTTACAGGGGCTGAGTCACTGGCTTGCTGGTGCTCTTTCATGCCGTCCCTAGGAGGGTTTGCGTCACTTGAGTGGGTTGAGTTACTGACGTGATCTTCCTGTCAGGGTTGGCGCCCCCCCTTGGTTTGTGCTGTGGTGGAGACCTCTGTGGGCTATACTCGGCCTTGTCTCAGGATTGTAAGTTGGTGGTTGAGGATATCCCTCTGGTGGTGCGGGGGCTGTGCTTTGGCAGAGTGGGTGGGGTTATATCCTTCCTGTTTGGCCCTGTCCGGGGTTTCTTCGGATGGGGCCACAGTGTCTCCGGACCGCTCCTGTCTCAGCCTCCAGTATTTATGCTGCAGTAGTTTATGTGTCGGGGGCTGGGGTTAGTTGGTTATACCTGGAGTACTTCTCCTGTCTTATCCAGTGTCCTGTGTGAATTTAAGTATGCTCTCTCTAATTCTCTCGTTCTCTCTTTCTCTCTGAGAACCTGAGCCCTAGGACCATACGTCAGGACTACCGGGCATGCTGACACCTTGCTGTCCCCAGTCCGCCTGGCCTTGCTGCTATTCCAGTTTCAACTGTTCTGCCTGCGGTTATGGAACCCCTACCTGTCCCAGACCTGCTGTTTTCAACTCTTAATGATCGGCTATGAAAAGCCAACTGAGATTTATTCCTGATTATTATTTGACCATGCTTGTCACTTATGAACATTTTTGAACATCTTGGCATGGTTCTGTTATAATCTCCACCCGGCACAGCCAGAAGAGGACTGGCCACCCCTCATAGCCTGGTTCCTCTCTAGGTTTCTTCCTAGGTTTTGGCCTTTCTAGGGAGTTTTTCCTAGCCACCGTGCTTCTACACCTGCATTACTAGCTGTTTGGGGTTTTAGGCTGGGTTTCTGTAAAGCACTTCGAGATATTAGCTGATGTAAGAAGGGCTATATAAAATAAAATTGATTGATTGATTGAGAACAAGCGAGAATGAGAGCGTTTCGGAGAGAGAGAGAACAAGAGAGAATGAGTGCGTTTCGGAGAGAGAGAGAGAACAAGAGAGAATGAGAGCGTTTTGGAGAGAGATAGAACAAGAGAGAATGAGTGCGTTTTGGAGTGAGAGAGAGAGAGAACAAGAGAGAATGAGAGCGTTTCAGCAAGAGAGAGAGAGACCAAGAGAGAATGAGAGCATTTCTGAGAGACAAAGAATAAGAGAGAATGATAGCGTTTCGAAGAGAGAGAGAGAACAAGAGAGAATGAGAGCGTTTCGGAGAGAGAGAGAGAACAAGAGAGAATGGGAGCGTATCGGAAAGAGAGAGAATAGTGGAGATTGAGAGCGTTTCAGAGAAAGAGAGAGAACAAGAGAGCATGAGAGCATTTCGGAGAGAGAGAGAGCACACGAGATAATCAGAGCGTTTCGAAGAGAGAGGGAGAACAAGAGAGAATGAGAGCGTTTCGGAGAGAGAGAGAACAAGAGAGAATAATAGCGTTTCAAAGAGGAAGAGAGAACAAGAGAGAATGAGAGCGTTTCGGAGAGAGAGAACAAGAGAGAATGAGAGCATTTCGGAGAGAGAGAGAACAAGAGAGAACAAGAGCGTTTTGGAGCGAGAGAGAGCAGAAGAGAATGAGAGCTTTTCGGAGAGAGAGAGAGAAAAAGAGCATTTTGGAGAGAGAGAGAGAACAAGAGAGAATGAGAGCATTTTGGAGAGAGAGCGAGAACAAGAGAGAATGAGAGCATTTTGGAGAGAGAGAGAGAGAGAGAGAGAGAGAGAGAGAGAACAAGAGAGAACGAGAGCTTTTCGGAGAGAGAGAGAACATGAGAGAATGAGAGCGTTTCCGAGAGAGAATGAGAGCATTTCGGAGAGAGAGCTAGAACAAGAGAGAATGAGAGCATTTTGGAGAGAGAGAGAGAGAGAGAGAGAGAGAACAAGAGAGAATGAGAGCGTTTCGGAGAGAGAGAACAAGTGAGAATTAGAGCGTTTCGGAGAGAGAGAGAACAAGAGAGAATGAGTGCGTTTCGGAGAGAGAGAGAGAACAAGAGAGAATGAGAACGTTTCGGAGAGAGATAGAACAAGAGAGAATGAGTGCGTTTTGGAGTGAGAGAGAGAGAGAACAAGAGAGAATGAGAGCGTTTCAGCAAGAGAGACTGAGACCAAGAGAGAATGAGAGCATTTCTGAGAGACAAAGAATAAGAGAGAATGATAGCGTTTCGAATAGAGAGAGAGAACAAGAGAGAATGAGAGCATTTTGGAGAGAGAGAGAGAACAAGAAAGAATGAGAGCATTTTGGAGAGAGAGAGAGAGAACAAGAGAGAATGAGAGCGTTTCAGCAAGAGAGAGAGAGAACAAGAGAGAATGAGAGCATTTCTGAGAGAGAGAGAGAGCACACGAGAGAATGAGAGCGTTTCGGAGAGAGAGTGAACAAGAGAGAATGAGAGCGTTTCTAAGAGAGAGAGAGAACAAGAGAGAATGAGAGCGTTTCGGAGACAGAGCGAGAACAAGAGAGAATGAGAACGTTTCAGAGAAGAGAGAGAACAAGAGAGAATGAGATCGTTTCGGAGAGAGAGAGAACAAGAGAGAATGAGAACGTTTCAGAGAGAGAGAGAACAAGAGAGAATGATAGCGTTTCAGAGAGAGAGAGAACAAGAGAGAATGAGAGCGTTTCGGAGAGAGAGAGAGAGAACAAGAGAGAATGATAGCGTTTCAGAGAGAGAGAGAACAAGAGAAAATTAGAGCGTTTCGGAGAGAGAGAGAGAGAGAACAAGAGAGAATGAGAGCGTTTCGGGAAGAGAGAGAGAACAAGAGAGAACGAGAGCTTTTCGGAGAGAGAGAGAACATGAGAGAAAAAGAGCGTTTCCGAGAGAGAATGAGAGCATTTCGGAGAGAGAGCGAGAACAAGAGAGAATGAGAGCATTTTGGAGAGAGAGAGAGAGAGAGAGAGAGAGAGAGAGAGAGAGAGAGAGAGAGAGAGAGAGAGAGAGAGAGAGAGAGAACAAGAGAGAATGAGAGCATTTCTGAGAGAGAGAGAGAACACGAGAGAATGAGAGCGTTTCGGAGAGAGAGTGAACAAGAGAGAATGAGAGCGTTTCTGAGAGAGAGAGAGAACAAGAGAGAATGACAGCGTTTCGGAGAGAGAGAGAGAACAAGAGCGTTTTGGAGAGAGAGAGAGAACAAGAGAGAACAAGAGCGTTTCGGAGAGAGAAAACACGAGAGAATGAGAGCGTTTCCGAGAGAGAGAATGAGAGAGAATGAGAGCATTTTGGAGAGAGAGAGAGAACAAGAGAGAATGAGAGCATTTCGGAGAGAGAGAACACGATAGAATGAGAGCGTTTCCGAGCAAGAGAACGAGAGAGAATGAGAGCGTTTCAGCAAGAGAGAGAAAGAACAAGAGAGAATGAGAGCGTTTCGGAGAGAGTGACCAAGAGAGAATGAGAGCGTTTCTAAGAGAGAAAGAGAACAAGAGAGAACAAGAGAGAATGAGAGCGTTTTGGAGAGAGATAGCGAGAGAACAAGAGAGAATAAAAGTTTTTCGAATAGAGAGAGAACAAGAGAGAATGAGAGCTTTTCTGAGAGAGAGAACAAGAGACAATGAGAACAATTCAGAAAGAGAGAGAGAACAAGAGAGAATGAGAGCGTTTTGGAGACAGAGCGAGAACAAGAGAGAATGAGAGCGTTTCGGAGAGAGAGAGAGAACAAGAGAGAATGAGAGCGTTTCGGAGAGAGAGAACAAGCGAGAATGAGAGCGTTTCGGAGAGAGAGAGAGAACAAGAGAAAATGAGAGTGTTTCGGAGAGAGAAAGAACAAGAGAGAATGAGTGCATTTCGGAGAGAGAGAGAGAACAAGAGAGAATGAGAGCGTTTCGGAGAGAGAGAGAGAACAAGAGAGAACAAGAGCGTTTCGGATAGAGAGAATGAGAGAGAATGAGAGCACTTCGGAGAGAGAGAGAGAGAGAACAAGAGAGAATGAGAGCGTTTCAGCAAGAGAGAGAGAGACCAAGAGAGAACAAGAGAGAATGAGAGCGTTTTGGAGAGAGATAGAGAGAGAACAAGAGAGAATAAAAGTTTTTCGAAGAGAGAGAGAACAAGAGAGAATGAGAGCTTTTCTGAGAGAGAGAACAAGAGACAATGAGAGCAATTCAGAAAGAGAGAGAGAACAAGAGAGAATGAGAGCGTTTTGGAGACAGAGCGAGAACAAGAGAGAATGAGAGCATTTCGGAGAGAGAGAGAGAACAAGAGAGAATGAGAGCGTTTCGGAGAGAGAGAACAAGCGAGAATGAGAGCGTTTCGGAGAGAGAGAGAGAACAAGAGAAAATGAGAGCGTTTCGGAGAGAGAAAGAACAAGAGAGAATGAGTGCATTTCGGAGAGAGAGAACAAGAGAGAATGAGAGCGTTTCGGATAGAGAGAATGAGAGAGAATGAGAGCACTTCGGAGAGAGAGAGAGAGAGAACAAGAGAGAATGAGAGCGTTTCAGCAAGAGAGAGAGAGACCAAGAGAGAATGAGAGCATTTCTGAGAGACAGAGAATAAGAGAGAATGATAGCGTTTCGAAGAGAGAGAGAGAACAAGAGAGAATGAGAGCATTTCGGAGAGAGAGAGAGAACAAGAGAGAATGAGAGCGTTTCGGAGAGAGAGAAAGAGAGAGAGAGAGAGAGAGTGAGAGAGAGAAGAAGGAGAATGAGAGCGTGTCGGGGAGAGTGAACAAGAGAGAATGAGAGCGTTTCTGAGAGACAGAATAAGAGAGAATGATAGCGTTTCGAAGAGAGAGAGAGAGAGAAGAAGGAGAATGAGAGCGTTTTGGAGACAGAGCGAGAACAAGAGAGAATGAGAGCTTTTCTGAGAGAGAGAACAAGAGACAATGAGAGCAATTCAGAAAGAGAGAGAGAACAAGAGAGAATGAGAGCGTTTTGGAGACAGAGCGAGAACAAGAGAGAATGACAGCGTTTTGGAGAGAGAGAGAGAACAAGAGAGAATGAGAGCGTTTCGGAGAGAGAGAACAAGCGAGAATGAGAGCGTTTCGGAGAGAGAGAGAGAACAAGACAGAATGAGAGCGTTTCGGAGAGAAAGAGAGAACAAGACAGAATGAGAGCGTTTCGGAGAGAGATAGAACAAGAGAGAATGAGAGCGCTTCAGAGAGAGAGAGAGAACAAGAGAGAATGAGAGCGCTTCGGAGAGAGAGAGAGAACAAGAGAGAACGAGAGCGTTTGAGAGAGAGAAAACACGAGAGAATGAGAGCGTTTCGAGAGAGAGAATGAGAGAGAATGAGAGCATTTGGAGAGAGAGAGAGAACAAGAGAGAATGAGAGCGTTTCGAGAGAGAGAGAACAAGAGAGAATGAGAGCGCTTCGAGAGAGAGAGAGAACAAGAGAGAATGAGAGCGTTTCGGAGAGAGAGAGAGAACAAGAGAGAACAAGAGCGTTTCGATAGAGAGAATGAGAGAAATGACAGCACTCGAGAGAGAGAGAGAGAGAACAAGAGAGAATGAGAGCGCTTCAGCAAGAGAGAGAGAGACCAAGAGAGAACAAGAGAGAATTAGAGCTTTTGGAGAGAGATAGAGAGAGAACAAGAGAGAATAAAAGCTTTTCGAAGAGAGAGAGAACAAGAGAGAATGAGAGCTTTTCTGAGAGAGAGAACAAGAGACAATGAGAGCAATTCAGAAAGAGAGAGAGAACAAGAGAGAATGAGAGCGTTTTGGGAGACAGAGCGAGAACAAGAGAGAATGAGAGCATTTCGAGAGAGAGAGAGAACAAGAGAGAATGAGAGCGCTTCGAGAGAGAGAGAACAAGCGAGAATGAGAGCGTTTCGAGAGAGAGAGAGAACAAGAGAAAATGAGAGCGCTTTCGAGAGAGAAAGAACAAGAGAGAATGAGTGCATTTCGAGAGAGAGAGAGAACAAGAGAGAATGAGAGCGCTTGGAGAGAGATAGAACAAGAGAGAATGAGTGCGTTTCGGAGAGAGAGAGAGAACAAGAGAGAATGAGAGCGTTTCGGAGAGAGAGAGAGAACAAGAGAGAACAAGAGCGTTTCGGATAGAGAGAATGAGAGAGAATGAGAGCACTTCGGAGAGAGAGAGAGAGAACAAGAGAGAATGAGAGCGTTTCAGCAAGAGAGAGAGAGACCAAGAGAGAATGAGAGCATTTCTGAGAGACAGAGAATAAGAGAGAATGATAGCGTTTCGAAGAGAGAGAGAGAACAAGAGAGAATGAGAGCATTTCGGAGAGAGAGAGAGAACAAGAGAGAATGAGAGCGTTTCGGAGAGAGAGAAAGAGAGAGAGAGAGAGAGAGGGAGAGAGAGAAGAAGGAGAATGAGAGCGTGTCGGGGAGAGTGAACAAGAGAGAATGAGAGCGTTTCTGAGAGACAGAATAAGAGAGAATGATAGCGTTTCGAAGAGAGAGAGAGAAGAAGGAGAATGAGAGCGTTTTGGAGACAGAGCGAGAACAAGAGAGAATGAGAGCTTTTCTGAGAGAGAGAACAAGAGACAATGAGAGCAATTCAGAAAGAGAGAGAGAACAAGAGAGAATGAGAGCGTTTTGGAGACAGAGCGAGAACAAGAGAGAATGACAGCGCTTCGGAGAGAGAGAGAGAACAAGAGAGAATGAGAGCGCTTCGAGAGAGAGAACAAGTGAGAATGAGAGCGCTTGAGAGAGAGAGAGAACAAGAGAAAATGAGAGCATTTCGGAGAGAGAAAGAACAAGAGAGAATGAGTGCGTTTCGGAGAGAAAGAGAGAACAAGACAGAATGAGAGCGTTTCGGAGAGAGATAGAACAAGAGAGAATGAGTGCGTTTCGGAGAGAGAGAATGAGAGAGAATGAGAGCACTTCAGAGAGAGAGAGATAGAGAACAAGAGAGAATGAGAGCGTTTCAGCAAGAGAGAGAGAGACCAAGAGAGAATGAGAGCATTTCTGAGAGACAGAGAATAAGAGAGAATGATAGCGTTTCGAAGAGAGAGAGAGAACAAGAGAGAATGAGAGCGTTT
Source organism: Coregonus clupeaformis (assembly GCF_020615455.1). Taxonomy (NCBI): domain Eukaryota; kingdom Metazoa; phylum Chordata; class Actinopteri; order Salmoniformes; family Salmonidae; genus Coregonus; species Coregonus clupeaformis. Next base: position 37,440,269 of record NC_059212.1, on the reverse strand, counting down.
CGGAGAGAGAGAACAAGCGAGAATGAGAGCGTTTCGGAGAGAGAGAGAGAACAAGAGAAAATGAGAGCGCTTTCGAGAGAGAAAGAACAAGAGAGAATGAGTGCATTTCGAGAGAGAGAGAACAAGAGAGAATGAGAGCGCTTTCGAGAGAGAGAGAACAAGAGAGAATGAGTGCGTCTGAGAGAGAGAGAGAACAAGAGAGAATGAGAGCGCTTTCGAGAGAGAGAGAGAACAAGAGAGAACAAGAGCGTTTCGGATAGAGAGAATGAGAGAGAATGAGAGCACTTCGGAGAGAGAGAGAGAGAGAACAAGAGAGAATGAGAGCGTTTCAGCAAGAGAGAGAGAGACCAAGAGAGAATGAGAGCATTTCTGAGAGACAGAGAATAAGAGAGAATGATAGCGTTTCGAAGAGAGAGAGAACAAGAGAGAATGAGAGCATTTCGGAGAGAGAGAGAGAGAGAGAGAGAGAGAAGAAGGAGAATGAGAGCGTGTCGGAGAGAGAGTGAACAAGAGAGAATGAGAGCGTTTCTGAGAGACAAAATAAGAGAGAATGATAGCGTTTCGAAGAGAGAGAGAGAAGAAGGAGAATGAGAGCGTTTCGGCGCGAGAGAGAGAACAAGAGAGAATGAGAGCGTGTCGGAGAGAGAGAGAACAAGAGAGAATGATATCGTTTCAAAGAGGAAGAGAGAACAAGAGAGAATGAGAGCGTTTCGGAGACAGAGAGAACAAGAGAGAATGACAGCGTTTCGGAGAGAGAGAGAAAACAAGAACGTTTCTGAGAGAGAGATAGAGAACAAGAGAAAATGGGAGTGTTTCGGAGAGAGAGAATAAGAAAGAATGAGAGCGTTTCGGAGAGAGAATGAGAGCATTTCGGAGAGAGAGAGAGAACAAGAGAGAATTAGAGCATTTCGGAGAGAGAGCGAGAACAAGAGAGAATGAGAGCATTTTGGAGAGAGAGAGAGAGAGAGAGAGAGAGAGAGAGAGAGAGAGGGAGAGAACAAGAGAGAATGAGAGCGTTTCAGCAAGAGAGAGAGAGAACAAGAGAGAATGAGAGCATTTGAGAGAGAGAGAGAACACGAGAGAATAAGAGCGCCGAAGAGAGAGTGAACAAAAGAGAATGAGAGCGTTTCTGAGAGAGAGAGAGAACAAGAGAGAATGAGAGCGCTTGATAGAGAGAGAGAACAAGAGCGCTTTGGAGAGAGAGAGAACAAGAGAGAACGAGAGCGCTTTCGGAGAGAGAGAACACGATAGAATGAGAGCGTTTCCGAGAGAGAGAATGAGAGAGAATGAGAGCATTTTGGAGAGAGAGAGAGAACAAGAGAGAATGAGAGCCTTCTGAGAGAGAGAGAGAGAACAAGAGAGAATGAGAGCGCTTCGAGAGAGAGAGAGAACAAGAGCGTTTTGGAGAGAGAGAGAGAACAAGAGAGAATGAGAGCGCTTTCGAGAGAGAGTGACCAAAAGAGAATGAGAGCGCTTTCTAAGAGAGAGAGAGAGAACAAGAGAGAATGAGAGCGCTTTCGAGAGAGAGGGAGAACAAGAGCGCTTTGGAGAGAGAGAGAAAGAACAAGAGAGAATGAGAACTTTTCTGAGAGAGAGAACAAGAGACAATGAGAGCAATTCAGAAAGAGAGAGAGAACAAGAGAGAATGAGAGCGCTTCGAGACAGAGCGAGAACAAGAGAGAATGAGAGCCGCTTTCGGAGAGAGAGAACATGAGAGAATGAGAGCGCTTCTAAGAGAGAGAGAGAACAAGAGAGAATTAGTGTTTCGAGAGAGAGAGAGAACAAGAGAGAATGAGAGCGTTTCGAGACAGAGAGAACAAGAGAGACTGACAGCGCTTGGAGAGAGAGAGAAAACAAGAACGCTTCTGAGAGAGAGATAGAGAACAAGAGAAAATGGGAGTGTTTCGGAGAGAGAGAATAAGAAAGAATGAGAGCGCTTTCGAGAGAGAATGAGAGCATTTCGGAGAGAGAGAGAGAACAAGAGAGAATTAGAGCATTTCGAGAGAGAGCGAGAACAAGAGAGAATGAGAGCATTTTGAGAGAGAGAGAGAGAGAGAGAGAGAGAGAGAGAGAGAGAGAGAGAGAGAGAGAGAGAGAACAAGAGAGAATGAGAGCGCTTCAGCAAGAGAGAGAGAGAACAAGAGAGAATGAGAGCATTTCTGAGAGAGAGAGAGAACACGAGAGAATAAGAGCGTTTCGAAGAGAGAGTGAACAAAAGAGAATGAGAGCGTTTCTGAGAGAGAGAGAGAACAAGAGAGAATGAGAGCGTTTCAGAGAGAGAGTGACAAAAAGAGAATGAGAGCGTTTCTAAGAGAGAGAGAGAACAAGAGAGAATGAGAGCGATTCGGAGAGAGAGAGAGAACAAGAGAGAATGAGAGCGTTTCGGAGACAGAACGAGAACAAGAGAGAATGAGAGCGTTTCGGAGAGAGAGAAACACGAGAGAATGAGAGCGTTTCTAAGAGAGAGAGAGAACAAGAGAGAATTAGTGTTTCGAGAGAGAGAGAGAACAAGAGAGAATGAGAGCGCTTCGAGACAGAGAGAACAAGAGAGAATGACAGCGCTTTCGAGAGAGAGAGAGAAAACAAGAACGCTTTCTGAGAGAGAGATAGAGAACACGAGAAAATGGGAGTGTTTCGGAGAGAGAGAATAAGAAAGAATGAGAGCGCTTCGGAGAGAGAATGAGAGCATTTCGGAGAGAGAGAACAAGAGAGAATTAGAGCATTCTCGAGAGAGAGCGAGAACAAGAGAGAATGAGAGCATTTTGGAGAGAGAGAGAGAGAGAGAGGGAGAGAACAAGAGAGAATGAGAGCGTTTCAGCAAGAGAGAGAGAGAACAAGAGAGAATGAGAGCATTTCTGAGAGAGAGAGAGAACACGAGAGAATAAGAGCGAGCCAAGAGAGAGTGAACAAAAGAGAATGAGAGCGCTTCTGAGAGAGAGAGAGAACAAGAGAGAATGAGAGCGCTTGATAGAGATAGAGAACAAGAGCGCTTTTGGAGAGAGAGAGAACAAGAGAGAACGAGAGCGCTTGAGAGAGAGAACACGATAGAATGAGAGCGCTTCCGAGAGAGAGAATGAGAGAGAATGAGAGCATTTTGGAGAGAGAGAGAGAACAAGAGAGAATGAGAGCATTTCTGAGAGAGAGAGAGAGAACAAGAGAGAATGAGAGCGCTTTCGAGAGAGAGAGAGAACAAGAGCGTTTTGGAGAGAGAGAGAGAACAAGAGAGAATGAGAGCGTTTCGGAGAGAGAGTGACCAAAAGAGAATGAGAGCGCTTCTAAGAGAGAGCGAGAGAACAAGAGAGAATGAGAGCTGCTTTCGAGAGAGAGGGAGAACAAGAGCGCTTTTGGAGAGAGAGAGAGAACAAGAGAGAATGAGAGCGTTTCGGAGAGAGAGAACACGATAGAATGAGAGCGTTTCTGAGAGAGAGAATGAGAGAGAATGAGAGCATTTTGGAGAGAGAGAGAGAACAAGATAGAATGAGAGCATTTCTGAGAGAGAGAGAGAACAAGAGAGAATGAGAGCGTTTCGGAGAGAGAGAGAGAACAAGAGCATTTTGGAGAGAGAGAGAGAACAAGAGAGAATGAGAGCGTTTCGGAGAGAGAGTGACCAAAAGAGAATGAGAGCGTTTCTAAGAGAGAGAGAGAACAAGAGAGAATGAGAGCGCTTCGAGAGAGAGAGAGAACAAGAGCGCTTGGAGAGAGAGGGAGAACAAGACGGAGAGACGCAGGAGAAAATGGATTTCAGAGAGAGAGAGAACACGAGAGAATGAGAAACGCTTGAGAGAGAGTGACCAAGAGAGAATGAGAGCGTTTCTAAGAGAGAGAGAGAGAGAACAAGAGGGAATGAGAGAGAATTATAGCGTTTTGGAGAGAGATAGAGAGAGAACAAGAGAGAATGAGAGCTTTTCTGAGAGAGAGAACAAGAGACAATGAGAGCAATTCAGAAAGAGAGAGAGAACAAGAGAGAATGAGAGCGTTTCGGAGACAGAGCGAGAACTAGAGAGAATGAGAGCGTTTCGGAGAGAGAGAGAGAACAAGAGAGAATGAGAGCGTTTTGGAGAGAGAGAGAACAAGACAGAATAGAGCGTTTCGGAGAGAGAGAACAAGCGAGAATGAGAGCGTTTCGGAGAGAGAGAGAACAAGAGAGAATGAGTGCGTTTCGGAGAGAGAGAGAGAACAAGAGAGAATGAGTGCGTTTCGGAGAGAGATAGAACAAGAGAGAATGAGTGCGTTTTGGAGTGAGAGAGAGAGAGAACAAGAGAGAATGAGAGCGTTTCAGCAAGAGAGAGAGAGACCAAGAGAGAATGAGAGCATTTCTGAGAGACAAAAGAATAAGAGAGAATGATAGCTTCAAGAGAGAGAGAGAACAAGAGAGAATGAGAGCGCTTTCGAGAGAGAGAGAGAACAAGAGAGAATGGGAGCGTATCGGAAAGAGAGAGAATAGTGGAGATTGAGAGCGCTTCAGAGAAAGAGAGAGGACAAGAGAGCATGAGAGCATTTCGGAGAGAGAGAGAGCACACGAGATAATCAGAGCGCTTCAAGAGAGAGAGGGAGAACAAGAGAGAATGAGAGCGCTTTCGAGAGAGAGAGAACAAGAGAGAATAATAGCGTTTCAAAGAGGAAGAGAGAACAAGAGAGAATGAGAGCGCTTCGGAGAGAGAGAGAACAAGAGAGAATGAGAGCATTTCGGAGAGAGAGAGAACAAGAGAGAACAAGAGCGCTTTGGGAGCGAGAGAGAGCAGAAGAGAATGAGAGCTTTCGAGAGAGAGAGAGAAAAAGAGCATTTTGGAGAGAGAGAGAGAACAAGAGAGAATGAGAGCATTTTGGAGAGAGAGCGAGAACAAGAGAGAATGAGAGCATTTTGGAGAGAGAGAGAGAGAGAGAGAGAGAGAGAGAGAGAACAAGAGAGAACGAGAGCTTTTCGGAGAGAGAGAGAACATGAGAGAATGAGAGCGCTTCGAGAGAGAATGAGAGCATTTCGGAGAGAGAGCTAGAACAAGAGAGAATGAGAGCATTTTGGAGAGAGAGAGAGAGAGAGAGAGAGAGAGAACAAGAGAGAATGAGAGCGTTTCGGAGAGAGAGAACAAGCGAGAATTAGAGCGTTTCGGAGAGAGAGAGAACAAGAGAGAATGAGTGCGTTTCGGAGAGAGAGAGAGAACAAGAGAGAATGAGAACGCTTTCGAGAGAGAGATAGAACAAGAGAGAATGAGTGCGCTTTGGAGTGAGAGAGAGAGAGAAACAAGAGAGAATGAGAGCGTTTCAGCAAGAGAGACTGAGACCAAGAGAGAATGAGAGCATTTCTGAGAGACAAAGAATAAGAGAGAATGATAGCGTTTCGAATAGAGAGAGAGAACAAGAGAGAATGAGAGCATTTCGGAGAGAGAGAGAGAACAAGAAAGAATGAGAGCATTTTGGAGAGAGAGAGAGAGAACAAGAGAGAATGAGAGCGTTTCAGCAAGAGAGAGAGAGAACAAGAGAGAATGAGAGCATTTCGGAGAGAGAGAGAGAGCACACGAGAGAATGAGAGCGCTTTCGAGAGAGAGTGAACAAGAGAGAATGAGAGCGTTTCTAAGAGAGAGAGAGAACAAGAGAGAATGAGAGCGCTTCGAGACAGAGCGAGAACAAGAGAGAATGAGAACGCTTTCAGAGAAGAGAGAGAACAAGAGAGAATGAGATCGCTTGCGAGAGAGAGAGAGAACAAGAGAGAATGAGAACGTTTCAGAGAGAGAGAGAACAAGAGAGAATGAGAGCGCTTTCAAGAGAGAGAGAGAACAAGAGAGAATGAGAGCGCTTGCGAGAGAGAGAGAGAACAAGAGAGAACGAGAAAGCGTTTCAGAGAGAGAGAGAACAAGAGAGAATTAGAGCGCTTTCGAGAGAGAGAGAGAGAGAACAAGAGAGAATGAGAGCGTTTCGGGAAGAGAGAGAGAACAAGAGAGAACGAGAGCTTCGGAGAGAGAGAGAAAGAGAGAATGAGACGCTCGAGAGAGAATGAGAGCATTTCGGAGAGAGAGCGAGAACAAGAGAGAATGAGAGCATTTTGGGAGAGAGAGAGAGAGAGAGAGAGAGAGAGAGAGAGAGAGAGAGAGAGAGAGAGAACAAGAGAGAATGAGAGCGTTTCTGAGAGAGAGAGAGAACAAGAGAGAATGACAGCGTCCGAGAGAGAGAGAGAACAAGAGCGCTTTGGAGAGAGAGAGAGAACAAGAGAGAACAAGACTGCTTGGAGAGAGAAAACACGAGAGAATGAGAGCGTTTCCGAGAGAGAGAATGAGAGAGAATGAGAGCATTTTGGAGAGAGAGAGAGAACAAGAGAGAATGAGAGCATTTCGGAGAGAGAGAACACGATAGAATGAGAGCGTTTCCGAGCGAGAGAACGAGAGAGAATGAGAGCGCTTCAGCAAGAAAGAGAAAGAACAAGAGAGAATGAGAGCGCTTCGGAGAGAGGTGACCAAGAGAGAATGAGAGCGCTTCTAAGAGAGAAAGAGAACAAGAGAGAACAAGAGAGAATGAGAGCGCTTTGGAGAGAGAGATAGCAGAGAACAAGAGAGAATAAAAGTTTTTCGAATAGAGAGAGAACAAGAGAGAATGAGAGCTTTTCTGAGAGAGAGAACAAGAGACAATGAGAACAACTCAGAAAGAGAGAGAGAACAAGAGAGAATGAGAGCGCTTTGGAGACAGAGCGAGAACAAGAGAGAATGAGAGTGTTTCGGAGAGAGAGAGAGAACAAGAGAGAATGAGAGCAGCTTGAGAGAGAGAACAAGCGAGAATGAGAGCGTTTCGAGAGAGAGAGAGAAACAAGAGAAAATGAGAGCGTTTCGAGAGAGAAAGAACAAGAGAGAATGAGTGCATTTGAGAGAGAGAGAACAAGAGAGAATGAGAGCGCTTCGGAGAGAGATAGAACAAGAGAGAATGAAGCGCTTCGAGAGAGAGAGAGAACAAGAGAGAATGAGAGCGTTTCGGAGAGAGAGAGAGAACAAGAGAGAACAAGAGCGTTCCGGATAGAGAGAATGAGAGAGAATGAGAGCACTTCGGAGAGAGAGAGAGAGAGAACAAGAGAGAATGAGAGCGTTTCAGCAAGAGAGAGAGAGACCAAGAGAGAACAAGAGAGAATGAGAGCGTTTTGGAGAGAGATAGAGAGAGAACAAGAGAGAATAAAAGTTTTTCGAGAGAGAGAGAACAAGAGAGAATGAGAGCTTTTCTGAGAGAGAGAACAAGAGACAATGAGAGCAATTCGAAAGAGAGAGAGAACAAGAGAGAATGAGAGCGCGTTTGGGAGACAGAGCGAGAACAAGAGAGAATGAGAGCATTTCGGAGAGAGAGAGAGAACAAGAGAGAAGAGAGCGCTTGGAGAGAGAGAACAAGCGAGAATGAGAGCGCTCTGAGAGAGAGAGAGAACAAGAGAAAATGAGAGCGTTTGGAGAGAGAAAGAACAAGAGAGAATAGTGCATTTGAGAGAGAGAGAACAAGAGAGAATGAGAGCGCTTTCGAGAGAGAGAGAACAAGAGAGAATGAGAACGTTTCGGAGAGAGAGAGTGACCAAGAGAGAATGAGAGCGCTTCGGAGAGAGAGAGAGAACAAGAGAGAACAAGAGCGTTTCGGATAGAGAGAATGAGAGAGAATGAGAGCACTTCGGAGAGAGAGAGAGAGAGAACAAGAGAGAATGAGAGCGCCTTCAGCAAGAGAGAGAGAGACCAAGAGAGAATGAGAGCATTTCTGAGAGACAGAGAATAAGAGAGAATGATAGCGCTCAAGAGAGAGAGAGAACAAGAGAGAATGAGAGCATTTCGGAGAGAGAGAGAGAACAAGAGAGAATGAGAGCAGCTTGAGAGAGAGAAAGAGAGAGAGAGAGAGAGAGGGGGGAGAGAGAGAAGAAGGAGAATGAGAGCGTGTCGGGGGAGAGTGAACAAGAGAGAATGAGAGCGCTTTCTGAGAGACAGAATAAGAGAGAATGATAGCGCTTTCAAGAGAGAGAGAGAAGAAGGAGAATGAGAGCGCTTTTGGAGACAGAGCGAGAACAAGAGAGAATGAGAGCTTCTCTGAGAGAGAGAACAAGAGACAATGAGAGCAATTCAGAAAGAGAGAGAGAACAAGAGAGAATGAGAGCGCTTTTGGAGACAGAGCGAGAACAAGAGAGAATGACAGCGCTTCGGAGAGAGAGAGAGAACAAGAGAGAATGAGAGCGCTTGAGAGAGAGAACAAGCAGAATGAGAGCGCTTTCGGAGAGAGAGAGAGAACAAGAGAAAATGAGAGCATTTCGAGAGAGAAAGAACAAGAGAGAATGAGTGCGCTTCGAGAGAAAGAGAGAACAAGACAGAATGAGAGCGCTTCGAGAGAGATAGAACAAGAGAGAATGAGTGCAGCTTGAGAGAGAGAGAGAACAAAAAGAGAATGAGAGCGCTTTCGAGAGAGAGAGAGAACAAGAGAGAACAAGAGCGGCTCTGGAGAGAGAAAACACGAGAGAATGAGAGCGTTTCCCGAGAGAGAGAATGAGAGAGAATGAGAGCATTTTGGAGAGAGAGAGAGAACAAGAGAGAATGAGAGCATTTCGGAGAGAGAGAACACGATAGAATGAGAGCGTTTCTGAGAGAGAGAGAGAACAAGAGAGAATGACAGCGTTTCGGAGAGAGAGAGAGAACAAGAGCGCTTTGGAGAGAGAGAGAGAACAAGAGAGAACAAGAGCGGCTTGAGAGAGAAAACACGAGAGAATGAGAGCGTTTCCGAGAGAGAGAATGAGAGAGAATGAGAGCATTTTGGAGAGAGAGAGAGAACAAGAGAGAATGAGAGCATTTCGGAGAGAGAGAACACGATAGAATGAGAGCGTTTCCGAGCGAGAGAACGAGAGAGAATGAGAGCGTTTCAGCAAGAGAGAGAAAGAACAAGAGAGAATGAGAGCGTTTCGGAGAGAGTGACCAAGAGAGAATGAGAGCGTTTCTAAGAGAGAAAGAGAACAAGAGAGAACAAGAGAGAATGAGAGCGTTTTGGAGAGAGATAGCGAGAGAACAAGAGAGAATAAAAGTTTTTCGAATAGAGAGAGAACAAGAGAGAATGAGAGCTTTTCTGAGAGAGAGAACAAGAGACAATGAGAACAATTCAGAAAGAGAGAGAGAACAAGAGAGAATGAGAGCGTTTTGGAGACAGAGCGAGAACAAGAGAGAATGAGAGTGTTTCGGAGAGAGAGAGAGAACAAGAGAGAATGAGAGCGTTTCGGAGAGAGAGAACAAGCGAGAATGAGAGCGTTTCGGAGAGAGAGAGAGAACAAGAGAAAATGAGAGTGTTTCGGAGAGAGAAAGAACAAGAGAGAATGAGTGCATTTCGGAGAGAGAGAGAACAAGAGAGAATGAGAGCGCTTTCGAGAGAGATAGAACAAGAGAGAATGAGTGCGTTTCGGAGAGAGAGAGAGAACAAGAGAGAATGAGAGCGTTTTCGAGAGAGAGAGAGAACAAGAGAGAACAAGAGCGTTTCGGATAGAGAGAATGAGAGAGAATGAGAGCACTTCGGAGAGAGAGAGAGAGAGAGAGAACAAGAGAGAATGAGAGCGTTTCAGCAAGAGAGAGAGAGACCAAGAGAGAACAAGAGAGAATGAGAGCGTTTTGGAGAGAGATAGAGAGAGAACAAGAGAGAATAAAAGTTTTTCGAAGAGAGAGAGAACAAGAGAGAATGAGAGCTTTTCTGAGAGAGAGAACAAGAGACAATGAGAGCAACTCAGAAAGAGAGAGAGAACAAGAGAGAATGAGAGCGTTTTGGGAGACAGAGCAGAGAACAAGAGAGAATGAGAGCATTTCGAGAGAGAGAGAGAACAAGAGAGAATGAGAGCGTTTCGAGAGAGAGAACAAGCGAGAATGAGAGCGCTTTCGAGAGAGAGAGAGAACAAGAGAAAATGAGAGCGCTTTGGAGAGAGAAAGAACAAGAGAGAATGAGTGCATTTCGAGAGAGAGAGAACAAGAGAGAATGAGAGCGCTTTCGAGAGAGATAGAACAAGAGAGAATGAGTGCGCTTTGAGAGAGAGAGAGAACAAGAGAGAATGAGAGCGCTTGAGAGAGAGAGAGAACAAGAGAGAACAAGAGCGCTTTCGATAGAGAGAATGAGAGAGAATGAGAGCACTTCGGAGAGAGAGAGAGAGAGAACAAGAGAGAATGAGAGCGCTTCAGCAAGAGAGAGAGAGACCAAGAGAGAATGAGAGCATTTCTGAGAGACAAGAATAAGAGAGAATGATAGCGTCAAGAGAGAGAGAGAACAAGAGAGAATGAGAGCATTTCGAGAGAGAGAGAGAACAAGAGAGAATGAGAGCGCTTCGGAGAGAGAGAAAGAGAGAGAGAGAGAGAGAGGGAGAGAGAGAAGAAGGAGAATGAGAGCGTGTCGGGAGAGTGAACAAGAGAGAATGAGAGCGCTTCTGAGAGACAGAATAAGAGAGAATGATAGCGTTTCAAGAGAGAGAGAGAAGAAGGAGAATGAGAGCGCTTTGGGAGACAGAGCGAGAACAAGAGAGAATGAGAGCTTTTCTGAGAGAGAGAACAAGAGACAATGAGAGCAACTCAGAAAGAGAGAGAGAACAAGAGAGAATGAGAGCGCTGTTGGAGACAGAGCGAGAACAAGAGAGAATGACAGCGCTTTCGAGAGAGAGAGAGAACAAGAGAGAATGAGAGCGCTTTGAGAGAGAGAACAAGCGAGAATGAGAGCGCTTTCGGAGAGAGAGAGAGAACAAGAGAAAATGAGAGCATTTCGAGAGAGAAAGAACAAGAGAGAATGAGTGCGTTTGAGAGAAAGAGAGAACAAGACAGAATGAGAGCGTTTCGGAGAGAGATAGAACAAGAGAGAATGAGTGCGTTTCGGAGAGAGAGAGAGAACAAAAGAGAATGAGAGCGTTTCGGAGAGAGAGAGAGAACAAGAGAGAACAAGAGCGTTTCGGAGAGAGAAAACACGAGAGAATGAGAGCGTTTCCGAGAGAGAGAATGAGAGAGAATGAGAGCATTTTGGAGAGAGAGAGAGAACAAGAGAGAATGAGAGCATTTCGGAGAGAGAGAACACGATAGAATGAGAGCGTTTCCGAGCGAGAGAACGAGAGGGAATGAGAGCGTATCAGCAAGAGAGAGAAAGAACAAGAGAGAATGAGAGCGTTTCGGAGAGAGTGACCAAGAGAGAATGAGAGCGTTTCTAAGAGAGAAAGAGAACAAGAGAGAACAAGAGAGAATGAGAGCGCTTTGGGAGAGAGATAGCGAGAGAACAAGAGAGAATAAAAGTTTTTCGAATAGAGAGAGAACAAGAGAGAATGAGAGCTTTTCTGAGAGAGAGAACAAGAGACAATGAGAACAATTCAGAAAGAGAGAGAGAACAAGAGAGAATGAGAGCGTTTTGGAGACAGAGCGAGAACAAGAGAGAATGAGAGCGTTTCGGAGAGAGAGAGAGAACAAGAGAGAATGAGAGCGTTTCGGAGAGAGAGAGAGAACAAGAGAAAATGAGAGTGTTTCGGAGAGAGAAAGAACAAGAGAGAATGAGTGCATTTCGGAGAGAGAGAGAACAAGAGAGAATGAGAGCGTTTCGGAGAGAGATAGAACAAGAGAGAATGAGTGCGTTTCGGAGAGAGAGAGAGAACAAGAGAGAATGAGAGCGTTTCGGAGAGAGAGAGAGAACAAGAGAGAACAAGAGCGTTTCGGATAGAGAGAATGAGAGAGAATGAGAGCACTTCGGAGAGAGAGAGAGAGAGAACAAGAGAGAATGAGAGCGTTTCAGCAAGAGAGAGAGAGACCAAGAGAGAACAAGAGAGAATGAGAGCGTTTTGGAGAGAGATAGAGAGAGAACAAGAGAGAATAAAAAGTTTTTCAAGAGAGAGAGAACAAGAGAGAATGAGAGCTTTTCTGAGAGAGAGAACAAGAGACAATGAGAGCAATTCAGAAAGAGAGAGAGAACAAGAGAGAATGAGAGCGTTTTGGAGACAGAGCGAGAACAAGAGAGAATGAGAGCATTTCGGAGAGAGAGAGAGAACAAGAGAGAATGAGAGCGTTTCGGAGAGAGAGAACAAGCGAGAATGAGAGCGCTTTCGAGAGAGAGAGAGAACAAGAGAAAATGAGAGCGTTTCGAGAGAGAAAGAACAAGAGAGAATGAGTGCATTTCGAGAGAGAGAGAACAAGAGAGAATGAGAGCGCTTTGGAGAGAGAATAGAACAAGAGAGAATGAGTGCGTTTCGGAGAGAGAGAGAGAACAAGAGAGAATGAGAGCGTTTCGGAGAGAGAGAGAGAACAAGAGAGAACAAGAGCGTTTCGGATAGAGAGAATGAGAGAGAATGAGAGCACTTCGGAGAGAGAGAGAGAGAGAACAAGAGAGAATGAGAGCGTTTCAGCAAGAGAGAGAGAGACCAAGAGAGAATGAGAGCATTTCTGAGAGACAGAGAATAAGAGAGAATGATAGCGTTTCGAAGAGAGAGAGAGAACAAGAGAGAATGAGAGCATTTCGGAGAGAGAGAGAGAACAAGAGAGAATGAGAGCGTTTCGGAGAGAGAGAAAGAGAGAGAGAGAGAGAGAGGGAGAGAGAGAAGAAGGAGAATGAGAGCGTGTCGGGGAGAGTGAACAAGAGAGAATGAGAGCGTTTCTGAGAGACAGAATAAGAGAGAATGATAGCGTTTCGAAGAGAGAGAGAGAAGAAGGAGAATGAGAGCGTTTTGGAGACAGAGCGAGAACAAGAGAGAATGAGAGCTTTTCTGAGAGAGAGAACAAGAGACAATGAGAGCAATTCAGAAAGAGAGAGAGAACAAGAGAGAATGAGAGCGTTTTGGAGACAGAGCGAGAACAAGAGAGAATGACAGCGTTTCGGAGAGAGAGAGAGAACAAGAGAGAATGAGAGCGTTTCGGAGAGAGAGAACAAGCGAGAATGAGAGCGTTTCGGAGAGAGAGAGAGAACAAGAGAAAATGAGAGCATTTCGGAGAGAGAAAGAACAAGAGAGAATGAGTGCGTTTCGGAGAGAAAGAGAGAACAAGACAGAATGAGAGCGTTTCGGAGAGAGATAGAACAAGAGAGAATGAGTGCGTTTCGGAGAGAGAGAGAGAACAAAAGAGAATGAGAGCGTTTCGGAGAGAGAGAGAGAACAAGAGAGAACAAGAGCGTTTCGGAGAGAGAGAATGAGAGAGAATGAGAGCACTTCGGAGAGAGAGAGATAGAGAACAAGAGAGAATGAGAGCGTTTCAGCAAGAGAGAGAGAGACCAAGAGAGAATGAGAGCATTTCTGAGAGACAGAGAATAAGAGAGAATGATAGCGTTTCGAAGAGAGAGAGAGAACAAGAGAGAATGAGAGCGTCTCGGAGAGAGAGAACAAGCGAGAATGAGAGCGTTTCGGAGAGAGAGAGAGAACAAGAGAAAATGAGAGCGTTTCGGAGAGAGAAAGAACAAGAGAGAATGAGTGCATTTCGGAGAGAGAGAGAACAAGAGAGAATGAGAGCGTTTCGGAGAGAGAGAGAACAAGAGAGAATGAGTGCGTTTCGGAGAGAGAGAGAGAACAAGAGAGAATGAGAGCGTTTCGGAGAGAGAGAGAGAACAAGAGAGAACAAGAGCGTTTCGGATAGAGAGAATGAGAGCACTTCGGAGAGAGAGAGAGAGAGAACAAGAGAGAATGAGAGCGTTTCAGCAAGAGAGAGAGAGACCAAGAGAGAATGAGAGCATTTCTGAGAGACAGAGAATAAGAGAGAATGATAGCGTTTCGAAGAGAGAGAGAACAAGAGAGAATGAGAGCATTTCGGAGAGAGAGAGAGAACAAGAGAGAATGAGAGCGTTTCGGAGAGAGAGAGAGAGAGAGAGAGAAGAAGGAGAATGAGAGCGTGTCGGAGAGAGAGTGAACAAGAGAGAATGAGAGCGTTTCTGAGAGACAGAATAAGAGAGAATGATAGCGTTTCGAAGAGAGAGAGAGAAGAAGGAGAATGAGAGCGTTTCGGCGCGAGAGAGAGAACAAGAGAGAATGAGAGCGTGTCGGAGAGAGAGAGAACAAGAGAGAATGATATCGTTTCAAAGAGGAAGAGAGAACAAGAGAGAATGAGAGCGTTTCGGAGAGAGAGAGAGAGAGAGAGAACAAGAGAGAATAAAAGTGTTTCGAAGAGAGAGAGAACAAGAGAGAATGAGAGCGTTTCAGAGACAGAGCGAGAACAAGAGAGAATGAGAGCGTTTCGGAGAGAGATAGAGAACAAGAGAAAATGGGAGCGTATCGGAAAGAGAGAGAATAGTGGAGATTGAGAGCGTTTCAAAGAGAGAGAGAGAACAATAGAGAATGAGAGCGTTTCGGAGAGAGAGAGAGAGAGAGAGAGAACAAGAGAGAATGAGAGCGTTTTAGAGAGAGAGAACAAGAGAGAATGAGAATGTTTCGGAGAGAGAGAACAAGAGAAAATGAGAGCGTTTCGGAGAAAGAGAGAACAAGAGAGAATGAGAGCATTTCGGAGAGAGAAAGAGAACACATGAGAATCAGAGCGTTTCGGAGAGAGAGAGAACAAGAGAGAATGAGAGCGTTTCGGAGAAAGAGAGAGAACAAGAGAGCATGAGAGCATTTCGGAGAGAGAGAGAGCACACGAGAGAATCAGAGCGTTTCGAAGAGAGAGGGAGAACAAGAGAGAATGAGAGCGTTTCGGAGAGAGAGAGAACAAGAGAGAATGAGAGCATTTCGGAGAAAGAGAGAACAAGAGAGAACGAGAGCGTTTTGGAGCGAGAGAGAGCAGAAGAGAATGAGAGCTTTTCGGAGAGAGAGAGAGAACAAGAGCATTTTCGAGAGAGAGAGAGAGAGAGAACAAGAGAGAATGAGAGCATTTTGGAGAGAGAGCGAGAACAAGAGAGAATGAGAGCATTTTGGAGAGAGAGAGAGAGCGAGAGAGAACAAGAGAGAATTAGAGCATTTCAGCAAGAGAGAGAGAGAACAAGAGAGAATGAGAGCATTTCTGAGAGAGAACACGAGAGAATGAGAGCATTTCTGAGAGAGAGTGAACAAGAGAGAATGAGAGCGTTTCTAAGAGAGAGAGAGAACAAGAGGGAATGAGTGTTTCTGAGAGAGAGAGAGAACAAGAGAGAATGAGAGCGTTTTGGAGAGAGATGGAGAGAGTTTGAGTTTTAAATATCTTTATTGGGTCTGGGAGCCCACCACACAATAAATACTCATACAAAACCGTAGTTATACATCAATTAAAAACACAACTCCAATTCCTCCTCCACAGTAACTGAACACAACAGCCTCTGAATACTCCATTTACTCATAAACAGATCAATATTGTTGACAAGTTTATAATAGGCAAACTCAACCCTTAGTCTCGCTGCCATCATTCCCTCCAGCATTCCCACCACATCCACAGACCCCTGTCCCCGAATACTGTTCTTTCGGGTCTTCCATATCGCTAATTTTGCTGCCCCTAACACAAAATTAAGCAACACAACTACACCTTTCTGACTAAACCTGTACTTTGGCCCAAATATATACAGTTGGGAAGAGAAAACCTCTCCCAACGTTGAGAACCAATTAGTGATCAGGTCAATCATCCCAACCAACCTGAGACACTGTAAAAACAGATGTGCCAGAGTTTCAGACTCAGCACAGAATGGACACCCCTCCCCAACAGTAGGATCCAGGTGTACCAGATACATGTTGGTGGCTATGGCTCCATGTATTATCCTCCATTGGAGGTCAGCTGTCCTCTTATCAATAGGCAGTTTGTAAAATGATCGCCAACAGCCTTTTGGGGAGGCACCTGGACCAAGCACACCCGCCCACCTCGTCGATTTTACCCCTTCCAGGGAAGAGGCATGGGACACCTTTACACATATTCTGTACATGGCCTTCTTTCCCACCTCCTTGAACTCCCCCAGCTCCGGGGTATCGAAGGAAAGCAGAATCCCCACGTCCTCCTCGAATGCCCCCACCGCAGCACTAACGATCAGTGCAGGGAACACATAATCCAGACCCTCCTTCCACCGATCAGAATTGGAAGTGTCAGTCACATACTGCAGATGAAGTACTGGCAAGGAGTCACAGACCTCAGCGACGACCTTCCTCAGTAGGTGAGACGATCGGATCCCCGCTCTTTCTCCCAGCTCCTCCAAAGACCTATTCCTGTTCCGCATCAGATGACCCAGCTTAGTACACCCCACGCCTAACAGGCATGAACGTAGGCTAGCTGAACCCAGAACACGGGACTGGATGGCAGTGTTGTGAAAAAGAGGCTCTTCAAAAAGCCACATCTCTGGTGGCGTGCAGGCCTTACGGGACTTGACCAGAACTCTCCAAGCCTGCATAACAGACTCATAAAATGGAGTCAGGCCAGGCAACTCACCCCCCTCCAGCTTTAAGAGGAAAAGGTGCTTGTCTAAGCCCAAACAGCCCGCTCTCCTCATCAATGTGTAGGCTGTGTCAACCCAGCTAGAACCATCACTGTACAACAGTCTCTGTGCTGCTTGAAGCCGGAAAGCCATGATCCTGGAAGAAATGTCCACCAGGCCTTGCCCACCCTCGTGCAGTGGCAAGTACAGGGCTGAAGCTTAAATCCAATGTTGTCCAGACCAGAAGAAATTGACAAGGGTCCTCTGAAGCTCTTGTATCAGACCCTTTGGTGGCTGCAAAATCATAAGTCTGTGCCACAGGGTAGAGGCAGCAAGATTATTAGCTACCAGTACCCTTCCCCTATAAGACAGCTGGGGCAGCACCGATTTCCATCTTGACAGTCTGGCACATACTTTCTCCACTACACCCTCCCAGTTCTTTTTCTGAAAGACATCGGAGCCTAGAAACCCCCCAAAGTCTTCATCCCATCTCTGCCCCACTGAAGCCCCCCTGGTAACCGTGGAGCGTACCCCATCTGAAGCTGGCCTGCCCACAGCGCTTCACTCTTTCCCCAATTGACTCTAGCTGAGGAGGCCCCCTCATAAACCTTTAAAGCGTTTGAGAGAACCTTACTGGTTTCTCTGTGCCAGGGGTTATGAAGGGTCCCACGATAGCACTGGCTGCGTATGCAGATGACGTGACAGTTTTTATTACGGGGGGTGAGGATGTTAAGCCTCGCTCTTAAAAAACAAAGCATTGGTTCAATCGCCAGACTATATAACTGCCCTGAAATTGGGCATCCCTGCCTGATGCCCCTTTGGACAGGGATGGGGCAACTCAAACCACCCCCCACCTTCACCATACACGAGGCCCCAGCATACAGTAAATTCATCCAAGACAAAAAAACATCCCCAAACCCAAAAGCTTTCATTGTTTTAAACAAGTACTGGTGGTCCACATGATCAAAAGCCTTCTCCTGATCCAAAGAAAGTAAACCCAGATTTACATCAGACAGTTTACAAATGTCTAAAACATCTCTTATTAGAAACAAGTTGTCAACAATAGAGCGATCAGGTACACAGTAGGACTGGTCCTTGTGGACCAACAATCCCAGATACTATTTCAACCTGTTTGAGAGACATTTAGAAACAATTTTATATTCTGCACACAGCAAAGCAACAGGTCTCCAATTTTTTATGAGAGCCAAATCCCCCTTTTTTGGCAACAGTGAAAGTACCGCACGTTGACAAGATACAGGAAGAGAGCCCTCATGAAAAGATTCACACACCACTTCATAAAAATCCTCCCCAATAGACCCCCAAAAGTGCTTATAAAACTCAGATGGTAAACCATCAATGCCAGGGGCTCGGCCTGTTGAGAGCTGCATAACTGCTGTGGACAGCTCTTGCAGTGTAATGTCAGAGTCCAATGCGACTCTTTGCTCAGGTCCCAATTGAGGAAGACCGTGTAACAACTGTTCAGTACACAGAGAGTCACAATCCTCCGCAGAATAGAAATCCACGGCATGTTGACGCATTTCACTGTCATCCGTGGTCACCTTCCCATCAGGGAGACGAAGGCAGACCATCTGTTTACGTTGCAATGTTGACTGTCCTAGGTTTTTTTTAAAAGCACTAGGAGCATCCATATCCTTGAGGGAAGCGAAACGAGACCTAATCAAGGCACCCTTCACTCTTTCATGCAGAAACGACCTCAGTTCATGTTTCTTGTCCTGTAAGTTCATGACTAGTCCGGGGTCATTCTGAGTGAGCAACTTCAATTCAATAGATTTGATGTCCTGTTCAAGGGCCCTGATAGTCTCTTTAACTTCAATTCGAGACAGAGCAGTATACTGTTGACAAAATAATCGTATTTGGGCCTTCCCAACCTCCCACCATTGTCTCAAGGACTCAAAATTCCCTTTTGTAACCCTCAATTTTTCCCAAAACAACAAACACCTTTCACAAAACATGACATCATGTAACAATTTAACATTAAAATACCAATAAGATGATGACCTTCGTGGACAGGACAAGTGAATATCAACAGTGACAATATGGTGATCAGAGAAACCCACAGGAGTAATGTCACACCTTCCAACCCTACTACAGTATTGCTCAGATACATACAACCTGTCTAACCTTGCTGCACTGACATGACCTTCATTAACTTTCAGCCATGTGTACTGCCTAACTTTTGCATTCCTTACTCTCCACACATCAGAAAGCTCAAACTCAGTTAACAGACCAGACAGGCAAGTGGCTGACCGCAGGTGAGGTTCTTCAGCGGTGCGATCAACAGTAAAATCCACTGTACAGTTCCAGTCCCCCCCCTAAAACCATACACCCCTCTTGGTCACACTGTCTTAAGGTTTCCTTTATTTTATCAAAACCAACAATACGCTCTGTACCCTCATTAGGAGCATAAACATAAAAAAAAAAAAAAAAAACATAACATCCACCTTGACCAATAAAACCCGACCCTTGACAATCTCTGTTGTAGATACCACAGTCACCCCTAAGCCTGAAGAAAACAAGATTGCCACCCCAGCACTGAAATTATTACCATGACTGAGTATATGCTGCCCCTCCCACCACATACCCCAGTCAACCTCATTTTCCTCATCACTATGTGTCTCCTGTAGGAAAACTACATTAAGCCTTTTCTGTTTTATTACTTCGAATACCCAAGCCCTCTTATTCCTGTCCCTTCCCCCATTAATATTGAGAGAACCTACCCTTAGTACCTCCATATAGAAAATAAAAAGGAAAAGCAGAAGAAACCACAGAGAAACCAGACAAAGAGAATAGAACACCCTATGAGGCATAATCATAATCATTATTTAAATTCTCTTAACCTGACCACGTTTCCCACCACCTTTTGCTGCTGCAACAGCAGTAACAAATTTCCTCAAGCGAAACCGCTTCTTCTCACTCAACTGGTCTAACCCCACCGTCTTCTGTAACATCACAGCTGACCTCACAAATTTATCAACATCAAAATAATCTGCCAATTTGACAGATTTCCCAAAAGTCTGATCAAGAAACTCATTTACCTCCTCTAGATCGTAAATTGAGTCCTCACCAGCTGATATCGTATCAAGAGCGATATCCATATCCTTCTCCTGATCCTCCTCAACTGAGGCCACAGACCACTGACTCCCCTCTACCACATCCCTTTCAACACTCCCCACTTGCACCCCATCACTCGTACCAGGCATCTCCTCCACTACCTGGGAGACTAGCCCCACCTGAACCCCATTACTCGTAGTGGGCATCTCCTCCACTACCTGGGAACCTAGCTCCACATGAACGCCCCCCTGTACCCCAGCACTCATAGTGGGCATCTCCTCCACTACCTGGGAGATTATCTCCACATGAACCCTCTCCTGTAACCCATTACTCGCAGTGGGCATCTCCTCCACTACCTGGGAGATTAGCTCCACATGTACCCTCTCCTGTACCCCAGCACTTGTACTGGGCACCTCCTCACCAGTCTGAGGAAATGGCCCTTCAGATCCATCCTTACCTTCTACAACAATATTTTTCTGCTGCATAACATTTCCCTCTGGTACAAGTTGCAACTCTGTGCCCTCAACACGGACAACTTGTTCCTCAGCAACAGATGCTTGTGGCTGCTCTACCGCTGTCAGCCCACCTCTCCCTACATCTGTGGGCCCAGGCATTAGGAGGACCACCTGCACCCCTCCCTCTGCTTTCTCCCTTTTCGGACAAGCATGTCGCTTATGACCAACATCCCCACACTCAAAACACCGTTGACTACCCGTACTAGCATAAGCCATATACAGTCTATTTTCATACCTGACTTTAAACGCTAACTCCAAAGTCTGCTCCCGTGAGTCCAAAAACATAAACACCTGTCGCCGAAACGACATAACCTGTTTCAACGCCGGGTGTTTGCAACCCAATGGGACAACCTTAATTGAACTTGCAAACTTCCCAAAGCGCAATAACTCGTGCTCCAATAGCTCATTTGGAATAAACGGCGGTACATTTGAAATCGTTACCCTTGTTGATGGAGAAAAAAAGCAGCGTAACTTGAATAAACATTCCTTTAAGAAGTACGCCATGCTCAACCATACGATCAACAAGGCGCTCTTCTTTAAGGAATACCACCACCGCTTTATTCATCCGTGACGCATAAGCAACATTCTCATATCCTAACTTCTCTCCTACGGCGACCAGAATCTCCTCCACTGTGACAGTAGCTTCAGTAACACACCTAAAGCCGTGCCGAAGTGACAGGGACGGCGTCCCCATTCGGGCCGCAATCCCCACCAAAATCAGCGTAATTTCGACAAGAAAAACAATATACTTAATTCTACTGTAGTGTCGAGAAAGCGTTGCTAATTATGCTCTGAAACAAAGGAGTCCGCTTATGCTGTACTTTGATTATAAGTTTTATTTATATCACAAGATTTCAGCATAAGTTTACAGACGTCTGCAGCATCCGGAAAACAGTGTCTCAAAATAAAATGTCTGTTCTGATCTTCTTTGTTCCAACCCAGTACTAACAATCTTTACCAAAATATGGGTGATTTCCCATACAGTCCAATCACCTGTCTCCAACAAACAGACTTCCTCTGTTCTATGGGGTGTCACTCTAAAACGGCTCCCTGTAAAACTGAATAAACATCCTCTCAGGTTCCACTTAAAAAAATTAGCAAAGTCATAACTCTTCATACACTACACTACCACAACAAGAAAATAGAAATAATAACCTTAATCATGCATAGAAGAAAAAAGGTGTTTCGAAGAGAGAGAGAACAAGAGAGAATGAGAGCTTTTCTGAGAGATAGAACAAGAGACAATGAGAGCAATTCAGAAAGAGAGAGAGAACAAGAGAGAATGAGAGCGTTTCGGAGACAGAGTGAGAACGAGAGAGAATGAGAGCGTTTCGGAGAGAGAGAGAGATCAAGAGAGAATGAGTGTTTCGGAGAGAGAGAGAGAACAAGAGAGAATGAGTGCGTTTCGGAGAGAGAGAGAGAACAAGAGAGAATGAGAGCGTTTTGGAGAGAGAGAGAACAAGAGAGAATGAGAGCGTTTCGGAGAGAGAGAGAGAACAAGCGAGAATGAGAGCGTTTCGGAGAGAGAGAGAACAAGAGAAAATGAGATCATTTCAGAGAGAGAGAGAACAAGAGAGAATGAGAGCGTTTCGGAGAGAGATAGAACAAGAGAGAATGAGTGCGTTTCGGAGAGAGAGAGAGAACAAGAGAGAATGAGAGCGTTTCGGAGAGAGAGAGAACAAGAGAGAACAAGAGCGTTTCGGAGAGAGAGAACACGAGAGAATGAGAGCGTTTTGGAAAGACAGAATGAGAGAGAATGAGAGCATTTCAGAGATAGAGCGAGAACAAAAGAGAATGAGAGCATTTTGGAGAGAGAGAGAGAGAGAACAAGAGAGAATGAGAGCGTTTCAGCAAGAGAGAGAGAGACCAAGAGAGAATGAGAGCATTTCTGAGAGAGAGAGAGAACACGAGAGAATGAGAGCGTTTCAGAGAGAGAGTGAATAAGAGAGAATGAGAGCGTTTCTGAGAGACAGAGAATAAGAGAGAATGATAGCGTTTCGAAGAGAGAGAGAGAACTAGAGAGAATTAGAGCATTTCGGAGAGAGAGAGAGAGAACAAGGTAAAATGAGAGCGTTTCGGCGCGAGAGAGAGAACAAGAGAGAATGAGTGTTTCGGAGAGAGAGAGAACAAGAGAGAATGAGAGCGTTTCTGAGAGAGAGAGAGAGAACAAGGTAGAATGAGAGCGTTTCGGCGCGAGAGAGAGAACAAGAGAGAATGAGCATTTTGGAGAGAGATAGAGAGAGATAGAGAGAGAATGAGAGCGTTGCGAAGAGCGAGAGAGAACAAGAGAGAATGAGAGCGTTTCGGAGAGAGAGAGAACAAGAGAGAATGAGAGCGTTTCTGAGAGAGAGAGAGAACAAGAGAGAACAAGAGCGTTTTGGAGAGAGAGAGAGCAAAAGAGAATGAGAGCTTTTCGGAGAGAGAGAGAACAAGAGAGAACAAGAGCGTTTTGGAGAGAGAGAGAGAGCAAAAGAGAATGAGATATTTTCTAAGAGAGAGAGAGAGAGAGAGAGAGAGAGAGAACAAGAGAGAACGAGAGCGTTTCGGAGAGAGAGAACACGAGAGAATGAGAGCATTTTGGAGAGAGAGCGAGAACAAGAGAGAATGAGAGCATTTTGGAGAGAGAGCGAGAACAAGAGAGAATGAGAGCGTTTCGGAGAGAGAGAGAGAACAAAATAGAATGAGTGTTTTGGAGAGAGAGAGAGAACAAGAGAGAACAAGAGCGTTTCGGAGAGAGAGAGAGAACAAGAGAGAACGAGAGCGTTTCGGAGAGAGACAACACAAGAGAATGAGAGCGTTTCCGAGAGAGAGAGAGAGCAAGAGAGAATGAGAGCATTTTGGAGAGAGAGAGAGAGAGAGAACAAGAGAGAATGAGAGCATTTTGGAGAGAGAGCGAGAACAAGAGAGAACGAGAGCATTTTGGAGAGAGAGAGAGAGAGAGAGAGAGAACAAGAGAAAATGAGAGCGTTTCAGCAAGAGAGAGAGAGAACAAGAGAGAATGAGAGCATTTCTGAGAGAGAGAGAACACGAGAGAATGAGAGCGTTTCGGAGAGAGAGTGAACAAGAGAGAATGAGAGCGTTTCTAAGAGAGAGTGAGAACAAGAGGGAATGAGTGTTTCTGAGAGAAAGAGAGAACAAGAGAGAATGAGAGCGTTTTGAAGAGAGATATAGAGAGAACAAGAGAGAATAAACGTGTTTCGAAGAGAGAGAGAACAAGAGAGAATGAGAGCTTTTCTGAGAGAGAGAACAAGAGACATTGAGAGCGTTTCGGAAAGAGAGAGAGAACAAGAGAGAATGAGTGCGTTTCGGAGAGAGAGAGAGAACAAGCGAGAATGAGAGCGTTTCGGAGAGAGAGAGAGAACAAGAGAAAATGAGATCATTTCAGAGAGAGAGAGAACAAGAGAGAATGAGAGCGTTTCGGAGAGAGATAGAACAAGAGAGAATGAGTGCGTTTCGGAGAGAGAGAGAGAACAAGAGAGAATGAGAGCGTTTCGGAGAGAGAGAGAACAAGAGAGAACAAGAGCGTTTCGGAGAGAGAGAACACGAGAGAATGAGAGCGTTTTGGAAAGACAGAATGAGAGAGAATGAGAGCATTTCAGAGAATAGAGCGAGAACAAAAGAGAATGAGAGGCATTTTGGAGAGAGAGAGAGAGAGAACAAGAGAGAATGAGAGCGTTTCAGCAAGAGAGAGAGAGAGACCAAGAGAGAATGAGAGCATTTCTGAGAGAGAGAGAGAACACGAGAGAATGAGAGCGTTTCAGAGAGAGAGTGAATAAGAGAGAATGAGAGCGTTTCTGAGAGACAGAGAATAAGAGAGAAT
Source organism: Coregonus clupeaformis (assembly GCF_020615455.1). NCBI lineage: Eukaryota > Metazoa > Chordata > Actinopteri > Salmoniformes > Salmonidae > Coregonus > Coregonus clupeaformis. The sequence goes on along the minus strand of NC_059212.1, from coordinate 37,416,593 downwards.
GATAGCGTTTCGAAGAGAGAGAGAGAACTAGAGAGAATTAGAGCATTTCGGAGAGAGAGAGAGAGAACAAGGTAAAATGAGAGCGTTTCGGCGCGAGAGAGAGAACAAGAGAGAATGAGTGTTTCGGAGAGAGAGAGAACAAGAGAGAATGAGAGCGTTTCTGAGAGAGAGAGAGAGAACAAGGTAGAATGAGAGCGTTTCGGCGCGAGAGAGAGAACAAGAGAGAATGAGCATTTTGGAGAGAGATAGAGAGAGATAGAGAGAGAATGAGAGCGTTGCGAAGAGCGAGAGAGAACAAGAGAGAATGAGAGCGTTTCGGAGAGAGAGAGAACAAGAGAGAATGAGAGCGTTTCTGAGAGAGAGAGAGAACAAGAGAGAACAAGAGCGTTTTGGAGAGAGAGAGAGCAAAAGAGAATGAGAGCTTTTCGGAGAGAGAGAGAACAAGAGAGAACAAGAGCGTTTTGGAGAGAGAGAGAGAGCAAAAGAGAATGAGATATTTTCTAAGAGAGAGAGAGAGAGAGAGAGAGAGAGAGAGAGAACAAGAGAGAACGAGAGCGTTTCGGAGAGAGAGAACACGAGAGAATGAGAGCATTTTGGAGAGAGAGCGAGAACAAGAGAGAATGAGAGCATTTTGGAGAGAGAGCGAGAACAAGAGAGAATGAGAGCGTTTCGGAGAGAGAGAGAGAACAAAATAGAATGAGTGTTTTGGAGAGAGAGAGAGAACAAGAGAGAACAAGAGCGTTTCGGAGAGAGAGAGAGAACAAGAGAGAACGAGAGCGTTTCGGAGAGAGACAACACAAGAGAATGAGAGCGTTTCCGAGAGAGAGAGAGAGCAAGAGAGAATGAGAGCATTTTGGAGAGAGAGAGAGAGAGAGAACAAGAGAGAATGAGAGCATTTTGGAGAGAGAGCGAGAACAAGAGAGAACGAGAGCATTTTGGAGAGAGAGAGAGAGAGAGAGAACAAGAGAAAATGAGAGCGTTTCAGCAAGAGAGAGAGAGAACAAGAGAGAATGAGAGCATTTCTGAGAGAGAGAGAACACGAGAGAATGAGAGCGTTTCGGAGAGAGAGTGAACAAGAGAGAATGAGAGCGTTTCTAAGAGAGAGTGAGAACAAGAGGGAATGAGTGTTTCTGAGAGAAAGAGAGAACAAGAGAGAATGAGAGCGTTTTGAAGAGAGATATAGAGAGAACAAGAGAGAATAAACGTGTTTCGAAGAGAGAGAGAACAAGAGAGAATGAGAGCTTTTCTGAGAGAGAGAACAAGAGACATTGAGAGCGTTTCGGAAAGAGAGAGAGAGAACAAGAGAGAATGAGTGTTTCGGAGAGAGAGAGAGAACAAGAGAGAATGAGAGTGTTTTGGAGAGAGAGAGAGAACAAGAGAGAATGAGAGCGTTTCGGAGAGAGAAAGAGAACAAGGAGAATGAGAGCATTTCGGAGAGAGAGAGAACAAGAGAGAATGAGAGCGTTTTGGAGAGAGATAGAACAAGAGAGAATGAGAGCGTTTTGGAGAGAGAGAGAACAAGAGAGAATGAGAGCGTTTCGGAGAGAGAGAGAGAACAAGAGAAAATGAGAGCGTTTCAGAGAGAGAGAACACAAGAGAATGAGAGCGTTTCGGAGAGAGAGAATGAGAGAGAATGAGAGCATTTCGGAGAGAGAGTGAGAACAACAGAGAATGAGAGCATTTTGAGAGAGAGAGAGAGAACAAGAGAGAATGAGAGCGTTTCAGCAAGAGAGAGAGAGACCAAGAGAGAATGAGAGCATTTTTGAGAGAGAGAGAACACGAGAGAATGAGAGCGTTTCGGAGAGAGAGAGAGAGAACAAGGAGAATGAGAGCGTTTCGGAGAGAGAGAGAGAGCAAGAGAGAATGAGAGCGTTTCTGAGAGAGAGAGAGAGAGAGAGAGAGAGAACAAGGAGAATGAGAGCGTTTCGGCGCGAGAGAGAGAACAAGAGATAATGAGTGTTTTGGATAGAGAGAGAACAAGAGAGAATGAGAGTGTTTTGGAGAGAGATAGAGAGAGAACAAGAGAGAATGAGAGCGTTGCGAAGAGAGAGAGAGAACAAGAGAGAATGAGAGCGTTTCGGAGAGAGAGAGAACAAGAGAGAATGAGAACGTTTCGGAGAGAGAGAGAGAACAAGCGAGAATGAGAGCGTTTCGGAGAGAGAGAGAGAGAACAAGAGAGCTGAGAGCATTTCAGAGAGAGAGAGAGCACACAAGAGAATGAGAGCATTTCGGAGAGAGAGAGAGAACAAGAGAGAATGAGAGCGTTTCGGAGAGAGAGAGAGAACAAGAGAGAATGAGAGCATTTCGGAGATAGAGAGAGAGAGAACAAGAGAGAATGGGAGCTTTTCAGAGAGAGCGAGAGAACAAGAGAGAATGAGAGCGTTTTTGAGATAGAGAGATAGAGAACAAGAGAGAATGAGAGCGTTTTGAAGAGAGAGAGAGAGAACAAGAGAGAATGAGAGCGTTTCGAGACACAAAAGGAAAGTTAAATCACGTAGGATGTCACAATGTTGAGGAACGTACTTAAACTTGGCATCGGAGGAGGCCGAGGTGAGGGATATGCTAAGTCTGAGAAGGAGATGGGCCGAAATCCCCCTTGATTATCTTTCTGTCTGGACCAATCATCCCTGTCGGGGAAGACAAACTGCATTCTTCTAGTCTAGTGTAGTTCAGGCAGGATAAATGAACTGACTGAGTGGGAGAGATACATACAGGGACAAGGAGAGAGAAGTATATACGGCATACATATGAGAGTTCAAAATGATGTGTACATCTAATGTTGAGGCTTTAAACATTATGTATAAGTAAAGCCTCTCTTTCTCTCTCCCTTCTTTTGCCCTCCCCATGATGTCTTCCCTCCCTCCCTCCTCAGCTGTGCACTGACCACCACAATGCAGTGTCCCTGGGCCCAGCTGTTGCTGCTGACTGCTGTTACTGCTGCTGTTGGCCCATTTGATGGTAATCAGGTTCAGGCCAGGAGTCCCACAGCCCCCTAGCTGGTTCTTCCTGATTAGCACCACCACCATTGAAATCCTAACTAATTAGCAAATCCTCCCTCTGTTAAATATTCCCCACCCAGGACCCCCAACCTGAATCACCACCTTCAAGTTTTGATTAATGAATGCCCCTGTTGTTACCATGGGAAACAGACCACCTTAACTTTGTTTACCCAATCTTTACAAAGCTTTTGAAAAAACATTTGAACAACAAACATCTAAACGTCCCTTTTTTTGTAATCAGCTTGAGTTAGTTCCAGACCTCTTCCGGGTTCTCTACCTGTACTGTAGTTGGAATCTGAACCCTTCCTACGCTTCATTAAGAGCTCTGTCAGGCCTGACGGACGAAGTCAAGGCACAACACACAGATTAATCACAAGCCTGCGAGCCTGCCTTTTACAGGACATTTGACTTGGCCTTTTGTTGCTGCTTAGTTCTGTTGCCAGAACCATCTAGGAGAAAAAACTTTAGTCTATACTCCAGTCTCCCTCCTAGAAACTAGGTCCAATTAAGTTTTCCCTCCCGGCCTGAGCAATGAGCCGGGTTCCCTGTGTTGTTTGTGGTTCAGACCTGAACAGAAGACCTGTCTGATGACCTGTTTGATGAGACATCCTCACAAGAGTCATTCTGTCGTATAAAAGTGACAATTAGTAATGGGTCGTTCCCAAAAGAACAGTTCATTTTGAACAAATCCTTTTGGTGAACATCGGGAACCGAATCGCATCTGTGAAAGAGCTGTTCATTTGTCTCCCTAATTTGCATACTGCTACTACGTAATTTTGAGCTCCAGGCAACAATAATCTGGAGATAAATTACAAAAACATTCTCTGGTCATTCCTCGCTGTAGGAACAATAGGTAGTGGGAAGAGAGCCTCATTCTGGTCCATGCTAAATTTTAGCAAATCTTTTTATTTTGCAAGCGGTCTAATTACATCAGGTAAAATGTATTTGAACTCACATTTCATAATCTGACATAATGGCAGGCAACCTTGTTTGCTTTAATCCTGAACCCTGTCTTTCTGCCTCTGTGTTGTGCAATTTGAATATTGTTGGGACACAGCCTGTATGGAGGACGGCCGCTTGAGGAGGTTTTTGGAAAAGTAATCAGAGACCACAGGGGTCTCTTTCCTCCTTGGCCAAAGCCTGTGAAGTTTACAACCTTTCCATCCTCTCCTTTATTTACCAAATCTATTTTTTTCTGATACATTTAACATGCGTGTGACCACATTTCCTCCTGTGACATCCCATGTTTTCATTTGACACTTTTTTTATTCTCGGACGAACATCGGCTTCAATGGTCGACGGCGGTGGAAACACCCTGCTGTCCACTCTACTCTTGTGGTTCTTTTAGGATTTTTTGTGAATTATTGGCCTCACAAGTGAGGTGACAAAACATTGCAACAGTGTGCTAATAAGTATATAGGTTATATATTGTGAGCTTTTGTGAAAGAGCACAGTTAGAAAGATATGGCATACAGAAGCATACCAGATGGACATCATGAAAATGATCGGAGGAAGTTCAGGAGTAAAAACAAACAAAATATAATTATTGACCATAAAATGTAAATAGTATGTATAAGCATGAAGTAGAGGCCTAAGCATTGTTGTTCACTAGTTTACTCCTTATGTAGGGAAGGGATGGTGGGGTTGGAAAGTAATAAAGGGAAATATATATATTTCTAAATGATATGTATATATATATATATATATATATATATATATATATATATATATATATATATATATATGTATGTATATAAGTATATGTATGTATGTGTATGTATATATATATATATATATATATATATATATATATATACAGTGGGGAGAACTTGTATTTGATACACTGCCGATTTTGCAGGTTTTCCTACTTACAAAGCATGTAGAGGTCTGTAATTTTTATCATAGGTACACTTCAACTGTGAGAGACGGAATCTAAAACAAAAATCCAGAAAATCACATTGTATGATTTTTAAGTAATTAATTTGCATTTTATTGCATGACATAAGTATTTGATACATCAGAAAAGCAGAACTTAATATTTGGTACAGAAACCTTTGTTTGCAATTACAGAGATCATACGTTTCCTGTAGGTCTTGACCAGGTTTGCACACACTGCAGCAGGGATTTTGGCCCACTCCTCCATACAGACCTTCTCCAGATCCTTCAGGTTTCGGGGCTATCGAGGGCAATACGGACTTTCTGCTCCCTCCAAAGATTTTCTATTGGGTTCAGGTCTGGAGACTGGCTAGGCCACTCCAGGACCTTGAGATGCTTCTTACGGAGCCACTCCTTAGTTGCCCTGGCTGTGTGTTTCGGGTCGTTGTCATACTGGAAAACCCAGCCACAACCCATCTTCAATGCTCTTACTGAGGGAAGGAGGTTGTTGGCCAAGATCTCGCGATTCATGGCCCCATCCATCCTCCCCTCAATACGGTGCAGTCGTCCTGTCCCCTTTGCAGAAAAGCATCCCCAAAGAATGATGTTTCCACCTCCATGCTTCACGGTTGGGATGGTGTTCTTGGGGTTGTACTCATCCTTCTTCTTTCTCCAAACACGGCGAGTGGAGTTTAGACCAAAAAGCTCAATTTTTGTCTCATCAGACCACATGACCTTCTCCCATTCCTCCTCTGGATCATCCAGATGGTCATTTGCAAACTTCAGATGGGCCTGGACATGCGCTGGCTTGAGCAGGGGGACCGTGCGTGCGCTGCAGGATATTAATCCATGACGGCGTAGTGTGTTACTAATGGTTTTCTTTGAGACTGTGGTCCCAGCTCTCTTCAGGTCATTGACCAGGTCCTGCCGTGTAGTTCTGGGCTGATCCCACACCTTCCTCATGATCATTGATGCCCCATGAGGTGAGATCTTGCATGGAGCCCCAGACCGAGGGTGATTTACCGTCATCTTGAACTTCTTCCATTTTCTAATAATTGTGCCAACAGTTGTTGCCTTCTCACCAAGCTGCTTGCCTATTTTGCTGTAGCCCATCCCAGCCTTGTGCAGGTCTACAATTGTATCCCTGATGTCCTTACACAGCTCTCTTGTCTTGGCCATTGTGGAGAGGTTGGAGTCTGTTTGATTGAGTGTGTGGACAGGTGTCTTTTATACAGGTAACGAGTTCAAACAGGTGCAGTTAATACAGGTAATGAGTAGAGAACAGGAGGGCTTCTTAAAGAAAAACTAACAGGTCTGTGAGAGCTGGAAATCTTACTGGTTGGTAGGTGATCAAATACTTATGTCATGCAATAAAATACAAATTAATTACTTAAAAATCATATAATGTGATTTTCTGGATTTTTGTTTTAGATTCCGTCTCTCACTGTTGAAGTGTACCTATGATAAAAAATTACAGACCTCTACATGCTTTGTAAGTAGGAAAACCTGCAAAATCGGCAGCGTATCAAATACTTGGCCGAGGGAGATTGACAGTTATTTTGTGTTTCTTCCATTTGCGTATAATTGCACCAACTGTTGTCACCTTCTCACCAAGCTGCTTGGCGATGGTCTTGTAGCCCATTCCAGCCTTGTGTAGGTCTACAATCTTGTCCCTGACATCCTTGGAGAGCTCATTGGTCTAGGCCATGGTGGAGAGTTTGGAATCTGATTGATTGATTGCTTCTGTGGACAGGTGTCTTTTATACAGGTAACAAACTGAGATTAGGAGCACTCCCTTTAAGAGTGTGCTCCTAATCTCAGCTCGTTACCTGTATAAAAGACACCTGGGAGTCAGAAATCTTTCTGATTGAGAGTGGGTCAAATACTTATTTCCCTCATTAAAATGAAAATCAATTTATAACATTTTTGACATGCGTTTCTCTGGATTTTTTTGATGTTATTCGGTCTCTCACTGTTCAAATAAACCTACCATTAAAATTATAGACTGATCATGTCTTTGTCTGTGGGCAAACATACAAAATCAGCAGGGGATCAAATACTTTTTTCCCTCACTGTATATATATACATAAAAAATAAACAGTGTGCTAATGGTATTTGTTATGTCTGTTACATGGGTTTAATGGTTTGTTCTAAGGTCACAAGAACACATTTCTAACACATGGCCACAAGCTAATAGACTGTGATGGTGTCTGTCATTCAGCAACACATTCTTAACAACACACAGGCATGTCATACTGTATTGTACTGACATGCCCATTCCATGTGTGATGGAAGTAAATGTTTTATACATGACATTGTGGTATAGGCTATCCCTGCATTTCCAACACATGTACATTACATACAACTGCCATACCCATACCTTGTACAGTATATGCTTTATCTATGACTGTTTTATGTCGCTGAATATCCAGTCTCAGGGCAGTAAATCTTCTCTATACTCACATTCTCATTGACAGGGTTTGATACCCGGGGGATTGTGTTCCCATAGCAGTCCTATTCCCAGTGTGTGATGGGAATCTGGGTGAGTACATACAGGAAGTGCCTTCACTTTACTTCCTCCTCAGCTGATTGGCAGATAAACACTCTGGAACATCTGCCCTCACTCCATCCATAATCCATCACAAGAGAGAGGGAGTATCCATTTTAGACCCACAGTTCTGTAGACAGCCAATACAAGTCTGTTCAACTGTAGTAGCAAGCTACGCTACGTAGCTAAGTACTGTACAGCCTCTTACGAGTATTACAAATGCACTACAAACAAGATTGGTGTTTCTGTTGTTCAAAAATCATAGCTCTAAAATGTCTTATTTGACGCAGTGTCACATCACAGATAGAAGAAAGCTATTGTGAGCTCAGTCTGAGGCAGATGAAGTCACTGTGTGTCTCTCAGACACAGCACCCCCCAGTGGAGGTTATGAGAAAGGTACAGGGCGGGACAGCTAGAGCCCTCCTATCACCTCACACACAGGTGACAGTATGTGGTACAGGTTGTTATGGGCACCTTGGGAAGTGTGGCCACCTGGCACAAATGAGATCTCTTGAGAAGATTTAAAACCCCTTCACCCGAAATCATAGCCCCCCAAACACTCCACCCTCTCTCGACCCCTAACTCTATCCAAACCTCCACTTCTTCAATTTAGCTCTTAGCCCCCTCATCCCCAGTACACACATAGAGAGAGAGGCACACACACAGTCTGGACTGGAGCAGCCCTTAAACAAACTCCTGCAAAAGTGTAAAAGTGACAAATTGAGTATGCAAAACGAACCATACCATTGAGTGTCTAATGGGGTATAGGGGATGAAATCTACCAAGACCTCGCAAAGCCATTGCTTCTTAGGTTTTCTGTTCCTCCAGAGCACAGCGATGTTACACATTCTTGGCAAAGCCAGGGATTATAAAAAAATCTGCACAGATTTCCAACCAGTGGCACAGAGGAGATAAATCCAAATCTATTACAATTGCATCGTGTTACAGTATGAGCTTGTCTTAAAACCATATTCACATGCTGTGTGCCCATGTCCTGGTATTATTTCGTAATAAGGTCATATAATATACATTTCTGGCAGTGGGCTACGATGCAGCCTTTTACTCATCTAGGGCTGGAATAATTAAAACATAAAGGAAGGAGTGAAATCAAATCACACTACCCCAAGGGCATCAGACAGCCACACTGGTCCCAAAACAAGCCTCTTTCATTTAGAACTCAATCACAGATCAGAGAGAGAGGAAGAGAGAGAGAGAGAAAGAGAGAGAGCTATAGAGCTAGAGGGGAGAGAGAGAGAGAGAGGGGAGGGAGAGAGAGAGAGAGAGAGAGAGAGAGAGAGAGAGAGAGAGAGAGAGAGAGAGGGAGCGAGGGTAAGAAAGAGTGGGAGAGACAGATTTTTACATTTTCTGCACAATTTCCTCCCTATTTCCTCCCTGAAGACCCTTGTCTGCAGAATGTGCAGAGTAGGCTTTCCGTGGAGGGGTGGCTGTGGAACCTGCCAGAACAAAAAAGAGAAGAAACCCTCCTCCTCCTTCTTCCCTCACTGCCCAAACGCTGGCCCGACCGGGGGATGTAGTTATTACCCAGAAAACCTCATGGCCTTCTTTTTCCCAATTTTTTTCCCTGGAGTTCCCGGAACATTACAACCAGAGTGCTTGGACTGCACACCACCGCGCTCTCTCTCTCTCTCTCTCTCTCGCTCTCTCTCTGACATGCAGAGAGAAAAACAAGTGCTCCTCACGGCAAAGTGTGTAGGCCTTTAATTCTGTCCCACATCACGCCTAATTGGTGTGTGGGTGGAAACATGAGAAACACAGGGATACAGTTATTGTTTAGTCTTCCCCAATTGTAGTGTCTGAAAATATTCCTTTTGGTTTCATCCATTGACATAATGAGGACATTTACTATGATGAATATAAATGGGCTCTACTGTTTAAGTGCCAGTGTTTCTAGCTATTTATACATGTAAGAAATAGTAGGCTAGGTATTACGGCTGTATGGGCTTGATGTTCTTCTGTCCCTAATGGAGTGTCAGTATTGGTGCACCTACTCTACTGTACTATTGTAAGTCAGCAGCCACAGGAACAGAGACTGAGGTTGGCAGAGCTGAGGTCATGCCGCCTATCCACTGAGGTGTCAGGGAAGACACTTTTATAAGAGTGAAATGTTTTAAAAGAGCCTTTCCTGTCTGTTATGATCAACATCCACAGGGGCACGTGGTCAAACAGGAGGTGTGTGTGTGTGTGTGTGTGTGTGTGTGTGTGTGTGTGTGTGTGTGTGTGTGTGTGTATGTGTGTGTGTGTGTGTGTGTGTGTGTGTGTGTGTGTGTATGTGTGTGTGTGTGTGTGTGTGTGTGTGTGTGTGTGTGTGTGTGTGTGTGTGTGTGTGTGTGTGTGTGTGTGTGTGTGTGTGTGTGTGTGTGTGTGTGTGTGTGTGTGTGTGTGTGTGTGTGTGTGTGTGTGTGTGTGTGTGTGTGTGTGTGTGTGTGTGTGCGTGTGTGTGTGTGTGCATGTGTGTGTTCAAGGACCTTGATCAAGTCTAATGAATCCCAAGGATCTGATTACCTGTCCTTGTCTCACCACAGTGGAATAATATTAGAGTGTGTACTAAACCAAAGAAACAACATGGAATAGCCTCGGTCACCTAAGTGTCATCTGTTTGAGGGTCATTTGGGGAATAAGAGGTTATCTTGAAAAATCAAGAATGATCTGGCACTTAATATATTTTGATCCGTTTGGTTGTTGTCTGTTCTTTATGTCATTGACCCGGATACAAATATACCATCATCAAGGACGAAAGACGCATTCTTTTCCAATGACTAAAGTAACAAATCCTTTCTTAATTGGTCTAAGGTCAAGGTATGCCCAAAGCCATTGTCATTGCATCTGCCTCCTTCTCACCCTAGCAGACCCACAAGTCACTCAACCTGGTGTTAGTTTGTGAGAGCATATGTTTGGGTGTTGTAGGTGGTTGTTAGACAGCCATTTGTTGGGGCCAAATTGAATAGTGTGTACGTGCTTACGCGTGTCTCTCATCTAGAAGCCTGGCAAGGCAAACCTCTCCACCTCTCTTCTCTGGGTGTGAAAACAGAGGAAGTTGCAGTGGGAAAGGAAAGGATGCCCTCTTAAACACCAGGAAATGAGCCTCCAGGATACCCTGCTCAACACTAATGATGGGGTCACACACTATGCTGCTTAAGCACTGTCCCTCTTCCCCCTCCCTCCACACTGCCTGTTGGGCCTGGCTACTGTAGTGACAACACACACTCTGAAACACAACATTGTGTAACCCTATACCTTACAACACACATCAGAAACAGCCTGTTGTTACAGTAGCAAAACCACAGGTATGCCCCACTTAGTAACGGTTTTCTGCATAGAGAAAGAGATGATGAATCAAATGTTATCATCAGTTTAGGAGCAGTAATTGTTTCTAAATACCCAGTGGGCTTGTCTGCTCCAGTTGTTCAGCCTAATCACGGTGTGGTGGGGAAAATGACAGTTGTGAATTGTTTTTTGTTTAGTTGTCTTATTAATTATTCCCTTGACAACATGCCACGGCATTCTTGTTCTGAACACGTTTAAGTCTCTGTCTTTCATGACTCATCTCCTTCAGTTGATTTTAAGTGGAATATGGAAAGTAAAAACAGGATTAGCCTAAATGCAGGGCTTGCCCTGAGAGCTGGCAAAATGTTACAAACTGGCATACACTGGCATATGCTATGTGTCATACTGACTATGTGTAATGGAGAAGAACATAATGAAATAAAAGTAATAAAAGTAATTCAATATTAACTACTTTCCACATTAAGTAAAATAGAAACAAACTGCTACTGCTGTCTTTGTGATTCCAACATACTGTTAACTTCTGTTATCATTACAGTGACAGTTACGTAAACAGCAACTGATATGACACCTGATTGGGGTCATGGCCCTGAGAGTAAGGAAGGCCTACTGGGTCTGTGGGAGGGAACTGCTGTGAGGAGCATGGGGAACACAGAGATAAGAGAAACCCAAACACAGCACTTCAACGAAGTGTGAGGAGATACAGTAATGAGGAATAGCCTGCATGGCTCTTATATACTCACCTTCTCCTATCTAATGATTGGAGGGAGAGTCACACTCACACATACTACATGCGCACATTGACACACACACACACACACACACACACACACACACACACACACACACACACACACACACACACACACACACACACACACACACACATTGGATTATGATAGAAAGCAGCCCTGGATAATGAAACAGTGGGAGGATGCAGGATCAAGGCCCAGGGCCAGAGAGAGAGAGAGGGTAGAGGACGGGTGAGGGAGAAAGAGAGAGAGGAGAGAAGGGGCCATTAAGATAGCAGGGGTGTTAATATAATTCATCAAGCAGTGATAAGGCCATGGCTCACAGTCACAGAGTAAGGTGTGGCACATTCCCTCACACATCATTGTGAGTGCTAATGTCCCTCACTAAGGGTCGATTTACATTAGTAAAATATGTCTGGTGAGATCTATCTCTCTTTAACATCAGATTTGCAACTTTTCTGTTTATATTAGCCTTGGGGTGGATTTACATGAGTTATATATGTCTGGTGAGATCTATCTCTCTTCAACATCAGATTTGCAACTTTTCCATTTACACTAGACTTGGATGTGGTGTGACCAAAGCCACATTCCTGCTTCAAGTGTAAGTGCAGCTATTAGCATACCGTAAATATCATCATATATAGACAAACAAAATAAGGATAGCAATTCAAACTATACAGGAGCTTTTCATCTAAACCATATTGCACATAGTTTTGTAAACACTTGATTAATGTAATGATTTACAAATGTGTGGATATTTTAAGCCTTTAATTTTCAATTTGGCTAAGCAAAAATGTGGTCTATTAATATGAAGGTAATTAAGGTAATTATTGCAGCAACATGTGGTCTGGGAGAGCTGTTGTCTTAAAGGTGTCCGCATGCTTCCCAGCCAAAACAGTTCGGAAGATTTTGTGCATACTGTGTATTATGACGACATTTTGTGATGTTTTTGTTCGCTTTGGACTTCGGAAATGTTTTTTTCGACTGTTCAGGCACACCAAAAAAAATCTTGAGGCAAGTCGAAGTCGGTATCCGAAGTTTACGCACCTCGTCTGTGATTTGTCAACAGTAGGGATTTTTCAATAAAAGTCTTTGTTGTCAGTCAGAGAAAGACGACTAATTTTCATGCACATTTTTTCATTGAGAAATACTGCACCAAACATCTTAGTTAGATATAAAATTGCGCGACTAAGATCTCCCCGGCAAAAACATCAAAATTAATGACAGATTTCTAGAGTTGTCTTAGATTAATTCTGACTATTTTGAGGAAGTGTATACTGGCTACGGTGTCTCAAAATGGACAAATAACTATTGCCGCTTTTTTCTTGTTTTTCAAGCGAAGGGAGTATGCGAGCACACTCGTTTGGTTCGAACTCGGCTAGGCGCCAGCCGAACTGAAGCATGCTGACGCCTTTACACTGTACCACTCAGAGGGGGGTATGTGGCGTAGATATCTCCCACACTACCTCTCTTAAACAGAGATTTGAATCTAGAACCATCTCTTTACACTACACAAGTATCTGTCCTGGACCAAGTTTGTGTCGTCAAAATAGTGAAGTGTAAAGAGGCCCTAAGACAGTTTGTTATAATTACACTCCACTCATCATTTCCATATTATTACACTTTAATTGACATCCGTCACAGAGACGTGATGTAAATATAGTTGAAACCACATCATTAAACACAGTAGTTTTTATATCTCTATGGCGGAAATGTTGACAAACCAAGCTGTTCTTATTGACAGTGTGTAGCCTATACACTCATCTGTTCTCTACTATCTGTGACCTCTTGACTCTTTTACAATAAAGCTGACTAACATCAGATACTGAGCCCAACCCTCCTTGAGGATGGCCTTCCTCTGTGTGGGAGCAGGTAACAATAATAAAATAAATCTCCCTGCTTCTCTCTCCCTGTCATTCTCCTGTTAGTGTCAAACCGTCTCTGTTTCTCAGGTAATATTAGACAACAAACAACTGGGTTTCAGCTCAGCCTACGCATATTTACCCTCCACCTAGCAGGGCTGTGATTTTTGGAAAGCGACCTGGTTTCGTTGCACCTGGAGCAATGTTTCCGCTGTCACACACAGATACACACACAAACACACACACATGTAATTGGACAGATAAATGAAGGGAAGGCATCTGTGTGTTTTTCCCCTTTAAATGGTCCAGAAAATGATTGTTTCTGTATGACATGTTAGATTAAAGAATAAAGACAGACACAAATATAAAGTTCAATAGCCTTGTTCAAGCATTGTACAAGTCCCTGCATACAGGGTCCGGGGAACAGCCCAGCTAGTCGATTACCTATCAACTAGATTCTGTAACATCATCCTTTTCAATAGAAAGTGCAAACATAACGGCACAACATTAAGTTCTTAACAGTCAAGTCATAACAATTGAAAATGCATTACATTTTATTTTTACTTAAGTTGTCATCATCCTCTTTTTTTATATATATACTGTATATTTTTTAAATATATATAAACAGAGGAGAAGTTAACATAGTCCTTTCCTTACAGAGTAAGCCTGTCCAGTGGCTTACACAGCCGACCCACCCATGAGTAAGTGTGGCCTCTGACAGGGGTAGGACTAGGGCCAGGAGCTGGAGAGCTTGGTGGGGTAGAAGCCTCACCTTCAGTTGGCTCATGTCTCAATTATGTGCCCTTGCCCTTAGGCCTGGACTGTGATCCAGCTCATCTAGGTGAGTGTATGGCATGTTCTGGTTCGTTGTCTGCTCTGCTAAGTGCAGATCCATCTGATTGTGACTATAGAGGAAGCCACCGACATCCACCAGGTAAGAACGTGGTGTAACTCTCTGTAGGCACGTGCTCAGCCTCCAAAGTCCTGTGTGGTCTCCCGGCAGCGGTTTCATCCTTATCGTTTCACCCATCTCCAGCTCTGGTAGGTCTCGTGCATTCCGGTCGTAGAAGCACTTAGCGAGCTGCTTTCTGTGGCGCAGTTAGTCCGTGACGCCAACCATGACACAGGGCTCAAGTAGCTTGTTAGCTATGGGGATGGTAGTCTTCAGACGTCTGGACAGAAGGTGTTGCGCTGGGCTGCTGTCCATGTTTTCGGTGGGTGTGTTCCTCCACTGTAAGATGGCTTTCCAGGGGTCGTTGCTGTCACGCAAGGCCTTGCGTAACAGTTTTTTTGCAATCTTGACAGCTGACTCTGCCTTGACATTTGCCTTTGGGTGTCTTGGAGGTCATGTGGTCAAACTCCCATTCTGAGGTGAAACGCTTGAACTGTGCAGTGAATTGTGGGCCATTGTCCGTGATGACCTTGTCAGGCTGGCCTTGCCTTGCAAACTGCGCCTTGCAGCGCTTTCTGACCATCTCTGCAGACAAGTCAGGGAGTAGTTCAATTTCCCAGAAGTCAAAGTAGTGATCAACAATGAGAAGATAGTCCTTTTGTCTGTGGCTGAATAAGTCCATGCTGACGATTTTCCAGGCCCTTATGGGCAGTTCGTGCGACATCATGGTTTTCTTTTGCGGTTCATGAGTGTACTCGTTGCATGTGGTACAGCTGCTGACAAAGTCTTTAATTTCTGCTTGCATGTTTGGCCAGTATAATGTTTCACGTGCCTGGCAGTAGCAGGAGTGTATGCGAGTAAGCATCTCTGGACGTAGTTTTTGGGGGATAATGACCTTCAGACCTCTGAACAAGACGCCATTTTACACGCTGATCTCATCTGGAAAGGTCCAGTATTCTCTCACCGTGAAAGGTGTCTCCTCTTTCAGGTACGGCCAACCTGTGAGAACCATGGACTTCAGTGACTGTAGGTGTTCGTCCTTGTCAGTGTGTTGCCTGATCTGGGCTAGGCGGTAATCTGTGACGTTTAAATAGTCTGCCTGATTGATCTGTTGAACATCTTGTTGTTCCTGCTGTAGCGAACAGATGGCATGCCGCTGATAGGCAGTGCCTCTCCCTGTACATTGTGCTGTTGCCCTGCTCAGTGTGTCGCTGATGTAAATCTCTGGTCCTGGCTTGTAGACGACCATCAAGCTGTAGTTTTGAAAAGTCAGGAGCATACTTTGAAGCCTCTTGGGCGCGTTGAGGAGAGGCTTACTGAATATGGCAATGAGTGGTTTGTGGTCAGTTTCAGCTGTGACCAGCTCTCAACCATATAAGTAGTGATGGAAGCGCTGGCAGGAGAAGAGGATGCTGAGGCACTCTTTCTCAATTTGTGCATAGTTTTGTTCGGTGGGGGTGAACGCTCTCAAGGCAAACGCAATGGGCTGGCCTTCCTGCAAAAGGCAGCATCCAAGTCCACTTTGTCTGGAGTCACTCTGGATTGTGACAGGCTTTGTAACGTCATAGTAGTGCAACACTGGCATGGATGAAGCCAGAGATTTCATCTCCTGCACTGCAGCCTCGTGTTTGGGTAGCCAGTGCCCTGGTGTGTCTTTGTCCAGCAACCGGCGCAGAGGCTCACAGACTGCTGATAGGTGTGGCATAAACTTTGCAAGATAGTTTGCAAAACCGATGAGAAGCTGCACTCCTTTTGCAACAGACTGGTTTGGCATATCGAGGATCGCTCTGACTTTGTCTGGGTCCGGTTTCAGGCCTTTGGCCGAGAGAATGTGGCCATGGAAGTGGACGTCTTTCACCTTGAACTGCAGCTTCTTCAGGCCATGGCACAGCTTAACTGATCGACAGCACTCCATCAGTGCCAGGAGCTTCACATCGTGGTTGCGTTCTGCTTCTTCGTCTGTGTCACCACAGCCTACGATCAGGACATCATCAGTGATGGGTTCATTGCCCTTGAACCCAGCCAGTAACTTGTGCTGCTTGCGTTGGTATACCTCAGGCGCCACTGAAACACCAAACGGGAGCTTGAGCCAGTGTTTCTGACCCCAGTGGGTCCAGAAGGTAGTCATGAAGCTGCTTTCTTCGTCCAGCTTGCATTGAAGGAATGCATCTCGGGCGTCTACCAAGGTGAAAATCCTGGTCTTGGGAAGCTTGTAGAGGGCCTCCTCCAGTGTCGGCATAATGTAGTGGGAGCGTTTCAGTGCTTGGTTCAGATGCTTTGGGTCGATGCAGACCCTCAGCTTCTCTGGCTTTTTCACTATGACCATATTGCTGATCCAGTCAGTTGGTTCAGTCACAGATGTTATGTGGCCATCAGCCTCATGCTTGTCCAGCTGGGCCTTCACAGACACTTTCATTACAATGGGCACATTGTGAGGAGCACACTAGACTGGAGTGATGCTCTCATCCAGTTCGAAGTGTGATTCAACCCGTTGAATACATCGTCATATCTGCTGAGTAGTTATTCTTTGGACAGGGGTCCATGCTGGACATCCTCCACGATGTGCCGGTCATTTGGTACGGTGAACTGCATCAGTGTCACATCTCCTCCCGTTGCTCCCCTCCGGCGCTCTGATTCGCCGGTCTACTGAGCCACCGGTCTGAGCGCACCACCTCGGCAACACCGGAATGGAAACCCAACGCACCCTAATCACCTCAGTCCTATTAGCCAACGTACAATCATTGGAAAACAAAATGGATGACCTACGAAAAGGATATCCTACCAACGGGACATTAAAAACTGTAATATCTTATGTTTCACCGAGTCGTGACTGAACGACGACATGGATAACATACAGCTGGCGGAATATACGCTACATTGGCAGAATAGAACGGCTGACTCCGGTAAGACAAGGGGTGGCGGTCTGTGTATATTTGTAAACAACAGCTGGTGAATGAAATCTAATATTAAGGAAGTCTCGAGGATTTGCTCACCTGAGTTAGAGTATCTCATGATGAGCTCTAGACCACCCTATTTACCAAGAGAGTTTTCATCTATATTTTTCATAGCTGCCTATTTACCACAACAAACCAATGCTGGCACTAAGACTGCACTCAATGAGCTGTATAAGGCCATAAGCAAACAGGAAAACGCTCATCCAAAGGCAGCGCTCCTAGTGGCCGGGGACTTTAATGAAGGGAAACTTACAGTGGGGAAAAAAAGTATTTAGTCAGCCACCAATTGTGCAAGTTCTGCCACTTAAAAAGATGAGCGAGGCCTGTAATTTTCATCATAGGTACACATCAACTATGACAGACAAAATGAGGAAAAAAAATCCAGAAAATCACATTGTAGGATTTTTTATGAATTTATTTGCAAATTATGGTGGAAATACGTATTTGGTCAATAACAAAAGTTTCTCAATACTTTGTTATATACCCTTTGTTGGCAATGACACAGGTCAAACGTTTTCTGTAAGTCTTCACAAGGTTTTCACACACTGTTGCTGGTATTTTGGCCCATTCCTCCATGCAGATCTCCTCTAGAGCAGTGATGTTTTGGGGCTGTCGCTGGGCAACACGGACTTTCAACTCCCTCCAAAGATTTTCTATGGGGTTGAGATCTGGAGACTGGCTAGGCCACTCCAGGACCTTGAAATGCTTCTTACGAAGCCACTCCTTCGTTGCCCGGGCGGTGTGTTTGGGATGATTGTCATGCTGAAAGACCCAGCCACGTTTCATCTTCAATGCCCTTGCTGATGGAAGGAGGTTTTCACTCAAAATCTCACGATACATGGCCCCATTCATTCTTTCCTTTACATTGATCAGTCGTCCTGGTCCCTTTGCAGAAAAACAGCCCCAAAGCATGATGTTTCCACCCCCATGCTTCACAGTAGGTATGGTGTTCTTTGGATGCAACTCAGCATTCTTTGTCCTCCAAACACGACGAGTTGAGTTTTTACCAAAAAGTTCTATTTTGGTTTCATCTGACCATATGACATTCTCCCAATCCTCTTCTGGATCATCCAAATGCACTCTAGCAAACTTCAGACGGGCCTGGACATGTACTGGCTTAAGCAGGGGGACACGTCTGGCACTGCAGGATTTGAGTCCCTGGCGGCGTAGTGTGTTACTGATGGTAGGCTTTGTTACTTTGGTCCCAGCTCTCTTCAGGTCATTCACTAGGTCCCCCCGTGTGGTTCTGGGATTTTTGCTCACCGTTCTTGTGATCATTTTGACCCCACGGGGTGAGATCTTGCGTTGAGCCCCAGATCGAGGGAGATTATCAGTGGTCTTGTATGTCTTCCATTTCCTAATAATTGCTCCCACAGTTGATTTCTTCAAACCAAGCTGCTTACCTATTGCAGATTCAGTCTTCCCAGCCTGGTGCAGGTCTACACTTTTGTTTCTGGTGTCCTTTGACAGCTCTTTGGTCTTGGCCATAGTGGAGTTTGGAGTGTGACTGTTTGAGGTTGTGGACAGGTGTCTTTTATACTGATAACAAGTTCAAACAGGTGCCATTAATACAGGTAACGAGTGGAGGACAGAGGAGCCTCTTAAAGAAGAAGTTCAGGTCTGTGAGAGCCAGAAATATTGCTTGTTTGTAGGTGACCAAATACTTATTTTCCACCATAATTTGCAAATAAATTCATTAAAAATCCTACAATGGGATTATCTGGAGAAAAAAAATCTCAATTTGTCTGTCATAGTTGACGTGTACCTATGATGAAAATGACAGGCCTCTCTCATCTTTTTAAGTGGGAGAACTTGCACAATTGGTGGCTGACTAAATACTTTTTTCCCCCACTGTAAATCCATTCTACCTAACTTCTACCAGCATGTTAATTGCGCAACCAGAGGAAAAAAACTCTAGACCACGTTTACTCAACACACAGAGACGCGTACAAATCTCTCCCTCGCCCTCCATTTGGCAAATTTGACCATATTTCTATCCTTCTGATTCCTGCTTATAAGCAAAAACTAAAGCAGGAAGCACCAGTGACTCGATTAGTAAGGAAGTGGTCAGATGACACAGATGCTAAGCTACAGGACTGTTTTGCTAGCACAGACTGGAATATGTTCCGGGATTCTTACGATGGCATTGAGGAGTACACCACATCAGTCACTGGCTTCAACAATAAGTGCATCGATGACGTCGTCCTCACAGTGACCATATGTACATACCCCAACCAGAAGCCATGGATTACAGGCAACATCAGCACTGAGCTAAAGGGTAGAGGTGCTGCTTTCAAGGAGCGAACCATCAAACAGGCAAAGAGTCAAAACAAGACCAAGATTGAATCGTACTACACCGGCTCCGACACTCGTCGGATGTGGCAGGACTTGCAAACTATTACAGACTACAAAGGGAAGCACAGCCACGAGCTGCCCAGTGAAACGAGCATACCAGACGAGCTAAATCACTTCTATGCTCGCTTCGAGGCAAGCAACACTGAAGCATGCATGAGAGCATCAGCTGTTCCGGTTGACTATGTGATCACGCTCTCCGTAGCCGATGTGAGTAAGACTTTTAAGCAGGTCAACATTCACAAGCCCGCAGGGCCAGACGGATTACCAGAACGCGTACACCAAGCCTGCGCTGACCAACTGGCAAGTGTCTTCACTGACATTTTCAACATGTCCCTGACTGAGTCTGTAATACCAACATGTTTCAAGCAGACCAACATAGTCCCTGTGCCCAAGAACACTAAGATAACCTGCCTAAATGACTACCGACCCATAGTACTCACGTCTGTAGCCATGAAGTGCTTTGAAAGGCTGGTCATGGCTCACATCAACACAATTATCCCAGAAACCCTAGACCCACTCCAATTTGCATACCGCCCCAACAGATCCAAAGATGATGCAATCTCTATTGCGCTCCACACTGCCTTTCTCACCTGGACAAGAGGAACACCTACATGAGAATGCTATTCATTGACTACAGCTCAGCGTTCAACACCATAGTGCCCTCAAAGCTCATCCCTAAGCTAAGGACCCTGGGACTAAACACCTCCCTCTGCAACTGGATCCTGGACTTCCTGACGGGCCACCCCCAGGTGGTAAGGGTAGGTAACAACACATCTGCCATGCTGATCCTCAACACGGGGGCCCCTCAGGGGTGCATGCTCAGTCCCCTCCTGTACTCCCTGTTCACCCATGACTGCATGGCCATCATTAAATTTGCCGATGACACAACAGTGGTAGGCCTGATCACTGACAATGATGAGACAGCCTATAGGGAGGAGGTCAGAGACCTGGCCGTGTGGTGCCAGGATTAGAACCTCTCCCTCAACGTGATCAAGTCAAAGGAGATGATTGTGGACTACAGGAAAAAAAAGTGGACTGAGCACGCCCCCATTCTCATCGACGGGGCTGTAGTGGAACAGGTTGAGAGCTTCAAGTTCCTTGGTGTCCACATCACCAACAAACTATCATGGTCCCAAACACACCAAGACAGTCGTGAAGAGGGCACGACAAAGCCTATTCCCACTCAGGAGACTGAAAAGATTTGGCATGGGTCCTCAGATCCTCAAAAAGTTATACAGCTGCACCATCGAGAGCATCCTGACTGGTTGAATCACTGCCTGGTATGGCAACTGCTTGGCCTCCGACTGCAAGGCACTACAGAGGGTAGTGCGTACGGCCCAGTACATCACTGGGGCCAAGCTTCCTGCCATCCAGGACCTCTACACCAGGCAGTGTCTGGTATAGAGGAAGGCCCTAAAAATTGTCAAAGACTCCAGCCACCCTAGTCTTAGACTGTTCTCTCTGCTACCACACGGCAAGCGGTACCGGAGCGCCAAGTCTAGGTCCAAAAGGCTTCTTAACAGCTCCTAACCCCAAGCCATAAGTCTCCTGAACAGCTAATCATGGCTACCAGGACCTTTTGCATTGTCCCCCCCTCCCCACCCCACCCCCTCTTTTACACTGCTGCTACTCTCTGTTTATTATCTATGCATAGTCACTTTACCTCTACCCACATGTACATACTACCTCAATTACCTTGACTAACCTGTGCCCCCGCACATTGACTCTGTACCGGTACCCCCTGTATATAGACTCCCTACTGTTATTTTATTTTACTGCTGCTCTTTAATTATTTGTTATTTGTTATTTTTTACTTATCTGTTTTTTACTTAACACTTATTTTTCTTAAAACTGCATTGTTGGTTAAGGGCTTGTAAGTAAGCATTTCACTGTAAGGTCTACACCTGTTGTATTCGGCGCTTGTGGCAAATACAATTTGATTTGATTTGATAATCGTAGTGTCACAAACCATTTCTTCCCTCTTGAGTGTACAGCCCCAATGGATTCATGCATGTAAATGTCACTTTCACTGTTCTGCTCTGAACACTGAGTGACATCATCAACACAGTAAATCTTGCCCTCACTCACCCTTCTTTTGCTTTTGAGACACACTTTTGCAAAGTGATTATTAGTTCCACAAGCCCTGCATGGTTTTCCGTAGGCAGTGCAGTGCTCTTTGCCTCGTGCGAGTGCATTTCCACAGTATTTGCATACTATTCGGCTGTCTGTGTTCACCGTACATTGTGAATTACTCTGCCACGATTGGTTTTGTCTGAATGTCTGCCTGGCAACAGCGTGAACAGTATCAGCGTCGGTGTGTGGGGTTTCGTTTTCCATTGCTCTCATTCTCATGTCAGTGACTTCAGCAGTGCAGCACATTTCAATGGCAGTTACTAATGTTAAGCCTCTCTCTCTTAGTAGACGCCGGCAAATGTCCTCATTTGCAATTCCCAGTACTATTTCGTCACAAATCAGTTCATCTTTCAATCCCCCATATTCACAGGTAGCAGATCTTTCTCTCAAACGGGTTACAAAATTGTGTACTGACTCACCCTCTTCCTGTTTGCAGCTTCCAAAAATGAACCACTCATAAATGACGTTCCTGGCGGGTTTGAAGTAATTCTCCAATGCATCCAGTATAGCCTTTGCATCACCCTGTTGTCGTGCTATGAGGGTGAGATTGTGCTGGTAGATATGCCTGCATTCGCTGCCCATTAAGCTCCTCAGAGTTGCCGCTTGGACCTCGTTGGGTTTCTCATGTAGACCGGTCGCCAGCGCATAGTCCTCGAATTCATCCCTGAAGTTGTCCCAATTAGTCTTCCAGTCCCCTGTGAGAACCACGGGATTTGGTGGCGGAATGTTTGCTGCCATAGCGATGGAATAGGATATCTCTTTGCCTTCAGCCATTGAGTTGGTAGTGATGCTAGCTAGCCAGCTAGCAACGAGTTGATCAGTGGTGTGACTAATACTAGCTGTAGGAAATGGCATGAGTTCGCATATGGAACGTAACTGCGCCTATACTGTACTTAGCTACAGAAATAACAAACGTGTGGTTTTCGAGCCACTTCTGATACCATGTTTCTGTATGATATGTTAGATTAAAGAATAAAGACAGACACAAATGTTCAATAGCCTTGTTCAAGCATTGTACAAGTCCCTGTATATGGGGTCAGGGGAACATCCCAGCTAGTCGATTACCTATCAACTAGACTCCGTAACAATGATGTCTGCTCTATCGCTTTGAGACCTGTCTCTCTCTCCACAGTATGATGGATGGAGCCTTCATCCATGTTGCCTCTCAATTAACTGGCTGTGTCTAAACACTGGTTAACTCACATTGGACTCAGTGGCGCATTACAACTGATGCTCTCTGTCTCTCTGTGTGTCTGTCTCTCTGTCTCTGTCTATCTGTCTCTCTGTCTCTCTGTCTCTCTGTCTCTCTTTCTGTCTCTCTGTGTCTCTCTCTCTCTCTTTCTTTCCATCCACTGTAGCTTTTGCATCTGCTATCACGTGACCAAAGTGTTGAACTTCAGGAGAGGACCCTAGTTTGTCTGACACCAAGCCCTGTACAGTCAGAAACCACCGCACAAATACCCATTCATATCAATCACCACACCATCAAACAGACCTTATGTTTCCAATGACATGGAGGCCTACACACAAACTGGCCCTGTTCTGAAATGAAATGTTGCCTTTGACCAAAACCTAGAGATGCTAGAATGGAGTCTCAAAAAAGCCCCCATGCGTTAAAACCAAGTGATTGACACTCTCTCTCTCTCAAAGCAGAGATTCTCTCCCAAGGTTTTATCAGCTCAGCAGCTCTGAGACCCAGGAATGTTTCCATTTTCAACACCTCCTTGATAAAGTTTTGCAAAATGTTTCATATGGTTTGTGACGTGCCGATGAAAGAGGGTTGGAGTGTTGCGTTGGGGAGAGAGGGTGGTGCGCTTAGGGTGTGGAGAACCAGTGAAACAGTAACCTGAAGCCTGGCTCCAGCCTCCAGCCTGGTTCAGCCTGCCTGCTACTTTTAGGAAGTGTGAAGTGTCGCCCAGGGCCCAGTGTTCAGCCTCTGTCCCCTGCAGCAACAAGAGACCCTGTGTGCGGACCGGACCGGCACAAGTGGCCTCACCTTCCTGCACAAAGCATGGCCTGTGCTTCCTCACCTTACACACACATGTGCGCGCACACACACACACGTTGACACACACACCTTTTCCCTTGTCACAGGGTCATACATTTCTGTGCTCCCAGGTTACAAACAGTTGTTTGCTGACAGGCTGTTGACTAGCTGAGCAGAGCCTCGGAGCAGAGTGAAGAGATTGAGCCCATATCCCTTTCCCCACATCATACTGATAAAGTGCTGTGATAAGCTGCCTGGTGCTGGTGAAAAGTGGGCTGCCGGCCCCCAGCCCCCAGGGCCACAATGAAAGAAAGAGAGACTTGTCTGGAGGAAAGCAGAGAGGAAAACAGGGGAACCGGAGAGATGGGAGGTGGGGAAGAACAAGCGAGAGGTGTTGGAGGGATGATGAAGAGGTCTAGGAGTTGTAAGGGTTACTACAAGCTTAACTCTGTTGATCTACGTGAGTGCGTGCACGTGGGTGGAGTGGGATTTTTGGAGTAGCAGTCAACTTTTGGTAACATGATATCCTCGCCGGTCCCACTCCCATTAACAACGGTGCGATAACAACGTGTTTATTTTTCGTCTTTTCATTTTGTGAAAACAAGGAAGAGTTGCCTTCCCTTGCTAGTTGTAGTTAGCTGGCAGACTGGCTAGCTGGCTTTAGCCTGGCTAAAAATATAGCAAGCTAGCTAGCCTTTTTATCTTCCCACATCTCTATGTGAAATAATCTGATTTATAATTTAAAAAATATGCCCTGGCAAATATTACAATACTTCCCAGTGTAACCTAAAACTTTATCCCAGTTTGATATGCTGCTTGTGTATTAATTCCCATATCAGCAAAAAATAGATAATGTTTTGGTCACGAAGTAAAAAGGTACATGGCTAGCTAGTAGGCTACAGCAGGTTCTACCATTTCACAATAGCCTGTAACCACTAGTTAATATTTTTTAAATACCTTTTTGGATGGATTCTTGTTTTTTGGTTTACTGTTTGAACAGTCACTGAGGTTATATTTGGTTATCAATGCAAAATAGGCTTCTTTGATGAATAGCCTATATAGCCTATCAGATCAAGGAACCAAGCGACAACACTGCCCTAACAGCTGAGGAAGGAACAATACGGCATGTCTCAATTTTCAGTTAGTAAAAAAGTATGTCGAATGCCGGAGCGTATAAAAAATGTGTGTGCACATCTGAGCATCTGTCTGTCATACCAACGTGCATGAATGAGTATGTGTACATGCGTGTGTATGACAATCTGCATTACTTACACCACCAGCTGTGGATGATGAGAGGAGAGGGGGATAGTTGTGTATAAAGGAGAGGGGGATAGTTGTGCATAGAGGAGATGGGGATAGTTGTGTATAGAGGAGATGGGGATAGTTGTGTATAGAGGAGGGGGGATAGTTGTGTATAGAGGAGAGGGGGATAGTTGTGTATAGAGGAGAGGGGGATGGTTGTGTATAGAGGAGAGGGGGATAGTTGTGTATAGAGGAGAGGGGGATGGTTGTGTATAGAGGAGACAGACAGGAGGTGTAGCTGCTATGTGTAACGGTAGAGGGGAGCTAGCTCTAGCTGTGCCATGTGTTTATGTTGACTAATGAGCTAATTACCCAGACCCTAATCTGCCAACGTGTCATTTCACAGGAATGCTGCAGTTAGCAGTCAAACACTCACAGCAGATTACGGGTCATTTCCTGACAGTTAGGAGCAGACTACCAGAGTTGTAATTCCTCCACACACACCAGTCGCTAAACCAACCAACCAACCAACCAACCACACAGCCAATGCTGCCTGCTGCACCCTCTCCATTTGTCTCCCATGTATTAATGCCAAGGACTGGGCGGCAGGTAGCCTGGCGGGTAGGAGCGTTGGGCCAGTAACCGAAAGGTTGCTGGATTGAATCCCCGAGCTGACAAGGTAAAAATCTGTCGTTCTGCCCCTGAGCAAGGCAGTTAACCAACTGTTCTCCGGGCGCCGATGACGTGGATGTCAATTAAGGCAGCCCCTCGCACCTCTCTGATTCAGAGGGGTTGGGTTCAATGCAGAAGAAACATTTCAGTTGAATGCATTCATTTGTACAACTGACTAGGTATCCCCTTTCCCTTCCCTGTTTGATGTAGTAGTGAGTTTGAATGGGGAAAGTGTCTTGCCAAACCTGGAAAATAGCAACAAGTCATAGCATTGGATGTGTGGATTGAATCAGATAGGAATGTTCTGTCTTTCATTAAGACATGATGTTTACCTTCGACATGGTTTCGTTTTTTCCCTTCATTTTATTGAAGTGCAATTAAAAATCAAAAACTAAACAAAGAAAGCTGATGAACAACACAGTTGATATGCTGAGGTCTTGATCCCCTTATCCAGAGGAGGAGGTGAAGGAGGTATTAATGGGGGGATTAGTTAAACCCCCTACCCTCCTCAGCCCTTCTACCCTCCACAGCCCCCCTACCCTCCTCAGCCCCCCTACCCTCCTCAGCCCTCCTACCCCCTACCCTCCACAGCCCCCCTACCCTCCTCAGCCCTCCACCCTCCTCAGCCCCCTACACTCCTCAGCCCCCTACCCTCCTCAGCCCTCCTACCCCCTACCCTCCTCAGGCCCCCTACCCTCCTCAGCCCCCCTACCCTCCTCAGCCCCCCTACCCTCCTCAGCCACCCTGCCCACCTGTGGAGTCCCCTCCCTGCTGCTCATCAATCACTTCTCAGATTCCAGTGCTGCTGTTGGTGGTCCCTCTCTTCCTCCTCCTCCTCCTCCTCCTCCTCCTCTTCCTCTTTTCACACCAACTCAATTAACAAATACAAACAACAAGGTACCAAGACCAATGTAGAAACAATTTCACAATTTCCCTCACCATATAACAAACACTTCAGAGTTTATTCCATAAAAGTGTGGTTTGGTGGTGTTCAGCATAGCGATCTTATAATATGTTTTTATTTCCTTCTGTGGTGTTGGACATAGAGAGCTTATAATATTTTCTATTTCATTCTGTGGTGTTGGACATAAAGATCTTATAATATGTTATATTTCATTATGTGGTGTTGGACATACAGATCTTATAATATGTTCTATTTCATTCTGTTGTGTCCAGGTCCTGTGTGGAATAGGCCAGTGACACTATATAGGAGCAGAGTATAAGCTTGGCCAAGCTCTGAGACCAGCAGCTTGCCATTCAAAGAGAAACACTGGGCCAGGTTGGTTGATATTTAAATGGCCTGTGTTTATTTTTCTTCTGTTCCCGTGTGTACATGTGAGCCCGGTATAAAGGACCAGGTCGTTTGAAGGGGATAGCACCAGGAAAGTGAGGGGGAAGGAAATGGTTCTTTGGTGTTTCATATATCAACGGAATGACTTCCCTCAAATAAAGACGTTGTTCCATTCTGCCTCTGTTCTTTCTGGAACAACCTGCCCACTGTGTTTCCTGTCCTGAAAACTCCCATTTGTTTTGAAACAATGCAGCGCAGTGAAAATAAAGAGCATGTCATGCACCTGGATATGTTTCTATTGTATGACAATATTCACAATTTAATTGTTCCTCATATGGCAAGCTGGAAATATTTGTACAATTCAATAAGTAAACACAAGTGACTATGCACACATTATTACTTTCTATATATCAGTTGTCATTGGAGAGAGGGAGACTGCTGTACACACCTTTTCTATTCATAGACTGTCCATAAAGTCTATACACACCATCATATACATATATATTTATATTCCGGACTCTGACATTGCTCGTTCAAATATATATATTATTATTTTTGGGGGATTTGCGTGTATTGTTTTGTATTGTTAGGTATTACTGCAATGTTGAAGCTAGGAACATAAGCATTTCGCTACACCCGCGATAACATCTGCAAAATATATGTATGCTACAAATAAGATTTGAACAAGAATACCCTTTATCTAAAAATGAATGATTAAATTCATTTTAGTCAGTATTATGGGTTTTATCTCATTTGATATATGCCTGCTGTACAAGTGCCTGAAAGCGTGATCTCTCTCTCTCTCTCTCTCTCTCTCTCTCTCTCTCTCTCTCTCTCTCTCTCTCTCTCTCTCTCTCTCTCTCTCTCTCTCTCTCTCTCTCTCTCTCTCTCTCTTTTTTCTCTCTCTCTCTCTCTCTCTCTCTCTCTCTCTCTCTCTCTCTCTCTCTCTCTCTCTCTCCTCTCTCTCTCTCTCTGCCCCTCATCAAAGTACACCCCTGCCTGGGTCTGTCATGTTGGCAAACTAAGGTCTTAAAGCACACTCCCAGTGTAATTGCCTCTAATCTCAAACATAATGTCACCTTTCTAGGACACTTCTCAAAAAGAAAAGAGAGCTTTTGTTCTCTCTCTCGTTCTCTCTTCAAGCCCCCTTTTACTTTCACTCAGAGGAGCACGGCTCAACATCGTTGTAACCTTTGTATTGTTGAGTGGCCTCAGTTATGAGTTTGCTAGTCTGATGACTTCTGGTGTGGTGGCTGTAGAGTCACCTACCTGATGACACATTAAGCACATTTTAATAAACAGTACTTTACATTTATGTAGGCCATACAGTATATTGTGAATATAACTGTTTATTGAATCTACTCAATCTAACATTGTTCCTCTAAGCTTTAACTATTCATTGTCTTACAGATTCAAGCTCAATTGAATAAAACAAATATAATAAAATAAAACAAGAATAACAAAAACTCCCATGGTTGTAGTTATAATTCTGAGGGAGCCCTTCCACCACATTTGGCCTGGATTCTGTCCGTCTGTGGTGAACATAATGCATGATCAGGATCAGCCTGCCTTACCCTACTGCTACTGCAGCTGGAAGTGTTTCTGTGGTTTGACCAGGTGTCTCTCTGCTCTGCCTGGCCTTCCTGGCCTGTCTGCCCTGGAATCTGGAAGCAGCAGGCTGGAGGGGTGAGGTTGCTCAATGTTCTAAGATGTCCAACTTAGCAGAACCACCTGACTGCTGCTCTTATGTAACTGATACAGCAAGCTAGATCGGCTGCAGGCAGGGGTGAGGGAGAGAGAGGGAGGATTTCAGCTGTGTGTGTGTGTTGGAATTTTTTTATTTTTTTTTGACACCTTCCTCTAGCCAAGTAGCTCTCTGTTAAGACATCGGATCACCACATTTCATACAGTTTCCAGGGGTTTCTGGCAAGCAGTGAGTTGCAGGTATCATTTTTTAAAAAGCACAATATCTAATATCTGTGCTAGCTGGAGAAAATAGTAAGGAGAGATGCAGTGTTTCTTAACTTCTTCAGCTGGAGGTATTGGAGGGGCTTTTTAAGGGACCCAGCTGTGCGCCCTGGAGGTCCTGACTGAACTCTAACTGGGACAAGGTCAGTGTAGTGGGGGCCAGACTTTCAACTGCAGTCTTGGACTGAACTGAGCCACACTGAATTGATGAGCCCCTGGAGAGGCTTCCAGCCTTCCACACAGACCCTCAAACAATCACCCATTCATCCATTCCCAGCTATCTAACCGCACGGGATAGCATGATACATTCCTACACAAACCTTGACCATGTGGGACGAATATTATTGTACATTTAACAAAATGTTGACATTTATGATAATGAGACATGTAAGATTCATAAATTCTACCAAAAATAAAATGAATCATTGATAATTCAGTTTAATGTTTTATTGTAAATTAGAGCTTTAGAGAGGTAACATCAGGAAGTTATTATGGGTGTGTAACCTACATTACGTCCTCTTCCCGTTAACCCATGTATCAACCTCAGTCCCTTCATACATACAGTACATACACCCATGTCCTGGTCTGTTTACATGCCTGTTCTGAATCATCCTCCATGTTCCTGTCAGAGATGTGAGATGGAGAGGTCAGCTACTGTAGCTACACATCAGCTATATTTTTCTCCAAGTTACTAGCCAGTTATTTATAGAGCAAGAACAAATATACAACGGGAAGGAGGGTTAGTGGTTAGGAGGGAGGTGGAAGGTGTGGTGGGTTTCTGATGGAACATCTGTCCCTTTGAAAAGCATCTCCTCTCCGCCTCAGTATGTTCAGAATCCACTCCAGGGGTGTACTCGCCCCAGTGGCAGCCAGAGAGCTGGCATGCTAGTCAAAACAGAGCTAGAATGGAGGAGTAAAGTGTTAGCGATAGCGCCCCCCCTACAGCCACCCTACTCAACCCTGTGTGTGTATGTGGTGTGTGTGTGTGTGTGTGTATGTATGTTTTATTTTTTTTATCCTTGTGGGGACCTAAAAATCCACAAAGGTCCTCACAAGGATAGTAAAACAAGGAAGATTCTCCCTTGTGGGGACATTTCCCACGTCCCCATGAGAACAAAGGCTATTTTAAGTTTAGATGTTGGGTTTAGGGTTAAGGCTACAATTAGGGTTAGAATTAGGGTTAGGGTAAGAGTAAGGGTAAGGGGTTAGTGGTTAGGTGTAGGGTTAGGAGTTAGGTTTAGGGTACAGGTGAAGGTTAGGGTTAGGGTTAGGTTGGTTAGGTTTAGGGAAAATAGGATTTTGAATGGAAATTAATTTTAGGTCCCCATGAAGATTGAACATAACGTGTGTGTGTGTGTGTGTGTGTGTGTCAGAGTCAAGCACCCTGGCAGTTCACCATGACAGGACAACACTCACCTTTGTCTGCATGGGCCAACAGAGCTGCTCTTTGAGCAGGGAGAGAGGTATTTTCTGAGGTGTGAGAAGAGAAATTACACTCTCAGGCAGACCATGGAAGCCTGTCTGAGCATTGGCCACTGATGAGGTGTGGAGATCCTCAAATAACCTCTTTCTCTATAGCCGAAGAGGAAACAAAGAGTCTGAAGAGGAAACAAAGAGTCGGAATACTACAGTACAATAGGTGGGAATACCTGTCAATCAGATGGATTCAACACAATGGAATCCCGGTCATTTGTATGGAAGAGCCTCAATGTGTTTGCATGCATATAATGTTTGTTTGTGTTTTCTCAATATTGAAGGGTACTTTGGGGTGAAAATTATATTCTGCTCTATGCAAATGCTCTCTAAAATCCCTTTACCACCCACCCCAAACCAGCATATTTGTACTGTACTATTATTGCTAAGAATGTTGAGTATGCCTGGTAATGTCTAAATAGTATACATTTGATTTTACGGTCTGGTCTGTTCATTCTTTTAAATAGAACTCATAAAACTAGCATTTTAACAGTGGCCAGTCAATAGTTCCAATGGTTGGGTAATGTGGGTTAGGAACAAACCTACTTTATATAAAACAACAGGGGGAATATAAGTTAATTCAACAAGCTGGCTATAGGCTCACTAGTGGCCAGTCACTTTAAAGACCCGGTCACCCAGTAATACAATGTTGTTATCAAACATGTTTGATTTGGCACAAGTAGCTTCTCCCTTCTCTTTGAAACCCGACTATTGTAATATGGTGCTTCAATTGCTCTAATCCTCTAGCAGATTGGGCCGATGGATGTACTGTAGAAGTGGTGTTACGTGGGGATGTAGGATGGGGCCATGGCGTCTACAGTCTACTGGGGGCCTGGGGTTATGGGCTGGTCCCTGGGTACGTACGGCCAGGCATGGCAGGGCAGAGGGCTGGGGAGATGGGGGGGAACGGGGAGCTGACACAGGCTCTGTTTAGTCTGTCTGCGTCAGTGACGCTTCATTACACACTCATAAATTCACCCGCACTGACACCACCGGCTCGACCTTCCCACACACACACTCACTCAGACACACACGCACACACATACACACCAACTCACAAGTACATACAAGAACATATACATACACACAAGTATACAGAAACATGGACAAAATCATAACACACAAGATTACATTTTCATATCTTTATTATTATTTTTATTCTGTATTTTGTATTGCTAAGTGCAGTAGGGTCATCAACCTTGGCTACACAGTGTCTCTCAGATGTCCACTTCCTTGTGCATTTGTCCTTATACCTGTCAGATTATGTAGGGTCTTTGCACGGCCAAGGCTAGAGAGAGAGGCTAACTGGCAGAGATAGATGAGGGGTGACGAAATCAGCAGCAAACCTGATGTTTGATTCATTTAATTATATATTACAAACATTATTTGCAACAAAAAAAAAGTTTTCAACACACTAGTATATTAGTAAGAGGAAGTATAGACCTAATAGAACATTTACTATTAATATATACAAATAAGAGGTTTACTTAACAAACCCAAACTATCCAAATTCAAACATATAACCACAGTAAATTGTACATATACAATATAACTACATGACTACAATATCATCAACAAAAGTAGACATAATGACAACAGGTTATAATGATGCTAATAATAAACATAATAATAACTAGATCAATGTTCAACTGATAATTTATCAACTTAAGATAAACCAAAACTGAAATGACTATACATATCAAAAATACAGTATATTGTGGTAGTATTTGATTTCTAAATGCTTTGTGCCGATGTGCTTCTAAAAAATATATATATATATTTGATTATGTATATATTATTTAACTTTCTCTATTGAAATAAAAATGGGTAAGATTCATTTTCAGAAATATCTAAATTCACATTATTGTCCCCACAAATGATTAATCATCCCCATGATTATTATAATTTAACATTTAGCCAATTCATGAACATTTATGAAAAGTTAAGTAATCAAATCTTTAAAGTATTTACAAAAAACATGGGAATATTTTTGGAATGTGGATAGTTACTGTATTCTTTCTGCTAGCTGTCATGCATGCTGCTAGAAATGACAAGATGATGAGGTTGAGCGACAGACTAAAGAAACACAAGGAAAGCAGTAGTATCACATGGGATTGCATCAACTGGGAAATGATAACAAAGACTTTGAAGAGAATGAATGTCATGCTTTGAAATATATTCTCTGATACTGTAAGAAATGCTGCAGCAATTTTTCTTACTATGATCATTGTGTCGAATGAGCAAATATAAGGTACGTTTTTAAAACAACATTGAGGGCTAGCTCAAAGAGACTTAATAACAACTAATTTAATAACCAATAGAGACTAATATTCAAATGTTTTACCTATCTACCTAGATTGTTATTAGTATCTCAATAAAACTGCACTAAATTACATTGATACTTTATAATCACAAATACTGTACATTAGCTTTTCCATTGCCAATATTTTCAAGACACAGAAAATAATCTATATTTACTGATGCATCTCTAAATTAATAAATAACTGTGTAAAGAGAGTATTAACATCCATTTACAATATTTTCAAATTAATGGATGCACTTACACTAAATACATCTCACTCTCAAGCGTAGTTATGAAAGTGTATTACTATTTCACAGCTAAAATAAATGAATAGCTTACTCAAAATCTACTTACATTTTTTGTAATGTTAACAATTAAAATATTATGTTGTAAGAAAAAAGAATACTATTAGCCATAAAACTAAGATACCTTTTTACTGTATGTTTTAGCTTCAGATCTTTTAAAGGTAAAGTGAAGCCAAGAACAAAACAAAGTACAAAATCCATGTCCAAACAAGGACATGCTGTAGCTGTTGCAGTGGTGTTGAAGAAGAGTTACACCACCTCAGTCCTACTTGGTTCTGGACTGGTCTGGTTCAGAGATTGACAGTGTCGGGGTAAACAGGATACGTGTGTGTGTGTGCGTGTGCGTGTGTGTGAGTGAGTGAGTGAGTGAATGAGTGAATGAGTGAAATCCCCCAGGGTGGAGTTCACTGGCTTGTAATTGCTGCCTGAGACCCAGGACCCACCATGGGGAAGGTCTGTTGCTCCAACTCCAGCTAAACCCTGGAGGTCCACACCGCTACAGTACACCACCACACCGCCCTGCCCTGACGCACCCTCACTCCATTTCAGGCACTATACACCGGAGCAAGCTACTATGAGGGAGATATTAAGTCCAGCTTTGTATTCTGTGAAATCTTTGTAAGAATTGTAGGTTTATATGTACATTTGTTAACATATGTAACTAGTCATATAATTATTAACAATAAATATTGTTAATTCTGATTCTCAATTACTTAATTGTTGAGATAACAGTGTAGTAGCTGTGTAATATCTGTTGAAATATTTACTTAATTGTATAATATTTTTATAATTATACATTATGATGAAATTATGACATTTGAGAAATATAATAAATCAAGGGACTCAATGTGTAAAGTCACAAATAACCCAAATAATTATGAAACTATGCGAGACTAGGTATTTTACTGCATCATGAAAACAGTGTCTCATAAAACAGAGTACGGTTCAGCAGAACTATCAAACGATGTTTAAGCGAGGAATCCCCCTATAATTATGTTTAAAGAGAGGAGGAAGCTGTAGTCTTGAGCCCGTCATTTAGCTGGCATTAAATAAACATCAGCCCCCTCGCTCCACCATCGTCAGATATGGCCCTCACACAGTCAGACTCTCACACTGTAAATAATAACTTTCAAACCCTTAAAGGAAAACAGACATACAGCCGGTATAATGCATATGATGCAAAATGCATTATACCGTCTGTATTTCTGTATATCAAAAGTTATATATCTTGCTGACATGCAAAACATTTTGGAACTATATCAACATTGGACTAATGAAACAAATACCAAAATATAGTTTTTGGGTGGAATTTTCCTTTAAGCAACTACCTGGGGGTCATGATCAGGGTACAGAACAGAACTAGATTATCAGAGGCAGATGAGTCATTCAGTGAAATGATATGGTGACTATAGGTGGTCACATCCATACCTATATTGAGGTGTTTCTCAGTAAGGGCTGGTCTTTGTAAAAACAGTTAAAACAAGGATTATAGATTTATAAGAATAGTATTGTAATTCTTCCATGCAAGATATCCCCCCTATTTAGTTTTCATGAAACCAATTAGGAAAATCACTTGAGACTTTCAATGAAACCGGGTAATTATTCAGTGTAGCGAAAATGCGAGAAATTACATGTTACTGCATGTTATCGCTGAGAAAACTCAGTGCCATTTGTTAGTATAAATCTCCAAAACCTGCCCACTGAATGTGTGTACATCACTTGGGTTTAAGCTTTGGATAACACACTTATATTGATGGAATGTGATCAGCTGAGGGAGTAATACTGTACATTGTTCACACAAAAGTCGACAAGGAGTTATTCCACTGATGTTTGATATCAACACTGTCATGGAATTTAGAATTTCAGTCCAACCATACTGGTTCTCTCTGATGTCAGGCCAGAACTGTCAGTGGATTAAACCTCAAAGCATCACTGATGATTTGTAATGCCACAGGATTACATAGATTACATAGATCTGATGACAAACAATTAAGATTAATTTGACATAGAAAAACAACACTTGTTGTGGGGTGCTGGAGTAGGATCTCTATCAGTCACACTGTTGGAATCAGGTCATTCCCTGCAGCACTAACTGTATTGTATAAACTTATTCAGCATGTTTGAATATTACCAAGGAGATCAGCAATCCAAATAGAATCAACAGCTAAGAATATTATAGGCAAACAGGGTGACTCTTTTAAATGTCTTTAGAAAACTCACGCAGATTGTCTTTGACATCACTTCATTCAGATCTTTCATCAAATCTTTCTACAGTTGATTTCGATTGTCTACGTATTTTCACAGAAGGCATTAGGCAGCATTGGTCTGAACAATGATGATGAAATAGAGTCTCAGGACTCAAATGATTTGTTTATGTCAATAGAAAATTACCATAGATCCCTGGAGGAAAGATCTACTCATCAAAATCACACAGTGAACATTAGGTACAAGGTGTAAATGCAACAATGTATTCCTATAGTCAAATACCCGGCCCCCCCAAAAAAAAGATTATAGACTTATCGAGAATATTCCAGAAAGAAATTCAATATTCGAACCTTATTAAATACTTAATCAAGCAGACACAAAAGTCTCCCATTAAACCTAGCCCCTGTGTCAAATGTAACCCCTGTTCTGTTCCAGGAGATCCCAGTGACCCGAAGGTCAACATCAACATGGGTTCAAAGTGGCCCTGTGCGGATGAGTGGTGCCCGCGCTCTGTGGCACAATAAAGCAATTTACAACACTAGGCTGGTTTGTAAATTGGTAATAAGGAAAGGTCATGACCTTCAAATAACATCCCTCACCAACATGTAAACCGCCCCCAACGTAACCCGCCCTCATGCCATAAATAATATGAATGGCGCCATCAAAACCCTGCCTCCTACCCGTATCGAAAAACATCACACCTGATGACAACCATGGGATAGAACATAGAGAAAACAAAGCAAACCTAAAAGTCCATTCCATTGTAGTGAGTAAACTCTAAATTCCACTCAAATTGTAATTATTAATATGGTGGCATGACAAGCAGTTAATAAACATTGTGCATGCTAGTTGGGGTTTGAATTGTTTTCCATCTTTCCACCAGTCGATACGCCCACCGGGATCTCACACTCTTACTAATAGCCTCAGCTGTGCAACGCACCAAAATATTTAGTGTAATAGCTGGTTACTGCTGGTTCTCTCCTCTGTTACGAGCTGTCACTCTGTGCCCCAAAGCTAATTAAAAGGGCCAGGATGTTTTTTTTGTTTGCTCACTGCAGAGCGGTAGAGTGGGACTGGCAGACTGGAACAACAAGGGAGGGGTGGGTGCAGAGCAAGCACGCCATGCCCCCTTAAATCACTCCCCTGTGCCAAAATGCTGACACCAACCGATGAAGAATCCTGACAAAACATTCCCAACGAGAGACAGAGACACAGAGAGAGACAGAGAGAGATAGAGAGAGAGAGTGGTGGCTCTCACCCACCAACAAAGAACACATAATAACACTTACTGGTACAGCTGCTGTGCACCTCTCTCTCTCTCTCTCTTTCCTGTCATCACCTCCTCTCTCATGCCATTCCATACCTCCCTCACTCTCTATAGCTTCCCTGAATGATGATCTACCTTCACTGTAAATAATGTAACAATAAAGATTAATCAAAATTCACCTGTGGTGTCAGGAAAATATCTCACTAAACATCATAAAAACAAAGGAGATGATCGTGGACTTCAGGAAACAGCAGAGGGAGTACCCCCCTATCCACATCGACGGGACAGCAGTGGAGAAGGTGGAATGTTTTAAGTTCCTCGGCATACATATCACTGACAAACTGAAATGGTCCAACCACACAGACAGTGTGGTGAAGAAGGCGCAACAGCGTCTCTTCATCCTCAGGAGGCTGAAGAAATTTGGCCTGTCACCTAAAACCCTCAAACTTTTACAGATGCCCTATTGAGAGCATCCTGTCGGGCTGTATCACCGCCTGGTACGGTAACTGCACAGCCCACAACCACAGGGCTCTTCAGATGGTGGTGCGGTATGCACAACGCATCACCGGGGGAAAACTACCTGCCCTCCAGGTCACCTACAGCACCTGATGACACAGGAAGGCCAAAAAGATAATCAAGGACAACTACCACCCGAGCCACTGCCTGTTCAGCCCGCTAACATCCAGAAGGCGAGTACAGGTGCATCAAAGCTGGGACCAAGAGACTGAAAAACAGCTTCTATCTCAAGGCCATCAGACTGTTAAACAGCCATCACTTGCACAGAGAGTCTGCTGCCTACATACAGACTTGAACAGAGATTTATTCCTGATTATTATTTGACCATGCTTGTCACTTATGAACATTTTTTAACATCTTGGCATGGTTCTGTTATAATCTCCACCCGGCACAGCCAGAAGAGGACTGGCCACCCCTCATAGCCTGGTTCCTCTCTAGGTTTCTTCCTAGGCTTTCGCCTTTCTAGGGAGTTTTTCCTAGCCACCGTGCTTCTACACCTGCATTACTAGCTGTTTGGGGTTTTAGGATGGGTTTCTGTACAGCACTTCGAGATATTAGCTGATGTAAGAAGGGCTATATAAAATAAAATTGATTGATTGATTGAACATCACTGGCCACTTTAATAAATGGAACACTAGTCACTTTAATAATGCCACTTTAATGTTTACATATCTTGCTTTACCCATCTCATTTATATATACTGTATTCTATACTATCTATTGCATCTTAGACTATGCCACTCTGATAATGATAATGACATTGCTCATCCATATATTTATATATTCTTATTCCATACCTTTACTTAGATTTGTGTGTATTAGGTTTTTGTTCTAGAACGGTTAGATATTACTTGCTAGATATTGGCCCCGTGTAGCTCAGTTGGTAGAGCATGGCATTTGCAACGCCAGGGTTGTGGGTTTGTTTCCCACGGGGGGCCAGTATGAAAAATTTATGCACTCACTAACTGTAAGTTGCTCTGGATAAGAGCATCTGCTAAATTACTAAAATGTAAAATATTGCTGCACTGTCGGAACTAGAAGCACAAGCATTTCGCTACACTCGCAATAACATCTGCTAACCATGTGTATGTGACCAATACATTTGATTTGATTCCTGACTAACCCAATCCTCTCACACATTTTTACATTTTAGTCATTTTAGCAGACGCTCTTATCCAGAGCGACTTACAGTTAGTGAGTGCATACATTTTCATACTGGCCCCCCATGGGAAACGAACCCACAACCTTGGCGTTGCAAGCGCCATGCTCTACCAACTGATTTACAGGGGACCCACACCACTTCCCTCTCTACCTAAATCAAACTTTATTGGACTATACCTCCCACACATTTAGTAAACTTCCTTTCTCTCACAAAGAGACACAGGTTTCCTTACCTGTTCAGTGACTCCTCCCCTTCCTTTAACTTAATAGAGACCTGCCCCCACCAACCTTATCATCCTGGTGTTCCCATTCCCTTTACCCTCAAGTCTTTTCTCATGCTCCCAGTCTCTCTCCATCATCTATCTATCCAGTCTGTCTCTGTCTGTGGTATGCTGCGTTGTGAAGTTTGCACAAATCTGAGAAGTGACAGTCAGACAGAAGTGGCATGGAATAAAAGAGCCACTAACAACATTAGCTCTATGTCTGTGGACTAGTCTGAGACGTCACTGTTCTCTGGCCTGATGGCTCTCTGCTGCCACCTGTCTGTGGAGGAGTGTATTGCTAGAACCCGAGATACAGTAAATACAGTATTAGGGTGTTGAATAATGCTCATGAAACTCATTACAATAGTTCTGCCTTATTTTGCTAGCTGCATGGTTGAACGCTACTTACTAAACATTGACAACACTTTGAATCTGTCATGTAACACCGACATGTACTGTACAATGTTGTGGAAGTATCTAGTCAGTGCAACACGAAAATCTGTGAACTACGTGCTTGCCACACATGCAGAACCAACTTGCTGACAATGTCCAATCATTTCCTCTTCCCTCCCGGGGTTCAGTCCGTTTCCCATTGAGAATAAGAAGGGATGCATGGAAAAGAAAAGCAGTCTGTTGTTGGAATGACCTCTAGGCTGGTTGGCTCTTGTTTCAGGGAGAGTTACCAGCTTACAACCTCTAGAAACAGTGTCCCAACTGAAGGCAGACGCTTACAAAGCTCTGACCACACATTCTAAAACCGCAGTTAGCCCAAACTAAACATCTCATTCACTCACTGAAAAGAGAGAGAGAGAGAGAGAGAGAGAGAGAGAGAGAGAGAGAGAGAGAGAGAGAGAGAGAGA
Source organism: Coregonus clupeaformis (assembly GCF_020615455.1). Taxonomy (NCBI): domain Eukaryota; kingdom Metazoa; phylum Chordata; class Actinopteri; order Salmoniformes; family Salmonidae; genus Coregonus; species Coregonus clupeaformis. Next base: position 37,377,409 of record NC_059212.1, on the reverse strand, counting down.
GAGAGAGAGAGAGAGAGAGAGAGAGAGAGAGAGAGAGAGAGAGAGAGAGAGAGAGAGAGAGAGAGAGAGAGAGATGCAGACAGAAAAGAGAAAAGAGCTCCTTTTACATTTACTCAAGGCTGTTTACGCAACATTTCAGCAGGGTTAAAAATAGCATGGAGCAGTTCCACATTAAAAGCATCTCTCGCCCCATAACCGTTCACGAGAGGGATCTGTGAAATGGAGCTGAACAATACTCTAACTGACAGGGAGAACCACTGAGTAGAATGAAAATCCTCCTACATAACCGTACAGCACTTACAGCTAAACATTAACATGAGAGAATCTCACAGTATTGGTATAAAATCCCCTCTAACTTGATCTCATATCCAACTCGTATTTTAGGTCAAAAGTATCTGAAATTTGAGATAATTTTCAAGAAAATCTGGCAAGCACATGTTACTAACAGTTTGAGTGATATCTCAAAAAACACAGTGTGCAAAAAACATTTTCGAATTGTAAATAATCTCAGACAGATTAATTAGATCTTCTCCTGAGGATGCACCTTGTATCTGACCCAGTGTGAATGGTATGTGGATCTCTTATCTTCTTGCCCAGTGGATCGATGTAGACATCCTCATTGAAAACACAAGTACTGACAACTGTTGTCAAATACAGATGTTCATAAGATTCCATAAGTTCTTGCCCAGAGACTGAGACTGCTTCATTGCAAGACAATGACTCACTGAATCACTGACATAGGATTCAATTACTTACTGAATCATTACTCTGTAAAATGGTCTGATTCCATGCACAATAAATTACTTAGTGAATCTCTGCTCTATTAGACAGTTTGATTCTACCGTAAATTACTCACTGAATCAGTGCTGTTAGTCTCTGAATCTGCTCTCTGAGAGGTTGATTCCCTGAATGGATCGCCCCAGGCAGGAAGCTCTTCAAACTCTAACATAAATAGCAATCAGCCAACGAGTAAACCAATCAGAGGCGTTGTTACAAAATATGCACCAATCAATTAGCCAATGGATTTCCTACCAAATTAATGAAGTGAATCAAAGCATCCAGGGCATGTTGTTAAGGACAAATTTAATTAAATGAATTCTGCACTCTGTATGGCCATTTGCAGTTTTTAACATGCTGAAACACTCTATTTTCAGGTGGATTATATGGTATTGGATATAGATTTGATCGTTTTAAAATGTACAGTGGGGAAAACAAGTATTTGATACACTGCTGATTTTGCAGGTTTTCCTACTTACAAAGCATGTAGAGGTCTGTAATTTTTATCATAGGTACACTTCAACAGTGTGAGACGGAATCTAAAACAAAAATCCAGAAAATCACATTGTATGATTTTTAAGTAATTAATTTGCATTTTATTGCATGACATAAGTATTTGATACATCAGAAAAGCAGAACTTAATATTTGGTACAGAAACCTTTGTTTGCAATTACAGAGATTATACGTTTCCTGTAGGTCTTGACCAGGTTTGCACACACTGCAGCAGGGATTTTGGCCCACTCCTCCATACAGACCTTCTCCAGATCCTTCAGGTTTCGGGGCTGTCGCTGGGCAATACGGACTTTCAGCTCCCTCCAAAGATTTTCTATTGGGTTCAGGTCTGGAGACTGGCTAGGCCACTCCAGGACCTTGATATGCTTCTTACGGAGCCACTCCTTAGTTGCCCTGGCTGTGTGTTTCAGGTCATTGTCATGCTGGAAGACCCAGCCACGACCCATCTTCAATGCTCTTACTGAGGGAAGGAGGTTGTTGGCCAAGATCTCGCAATACATGGCCCCATCCGTCTCCCCTCAATACGGTGCAGTCGTCCTGTCCCCTTTGCAGAATAGTATCCCCAAAGAATGATGTTTCCACCTCCATGCTTCACGGTTGGGATGGTGTTCTTGGCGTTGTACTCATCCTTCTTCTTCCTCCAAACACGGCGAGTGGAGTTTAGACCAAAAAGCTCTATTTTTGTCTCATCAGACCACATGACCTTCTCCCATTCCTCCTCTGGATCATGCAGATGGTCATTGGCAATCTTCAGACGGGCCTGGACATGCGCTGGCTTGAGCAGGGGGACCTTGCATGCGCTGCAGGATTTTAATCCATGACGGCGTAGTGTGTTACTAATGGTTTTCTTTGAGACTGTGGTCCCAGCTCTCTTCAGGTCATTGACCAGGTCCTGCCGTGTAGTTCTGGGCTGATCCCTCACCTTCCTCATGATCATTGATGCCCCACGAGGTGAGATCTTGCATGGAGCCCCAGACCGAGGGTGATTGACCGTCATCTTGAACTTCTTCCATTTTCTAATAATTGCGCCAACAGTTGTTGCCTTCTCACCAAGCTGCTTGCCTATTGTCCTGTAGCCCATCCCAGCCTTGTGCAGGTCTACAATTTTATCCCTCATGTCCTTACACAGCTCTCTGCTCTTGGCTATTGTGGAGAGGTTGGAGTCTGTTTGATTGAGTGTGTGGACAGGTGTCTTTTATACAGGTAACAAGTTCAAACAGGTGCAGTTAATACAGGTAATGAGTGGAGAACAGGAGGGCTTCTTAAAGAAAAACTAACAGGTCTGTGAGAGACGGAATTCTTACTGGTTGGTAGGTGATCAAATACTTATGTCATGCAATAAATCATTACTTAAAAATCATACAATGTGATACAAAGTTTCCGTCTCTCAGAGTTGAAGTGTACCTATGATAAAAATTACAGACCTCTACATGCTTTGTAAGTAGGAAAACCTGCAAAATCGGTAGTGTATCAAATACTTGTTCTCCCCACTGTATGTAGTTATATGGGAAATACAGGTAGGCCTACAATAGGCAGGTACAGGGTACCATGGAAAAACATGTTGTTTTTGTTGTTGTTGTTTGTCATAGCGCTTGTTACTTGTGCAGTTGGTACAGATGAGTATGTTTTAGTTCTGGCATTACTTGTCTTAGTACTACAGTATATACTGTAGAGTAGTTTGGAAATGCTTCATGATTATCTGTTTGACAACAGTCTCTTTCCATTAGAAAGCCTGTATACTGCCTGGGGTCTCTACAGCTCGTCTTCACATGTGCTTCTCCGATCGCATACACACAACACACGCAGCTGTCTCACAGGCAAGCAGGCAACAGGCTGAGGTCCGTAGCATCCAGCTGCTAATCAGAACCAGACTGAAGCGTTCCCCTCGAGGGGACTACCAGACCAGCAGGCAGGGAGTCGGTCGGACAGGCAGGCCATCAGGATGGAAGTTACAGAGAAGACAGACCTAAAGGAGATGACTGTACTGTCCACAGATACAATATAGTACAGTACCACTCAAGGCCTGTGTGCTTTGCTTGCCAGTGGAGTCTGATATCTACAGCAGTAGCTGGGTGTAGTTAGTTAGTGAAGACATGACAACATCTCCCAGGTCACTGAATACGAGCTAGAGAAGACAGATTCTCTATTGGAAAGCTAACGAGGCAACACATTGCAAGAACATGTTGCATTGATTTACTTACAGTGCTCTGTTCTGCTCTGACAAACGGCCTTGGAATGAACAGCAATGTCCAGCCACAGCAGTGTCCAGCCAGTTGTACGTCAGTTCCTCCAGTGTAGTGGTGGATAATAGGAAGCTTACACTTGTCGTTTCCCAGACAACCGCAGAAAATGAGACAATGACAAGACACAAACTGATCACACATTTACATGATCACGCTAATTGTGTTGTGAGTAATATCATATTTATTGTTCCTTTGTATAAATGTCTAATTTTGTACCCCGTTCCCCATTGACATTATCTTATATCTACAGTATGTTATCAATGTACTGGATTCTGATATTTCTATGGCACCAGAGCCGTTGTACTGTATAGAGTCAAGATACCATATTGGCATATTGGACCTTGCTGCCATTGGTGCATCTAGACAATGCTTCCCATATTACCTCTGTAGCAGGGTCCATAGTGAACCAATATGAGATGGAAGTGGGGATGAGAGAACATGGACCAACCCTGAAACACTGGGAGAGGGTAAGCTAAAGTAGGAGAGATGTAGAGCAATTAGCCCACACCGATCCACACACACCAATCCAAATGACCTGCACCATACCTGTGGTCATAGCAAAACATAGACCTTGGCACAGATCCCACCTTACACCCCCCCTACCCTCCCCTCCTACCCAACCTGTCCCATAAATTCACCACATCAGAGCAGCTCACGGCCGCTGCAAACCAGTGACAGGGCAATCAGCGCCAAACGACCATCACAGCTCAGCAGAGTTCAGCTTGTCAAAACAGCCTGATTGCCTTTCATTTGATTTTCCTAAACCCAGCAAACTCCTCTGAGAACTTCTGTCAGCACAAGCAGCCAACAGTTGAGCAAACAGGATTAATCGTCATGGCAACACCTGGAAGCAGCACGTGCAAGCTGTAGGCTAGGGGGAAAATGAGCCTTCAGTTAGCTAGCTGCCGCAGCTAACGACCTAGCCATGCTACTATATTCATATTTATCTTTGGCACGGACTGAGACAGCCATTCCGCGAACCACTGACAACATACTTTTTTATTTTCTTTCAGAGGATAGTCCCTTTGAGACTTTCCCCCAGCTCTGTTAGACTGATGGAGGAACTGTAGTTTGAAGTTTCCCTGACATTTCAGAAATGTTTAGTTAGGATAAACATTTGTAATAGTTTATCCTCACAGTTTATAATTAATACTGTAACAGAGTTTTTATGAAGAGCTTTATGCGCTCCCAAGCACTAAGTAGACTGTCACACATTCATCATACAGTCACCAGATACTGTACAGTACGTGACTGAGGTCCTGGTGAGTAGATCTTGACGCTGCTGCAGCCAGGGTAATGGAGAGATGAGGGGAGGTAGGGAAATGTTAGGTGTTTCATTAGATTCAGCATATTTTCATTATTTTGTTCAAGGGTTCATCTGAAAATGTTCAAGGGTGGAGGAACTTATCAACCTGGCAACCAAACAGCCACTTGTTATTACAATGGCAGTTCACCAGGTCACTCAGAAGACACATTAAGGGATGTGTTTAATACATTTACACAGTTCACAGCTCCCCAGAATCAATAACACCTCCTACAGATTTCATTTAAAAAAACGTTTGTCTGGGAGTGAGGAACATTGGCTTGTTTTTCTACAGTAGTGTGTTCCTGGAAAATTACTGTGCCATCATCTCATCTCATCTCATAGTGACTCTGACCACCCGAGGTATGGGATCTAACAGCTGACCTGCATGGACCCTGCTGATTTTCCCATCCATCCCAGTCAGGAGAACATATAATGACCATTCCCCTGGGTCTCATCCCGGGTCACAAGCAGGTGGAGCTTCTGTTTGACGCCAGCGGGCTGAGCTCCTAACTCGTCTGTCCCTATGTTTTACACACACACACACACACACACACACACACACACACACACAAACACACACACACAGTTTTACAGCACGCTGACCTGGGTCCTAGACAATACGGTGAGCCATGCTCTCAGCCTTACTCTGCTTTTAAGGGGGTTGTTTCCGGTCATTCTGTACATTGTGCCAAAAAGATGACAGCTATCAAAAAAGAGAGAGTGGATTGGGCGAGAAAGGGCAGGGAGATGGACAAACAGAACAAAAGATAGAGAGATAAAGAGGCAGACGGAGAGATAGGGGGGAGAGATAGGGTGAGAAATATGTGATTACATGATTGTGGGTCACAGACTCAGGTCGGGGGCGTGAGGCCTGAGTTGGCAGTAAAGAGAGCAGGGGCTGGTGGTGGGATTGGTGTGGGGCCTAGGAAGCACTGTGCTGAGGAGATAACAGTGTGTGTGTGTGTGTGTGTGTGTGTGTGTGTGTGTGTGTGTGTGTGTGTGTGTGTGTGTGTGTGTGTGTGTGGTGAGAGAGAGAGAGAGAGGGGGTAGCAGGAAGAGCAGGGTCCACTGGTGGCTCATTAAAGCCCATTAAGGCCCAGCAACACAGACAGGATACGGCAGTGAATAGAGGAAAGCAGGGGCAGGGACCAGCGCACTGTTACTCTCTCAACCACTCACACACATACACGCACACACACACACACACATCCAACACCACTCATCTCTCCTGTTCTGGGCCAGGGGATATACATCCATTGACTGAGGGAAGAGCCCTGGACTCAAGAGTAGGACCCCACCCTTCAGAGAACAAAAGGAAAGATGACAGGTTGAAAATTAATTAGGATTAAATGTGAGTGTGCTCACACCGCTGTTCACAGCATGAAAACAATATTAACGTGTCCAATTGTGCCCACACAAAGACACACACTTACACGCCCATACGCGTACACACACACGCACACACACATACACTGCATTCCCTCCCTCCCTCCCGCTCCCTCTCTCTGACAGGCAGGAATCCAGGGCAGAGTGCTGTGCTGGAGGGTCTGATGTGAGTTGTGTGTCTAGTTGTGTCTAGCCGTCCTGTTAGATGACAGGTGAGAGAGGCTCTCTGATCCCTCTGACACTCTGTAATCTAGTTAAGAATGTGGGATTAGTGGTCCCTTTGGAACAGGGCTGAGGTCCCCTCTGTCATCTGACTGAGGGGACTATAGAGGTCTCCCGTGGACTTCCACAGTGGAGACAGGAAAATAAATGCTGTGAGTAGAGATGAATCAACTGTACCTACACTGAGACTGTTTTTACGGACAGGGGATATGATTGTATCGTCAGTTGCCTAGATACACTTTAAGCCAAGATACAACAGCCTTCTTCTGTACATACCAGAGGCACCGTATACACCAAACATGTTCACCCAGAAGGAAATAGAAGTCGTCTCCTCACATCATTAAAACCCACCAATCATCTCTTCAGGAAATCCTTCAAATGTATCCTCCTAGCCAGGTCACTGGAGGTTACAGCACTGCACTACCTCACCCAGCAGCACATGGTTGTTCCATTAACATCAATCATCATGATGATAATAGTCAACATGACGATGTATAATAAAAATAATAATATAGCTCTAACAGCATACAGCTACAGGTGCAGGCAGGGAGAGGAGGAGGAAGAGGGGGAGGAGGATTGTACAGCCTGTGTCCATCCCTCTATCCCTCCATCCCTCCAGAACTCAAGACACATGAGAGGTCTGTGAGAACCCAGTGGAACGGTCTGGCCGTCGGACATCCACCTCTCCCCCTCCTCCCTCTCCACCTCTTCCCCACCTAATCAGAGGAACAAAAGTCTGAAATAGCACGCCTGGTACAGGAAGAGATGCAGGATGTAGGGAAACTGTTGTAACCACTCACACACTATTATACACACATTGGTGAAGAAAGACATACACATAATAAGATAGACTGCACAGTTAATGATGTACAAATACATCTGCATATGTAAAGACATTGGGAGAAATGCACGTTTACACACGACATTCTCGTATGTAGGAAGCAGAACAGAGAGAGGGGGAAGAGGAAGAGAGAGAGAGAGGGGGGGAAGAGGGTGAGGCTGTGGAGACGAGAGGAAGGATTCTTTATTGTGTTTTGATCTGCGAGAGTGAAACATGTATTTACTGTAGATTTACTGTTTTAATTTGTTTTTTCCTTGTTTGTGCTAAAAACAGACAGTGTGTGTGTACATGTGTGTGCGTTTTAGTGTGCGACTTCCTCAACTGTTCATTATGAAGCGACAGCCTGACAAACTGTGGCTGTAGTGGTCGATTGACTTCCTGCCCCCAGAAGCCACACTGTTTCCTCTGATTGACTAAAATCACCAAAATGACTCTGACCCTGGAGTGGAGATTGTGTGTACAGTGCAACAGTGTCACCAGGGCTGGGGAGTAACTGATGACATGTAATCTGATTACAAAAAACTAAATATAAATAGTTACGTTACCAGCAAAAATATTGTAATCAGATTAAAGATACTTTTGAAAAACTAGATGGTTCCTTATGGGATTACTTTTAAATTCAGAACGTCTGTTTGCGACACCATTCTGTTTTCTCAATTACATTCAATTCAGCATAAAAAAAGGCTAAAGTTTACGTTTATTCCACGTCAGAGACCATGATGGCACACCAAATGTGTTTAATGGAAACCTTTTTTGTCTTCTTCTAATGCCTCTTAAGGGAAAAGTAATCCAAAAGTAATCAGATTACATTATTGAGTTTAGGTAATCCAGAACTTACGTTACTGATTACCATTTTGGACAGGTAACTAGTAACTGTAACGGATTACATTTAGAAAGTAACCTACCCAGTGAAGGCTGCTGAGGGGAGGACAGCTCATAATAATGGCTGGAACAGAGTGAATGGAATGGCAACAAAACACATGGAAACCATACCATTCCACTTATTCCACTTCAGCCATTACCAAGAGCCTGTCCTCCCCAATTAAGGTGCCACCAACCTCCTGTGAACCTACCCAACACTGAGTGTCACTGCTTCTGTGTGCTCTCTGTGGGTGACATTATTGCTATTTGTGTGGCATTACCTCATGAACTCAGTACTCCTTACTGTCACCTGTGAGGAACATGTGTGTGTTTGTGTTTGTGTGTGTGTGTGTATGTATGTAGACCTGCTTGGGTGTGTCTGTCCATCTCTCTGGCCGTGTGACTGAGAGCATGTGTGTTCATGCTCATGTGTGTCTCTGTACGTGCATATTCTTCCGCTATCAATAAAATTCACCCAGCCTGCCTGCCTGCCTCCATCCTCTCACACACCGTCTGTCTGGTGATAATAACTTGCTGTCTGAGTCCAGCCCAGGAGGACAGGAGAGGGAGGTGATAAAGGGGGACAATGAGGAGGCCAGGGCCACCGGGTCCCCTCTCCTCCAGGGGCCGCAGATTAGGACTCCTGCACTTCCCTTAGAAAACAGGCCTTGTCCAAGACTCTATACCCACAGGAAGTTGCTGTCATCTGGCCTGCCTCACCTCCCTGGCCCCTGCTCCATGGCCTGGCCTCCTCTTTTGCACACATCATCGCCCCGTTCGCTTTCTTTCGCTCTCTCTTTCTCTGTCTCCCTCTGTCTCTCCTTCTCTCTGGCTACACTCTATCGGTCTCTCTCGCTCGCTTGCTACCCTCTACCTCTTTATCTCTCTCTCTCCGTGAGATGAAACACAGGCCCTCCGTTTGCAAGTTGCCACCCTACTCCACCTGGATACCACAGGCCAACCCTCATTAAGTTACTGGGCCTGCCCCTCTCTCTATCTCTCTCCCTCTCTCTGTCTCAGTCTCGGTCTCGTTCTCTCTCGCTCTCTCATATTTCTATTTTCCCCTTTTTGCAGCTAGGTGTTGTTAGCCAATATGACATTTTAGAGGCAAAAGGGAAAATCTTTTATAATATATAATAAAATATCAGGCTATACTCATCTGCGCTCACCTTATTACAAGTTATCCAACGGTAAACTAATTTAAACCAACGTTCAAAACCACATCCATCAAAACCAATCCATATATCTGAGTTGTAGTGATCCAGAGCAGAGCAGAACTAAAGCCGCTGTTTCCAACCACCACAAATACTGGAACATTTTGCACAGGCAGCAGTAAACCCAGTGACACAGCCACCACCCCTCTCCTCACCAAGTGTGTCCCCTACTTCAAAAAGAGGAAGCTATCTCACAAAAAAATAAAATCCAATCCCTCAGTCATCACACCCTTGGACAACAGTCTCTGAACCTAACCGCAGAGAAGTAGGGGGAGATGAACAAACGCAAGAAAAATAAGGAATTCAGTCGGGCTTTCAACTTACTCTTGAAAGTTGCAATAGTTAATATACAAGGTGCAATTTCAAAATTGGGTAGTGCATCAGCAGTTTTCCTCATCATGTCAGTCGTTGCAGACCTTAGAGAGCTATTTAAAACTTGTTAGAAATGTCCAGATCCACTAGTCCATCAATCAATCAATCAATCAATTTTATTTTATATAGCCCTTCTTACATCAGCTAATATCTCGAAGTGCTGTACAGAAACCCAGCCTAAAACCCCAAACAGCTAGTAATGCAGGTGTAGAAGCACGGTGGCTAGGAAAAACTCCCTAGAAAGGCAAAACCTAGGAAGAAACCTAGAGAGGAACCAGGCTATGAGGGGTGGCCAGTCCTCTTCTGGCTGTGCCGGGTGGAGATTATAACAGAACCATGCCAAGATGTTCAAAAATGTTCATAAGTGACAAGCATGGTCAAATAATAATCAGGAATAAATCTCAGTTGGCTTTTCATAGCCGATCATTAGAGTTTAAAACAGCAGGTCTGGGACAGGTAGGGGTTCCATAACCGCAGGCAGAACAGTTTAAACTGGAATAGCAGCAAGGCCAGGCGGACTGGGGACAGCAAGGAGTCACCACGGCCGGTAGTCCCGACGTATGGTCCTAGGGCTCAGGTCTCTCAGTTGGCTTTTCATAGCCGATCATTTAGAGTTGAAAACAGCAGGTCTGGGACAGGTAGGGGGTTTCGTAGCCGCAGGCAGAACAGTTGAAACTGGAATAGCAGCAAGGCCAGGCGGACTGGGGACAGCAAGGTGTCATCATGCCCGGTAGTCCTGACGTATGGTCCTAGGGCTCAGGTTCTCAGAGAGAAAGAGAGAACGAGAGAATTAGAGAGAGCATACTTAAATTCACACAGGACACTGGATAAGACAGGAGAAGTACTCCAGGTATAACCAACTAACCCCAGCCCCCCGACACATAAACTACTGCAGCATAAATACTGGAGGCTGAGACAGGAGCGGTCCGAGACACTGTGGCCCCATCCGAAGAAACCCCGGACAGGGCCAAACAGGAAGGATATAACCCCACCCACTCCGCCAAAGCACAGCCCCCGCACCACTAGAGGGATATCCCCAACCACCAACTTACAATCCTGAGACAAGGCCGAGTATAGCCCACAGAGGTCTCCACCACAGCACAAACCAAGGGGGGGCGCCAACCCAGACAGGAAGATCACGTCAGTAACTCAACCCACTCAAGTGACGCACCCCTCCCAGGGACGGCATGAAAGAGCACCAGCAAGCCAGTGACTCAGCCCCTGCAACAGGGTTAGAGGCAGAGAACCCCAGTGGAGAGGGGAACCGGCCCGGCAGAGACAGCAAGGGCTGTTCGTTGCTCCAGCCTTTCCGTTCACCTTCACACTCCTGGGCCAGACTACACTCAATCATATGACCTACTGAAGAGATAAGTCTTCAGTAAAGACTTAAAGGTTGAGACCGAGTCTGCGTCTCTCACATGGGTAGGCAGACTGTTCCATAAAAATGGAGATCTATAGGAGAAAGCCCTGCCTCCCGCTGTTTGCTTAGAAATTCTAGGGACAATTAGGAGGCCTGCGTCTTGTGACCGTAGCGTACGTATTGGTATGTACGGCAGGACCAACTCGGAAAGATAGGTAGGAGCAAGCCCATGTAACGCTTTATAGGTTAACAGTAAAACCTTGAAATCAGCCCTTGCCTTAACAGGAAGCCAGTGTAGGGAAGCTAGCACTGGAGTAATATGATCAAATTTCTTGGTTCTAGTCAGGATTCTAGCAGCCGTATTTAGCACTAACTGAAGTTTATTTAGTGCTTTATCCGGGTAGCCGGAAAATAGAGCATTGCAGTAGTCTAATCTAGAAGTAACAAATGCATGGATTAATTTTTCTGCATCATTTTTGGACAGAAAATTTCTGATTTTTGCAATGTTACGTAGATGGAAAAAGCTGTCCTTGAAACAGTCTTGATATGTTCGTCAAAAGAGAGATCAGGGTCAAGAGTAACGCCTAGGTCCTTCACAGTTTTATTTGAGACGACTTTACAACCATCAAGATGAATTGTCAGATTTAACAGAAGATCTCTTTGTTTCTTGGGACCTAGAACAAGCATCTCTGTTTTGTCCGAGTTTAAAAGTAAAAAGTTTTCAGCCATCCACTTCCTTATGTCTGAAACACAGTCCATGTCAGCTAACGTTTTTTAAGTAGGTTTTTTAGCCCATAGGATTTTGTTGTAATGTTTAAGTTAATCAGATATCACATGAACACACATAACACATAAAGCAAAATATGTAGAATTCAACGAAATAAGCTTTAAACCTGCAAAATGTTCTCTCTGCCAATAAGAGGGGTGTGAACAGTTTGTGTCATGGACAATGCTTGCGCCCATACGTAGGTAAATTAGTAATCCCATTTGGAGAAGGGGATTTTAAAAAGACATAGCAATTGTTTGAGATAATTGGATAAGAATGTAAAACCAGTCATATGTAAGTGAACTGAAAATCATATCAATGTGACATGTATTGAGGCCCCTTTTCCACAGTGAAGTAGGCTATAAATAGCTGTGCCATTATTCAGAATTTTTCTTGTACGCCCTCATAATTTGCAGGGATGAAATTTGGAGACCCAAACTATAGGCTTCTGTAGCGCCGAACCTGCTGAGTTGATTTATGCGCTTTAGAATGTTTGAATTATACTGTATGCCCAGGCTTTTCTCAGTTTTATTTTACAATTTGTATCATGTTGAATATTAGCCACTATCTGTAGCCACTGTCACTTTCGTGATAGTTTCCTTAAATTTGTAGCCTACATTTTGCATCATTCCATTCAATTTCGTTTACTTTTCTTTCCACTGTCACATCCAAGTAGTTGTTCCTGAGGGTCGCTACCAATAGTGGATGATATTAGGCTAAAGTTCTGCAATAATTTGGGACATATAGCCTATTGGAATCATTATGGAACTCCAGTTTAAACCTGGAGCCTGGCGCACGGTTCACAACGAATGGATCATACAGTTCCATGATTAGTGAGGACTAGGGTACAGTTATAGGACTATTGTTCAACCCTTATTGTACACTTTTTCCCACCTTACAATATTTCATGGATTGAATTTTAATATGGAAACTTTTTTATTCATCAATATATTTTGTGCGTAAAGGCACTCCAAACCTGTTTTTTATGATTCATACATACTTTCCTAACCCAAAAATGTGCCTAAATAATCTGCAAGATCAGAGTAGTTTTTAATCTACCAGATGGTGCTGAAACTGAGACAAATATGCATATATTTAGATGGCTTTCTTTCATTGATCCCTATTTTCTGAACCCGTTCTCTCAATGTATTCCAGTCTGTTGACAATATTCGAATTAAAAAGGTGCACCGTATTTAAAGGGCTTAAGATAAATGTACTGAAAACCCTACTGAATGAAAACTTCATGAGAAAATCTGTTGGCCAGCAAGTGGGAAGGTTTTCAGCGGTTGAATTGAAATGCGCACAAGATAGCCACACCTGTAGACCTCATTACATGCCTGCATTAGGTAAGTCTGAATACCAACTACTGAGAAGTGAATAGGAACGGCCTGCATAGGAAAGGCGTAAATGTGACCGAACGCCTCGATTCGATTTTATGTAGCAACATTTGAAATTGTGTTTTTTACATTGGATAAATGTAGAGACTCAGAGCTAGAAAATTGTATATCATACACTGCAGTTGAAGAACAATGGGAAAGTAATTCTGCTTTGAAAGTTGATAAACTTGTAACCCCACTTTTGAGAAAATGGCCCTTGAATGTTTTGGTACACCTACTAGAGAGCTCTTCTTTGTCTACACCCATTCAGCATCGTTCAAACCCTCTTAACCCTTAGCCCCACCCATCTCTTTAAGGATTCATATGTGAGGCCATTTGCTAAACAGAGTGATTAGTTTAGTAAACAACCAAAGATTTCATGACTAAAAGTGGTGAAAGTAGAAGCCTACAATAAAATCAAATAAAATCAAATGTTATTTGTCACATACACGTGTTAAGCAGATGTTATTGCGGGTCTAGCGAAATGCTTGTGCTTCTAGCTCCGACAGTGCAGTAATATCTAACAAGAAATATCTAACCATTTCACAACATATACCCAATACACACAAATCTAGTAAGGAATGGAATTTAAGAATATATACATACATGGACAAGCAATGACAGAGCGGCATGGACTAAGATACAGTAGAATATTATAGAATAGAATATAATAGAATAGAGTATATACATATGAGATGAGTAGTGCAAGATATGTAAACATTATTAAAGTGACTAGCGTTCCAGTGGCCAGTGATTTCAATAGGCATCAGCAGCCTCTAATGTGCTAGTGATGGCTATTTAACAGTCTGATGGCCTTGAGATAGAAGCTGTTTTTCATTCTCTCTGTCCCAGCTTTGATGGACCTGTACTGACCTCGCCTTCTGGATGATAGCGAGGTGAACAGGCAGTGGCTCGGGTGGTTGATGTCCTTGATGATCTTTTTGGCCTTCCTGTGACATCGGGTGCTGTATGTGTCTTGGTGGGCGGGTAGTTTGCAACCTGGTAATGCGTTCGGCAAACCGCACCACCCTCTGGAGAGCCCTGCGGTTGCGGGCGGTACAGTTGCTGTACCAGGCGGTGATACAGCTAGACAGGATGCTCTCAATTGTACATCTGTAAAAGTTTGTGAGGGTTTTATGAACCAAGCCAAATGTATTCAGCCTCCTGAGGTTGAAGAGGCTCTGTTGCGCCTTCTTCTGGTTAGTTGCATATTAGCAATATCAAAAACAGAAAGTGTCAGATAAAAATATTTTATAATTATTAGATATTGCTTACCTGACACACTTGTCTAAATTGATGGGTAATGTGAAGGAAATGCTATAACCAACCCCCAGCCACATCTAGCTAAGTGTATGGGTCACTATTGTCTAGACATGTACACATGTTCATGAAATACAATAGATGGCCCTAATCACCCCCAGACACACCTGGCTAACTTGATGGGTCATGTAATCATCTGGCGAAGTGTTTTGTTTAGACATGTAGTCTTTTGTCTTTTGTTTAAACATGTAGCTAGCTAGCTAGGTAAACAACGAACCGGCATAATCCCAACTCATACTACTATCAACCAATACAAACATTGTCATAGCTGTAGTATGAATCTCCATGTAGCTAAAGCTAACCAACCATGTTCAATGTTAGCTAGCTAACATTAGGCTATAACTAAGAATGCTAATGGCTTTCTGATTCAAATAATATTACTACACAGATCATACATGTAGCGTTAGCTAGTGAGCCAGCAAGCTAACCATCGCTAGCTAGCTAATAGTGCGCTTTAACGACTTTCTTACAAAATTAGAAACTTATAACATCTGAAAATGTAGCTAGACTCTTACCCGTACACATGGATGAACGCTTCAAGGTAAACTGGAACCATTTAACTCCATCTTGTTTGGCCAGTGTTGTGTTACAGTGAGGGAAAAAAAGTATTTGATCCCCTGATGATTTCGTATGTTTGCCCACTGACAAAGATATGATCAGTCTATAATTTTAATGGTAGGTTTATTTGAACAGTGAGAGACAGAATAACAACAACAAAATCCAGAAAGACGCATGTCAAAAATGTTCTACATTGATTTGCATTTTAATGAGGGAAATAAGTATTTATTTTTATTTTTATTTTTATTTCACCTTTATTTAACCAGGTAAGCCAGTTGAGAACAGGTTCTCATTTACAACTGCGACCTGGCCAAGATAAAGCAAAGCAGTGCAATAAAAACAACACAGAGTTACATATGGGGTAAAACAAAACATAAAGTCAAAAATACAACAGAAAATATATATACAGTGTGTGCAAATGTAGCAAGTTATGGAGGTAAGGCAATAAATAGGCTATAGTGCAAAATAATTACAATAGTATTAACACTGGAATAAAAGTATTTGACCCCCTCTCAATCAGAAAGATTTCTGGCTCCCATGTGTCTTTTATACAGGTAACGAGCTGAGATTAGGAGCACACTCTTAAAGGGAGTGCTCCTAATCTCAGCTTGTTACCTGTATAAAAGACACCTGTCCACAGAAGCAATCAATCAATCAGATTCCAAACTCTCCACCATGGCCAAGACCAAAGAGCTCTCCAAGGATGTCAGGGACAAGATTGTAGACCTACACAAGGCTGGAATGGGCTACAAGACCATCGCCAAGCAGCTTGGTGAGAAGGTGACAACAGCGATTATTCGCAAATGGAAGAAACACAAAAGAACTGTCAATCTCCCTCAGCCTGGGGCTCCATGCAAGATCTCACCTCATGGAGTTGCAATGATCATGAGAACGGTGAGGAATCAGCCCAGAACTACACAGGAGGATCTTGTCAATGATCTCAAGGCAGCTGGGACCATAGTCACCAAGAAAAAAATTGGTAACACACTACGCCGTGAAGGACTGAAATCCTGCAGTGCACGCAAGGTCCCCCTGCTCAAGAAAGCACAAATACATGCCCATCTGAAGTTTGCCAATGAACATCTGAATGATTCAGAGGAGAACTGGGTGAAAGTGTTGTGGTCAGATGAGACCAAAATGGAGCTCTTTGGCATCAACTCAACTCGCCGTGTTTGGAGGAGGAGGAATGCTGCCTATGACCCCAAGAACACCATCCCCACCGTCAAACATGGAGGTTGAAACATTATGCTTTGGGGGAGTTTTTCTGCTAAGGGGACAGGACAACTTCACCGCATCAAAGGGACGATGGACGGGGCCATGTACCGTCAAATCTTGGGTGAGAACCTCCTTCCCTCAGCCAGGGCATTGAAAATGGGTATTCCAGCATGACAATGACCCAAAACACACGGCCAAGGCAACAAAGGAGTGGCTCAAGAAAAGCACATTAAGGTCCTGGAGTGGCCTAGCCAGTCTCCAGACCTTAATCCCATAGAAAATCTGTGGAGGGAGCTGAAGGTTTGAGTTGCCAAACGTCAGCCTCGAAACCTTAATGACTTGGAGAAGATCTGCAAAGAGGAGTGGAACAAAATCCCTCCTGAGATGTGTGCAAACCTGGTGGCCAACTACAAGAAACGTCTGACCCCTGTGATTGCCAACAAGGGTTTTGCCACCAAGTACTAAGTCATGTTTTGCAGAGGGGTCAAATACTTATTTCCCTCATTAAAATGCAAATCAATTTATAACAATTTTGAAATGCGTTTTTCAGGATTTTGTTGTTGTTACTCTGTCTCTCACTGTTCAAATAAACCTACCATTAAAATTATAGACTGATCATTTCTTTGTCAGTGGGCAAACGTACAAAATCAGCAGGGGATCAAATACTTTTTTCCCTCACTGTAAGTCACTCCGGTTCACACTGACCGTGGCGTGTGCAGAAAGTAGCAAATCACTTTTTCCAACTGATCTGTCAATAGTGCCTGCTAAATTCAGGGCATCAATGTTATTGAGAAAAACTTTTATATTTAAAAAACGGCGCGGTAGAGAGGACTATCAACAAACACTGAGCAGCTCACGTCATTAACAGAAGCATGCTACATGGCAGACCAATCCAAACTCATCTCCTGATCATGTCCAGCCTATCCATTATCTCAGGCAATCATGGCTAGCGGGAAGGTTCCTGTCTTTTTCCGTGGCTAAACCATCTAGGCTCGTAATTTAACAATTTTATTTGTATTTACGGATGGAATACAAGTTTGATATTAAGGCACGTGAAAGTTCACATGTTCCAGAAGGCTTTTCTGCCAAAAAAAAATGCCTCTCCTGTGAAGTAGTGACGTGCGACATACGCCTAGTTCCCTGAAACTACACAAGTCACAAATGTCTTGAGTCTGAATCGGCCCCATGGTGCATCCTATAAGTCAGAACTGTGGGTCTGACACTCTGATAGGTGTCAGGCGGAGAGAGAGAGAGCAGTGCAGGATTGGGAAGGAAGGAAGGCACAGCTCCTCCTGAGAAATGATTGTGTTATGGTCCCCTGCTCCAATGCCAGGGGGAGAGAACAGTACACTCCCTTGATCAAGGTGCCAAAAACACTGCTAAAGCAATCAGATTCCCCACCTACTCCCACACACACACCCTTCCCTTCTGGTGTCCTTGCTCTGGCCCCACCTCTCCCTGAGGATGACACAGGGACTGTTGGAACTAGGTGGTGTCCTGACCTTTGACCCTTTACAGGGGTGTTTCGCTACTGCAACCTGTTGCAACACTGATACATTGTTAATAGCTGCAACAGCATCAGGGCCCACTGAACACAAACTGGTTGAATCAACATTGTTTCCATGTCATTTCAACAAATAAATTAAATGTGAGGACATTGAATCAACGTGGAAAACTGATTGGATTTGCTCAAATTCATCAACGTACACTGAGTGTACAAAACATTAAGGACGCCTGCTCTTTCCATGCCATAGACTAACTAGGTGAATCTAGGAGAAAGCTATGATCCCTTATTGATGTCACTTGTTAAATCCACTTCAATCAGTGTAGATGAAGGGGAGGAGACAGGTTAAAGAAGGATTTTGTATGTGTGCCATTCAGAGGGTGAATGGGCAAGACAAAATATTTAAGTGCCTTTGAACGGGGTATGGCAGGCGCACCGGTTTGTGTCAAGAACAGCAACACTGCTTGGTTTTTCACGCTCAACAGTTTCCCGTGTGATTCAAGAATGGTCCACCACACAAAGGACATCCAGCCAACTTGGCACAACTGTGGGAAGCATTTGAGTCAACATGGGCCAGCATCCCTGCGGAACGCTTTCAAGACCTTGTAGATTCCATGCCCCGATGAATTGAGGCTGTTCTGAGGGCAAAGGGGGAGGCTGCTGAGGGGAGTATGGCTCATAATAATGGTTCCAGCAAATGGAATGGTGTCAAACACGTGTTTGATACCATTCCATTAGTGGTGGAAAAAGTACTCGATCATCATCCTTGAGTAAAAGTAAAAAGTAAAAGTAAATTCCTTATATTAAGCAGTGGTGGAAAAAGTACCCAAAAGCCATACTTGAGTAAAAGTAAAGATACCTTACTGGAAAATGACTCAAGTAAAAGTGAAAGTCACCCATTAGAATACTACCGTACTTGAGTAAAAGTCTTAAAGTACCTGATATTAAATAGCCGTAAGGTAAATGTACTTAAGTATCAAAAGTAAAAGTATGAAACGTAAGAGCCGTAAATCCAAAAAGCAAAACAGCCAGACCCTTTATTTGGTTTGAGCTTTTCTGAAAGGTAACAGTCTCACGGATACAAGAGCTCAGATTTTTTTTTAATAATGTGGATTCTCAAATAGGCAACACTTCAAAATACATCTCTTACAGTCAAAATAGAATTATGCCTTAATAATGAAGGAATATAGCCAGTAAACATAAGCACTTACAATCACAGTCACTTTGCTTTAGAAAAAACATCCTATAATAGAACCCTATACATTAAAAAATATATATGTTGATGAGCTTTTACAGAACTGCACACAACCTCACTGTAGGAATATGATGACATCACCACTGATAGAACTGTATTAGAAATCAGTGTGTCAGGTCATGCCTTTGTAACAAGGACACCTATAACTTGTGAATTTTAAACATAAATTAACAAAACGCAATAAGGCATCCGTGTCCTTGGGCTTGCTAGCGTTAAGCTGTCATTACTTGAAGTTGAAGAATTTACAGTTCATCTTCAGTAAAAGCTGGTTTTCAAAGTTTCTGGAATCCAGCCTTGCTCTCCTGGGGCTGAAAACAAGTCCTGCAATGCTGAACAGCCTTTCACATGCAGCTGATGCAGGTAAGAGTGTGTTTAGCCTCAGAGACAGCTTACAGACTGCCGGGAAGGACTTGAGCAACTCCATATGATCAGCTGAACAGGCCAGGTATCCGTCCAGCTGTTTGGAGCTTTCTTGTGCTTGAGACGTCTTCATGGCAGAGAATAGGTCCTCCTCATCTGATGAACTGGTGCCATCACCTAGCTGCAGCAATGGTTCTTCAAGGTGGTCCTTGATGTAGTCCACTCCTGAAATACAAGGAAGGTCACAATAGAAATCATGCCGTTATGAGCCTACATTAATCCATCCCCATCCCCCATCTACAGTTTAAGTCGGAAGTTTACATACACTTAGGTTGGAGTCATTAAAACACGTTTTTTCAACCACTCCACAAATGTCTTGTTAACAAACTATAGTTTTGGCAAGTCGGTTAGGACATCTACTTTTTGCATGACACAAGTAATTTTTCCAACAATTGTTAACAGACAGATTATTTAACTTATAATTCACTGTATCACAATTCCAGTGGGTCAGAAGTTTACTGTGCCTTTAAACAGCTTGGACATTTTCAGAAAATTATGTCATGGCTTTAGAAGCTTCTGATAGGCTAATTGACATCATTTGAGTCAATTGGAGGTGTACCTGTGGATGTATTTCAAGGCCTACCTTCAAACTCAGTGCCTCTTTGCTTGACATCATGGGAAAATCAAAAGAAATCAGCCAAGACCTCAGAAAATAAATTGTAGACCTCCACAAGTCTGGTTCATCCTTGGGAGCAATTTCCAAATGCCTGAAGGTACCACGTTCATCTGTACAAACAATAGTACGCAAGTATAACCACCATGGGACCACGCAGCCATCATACTGCTCAGGAAGGAGACGCGTTCTGTCTCCTAGAGATGAACGTACTTTGGTGCGAAAAGTGCAAATCAATCCCAGAACAACAGCAAATGACCTTGTGAAGATGCTGGAGGAAACAGGTACAAAATTATCTATTTCCACAGTAAAACGAGTCCTATATCAACATAGCCTGAAAGGCCGCTCAGCAAGGAAGAAGCCACTGCTCCAAAACCGCCATAAAAAAGCCAGACTACGGTTTGCAACTGCACATGGGGACAAAGATCGTACTTTTTGGAGAAATGTCCTCTGGTCTGATGAAACAAAAATAGAACTGTTTGGCCATAATGATCATCGTTATGTTTGGAGGAAAAAGGTGGTGCTTGCAAGCCGAAGAACACCATCCCAACCATGAAGCACAGGGGTGGCACCATCATGCTGTGGGGGTGCTTTGCTGCAGGAGGGACTGGTGCACTTCACAAAATAGATGGCATCATGAGGAAGGAAAATTATGTGGATACATTGAAGCAACATCTCAAGACATCAGTCAGGAAGTTAAAGCTTGGTCGCAAATGGGTCTTCCAAATGGACAATGACCCCAAGCATATTTCCAAAGTTGTGGCAAAATGGCTTAAGGACAACAAAGTCAAGGTATTGGAGTGGCCATCACAAAGCCCTGACCTCAATCCTATAGAAAATGTGTGGGCAGAACTGAAAAAGCGTGTGCGAGCAAGGAGGCCTACAAACCTGACTCAGTTACACCAGCTCTGTCAGGAGGAATGGGCCAAAATTCACCCAACTTGTTGTGGGAAGCTTGTGGAAGACTACCCGAAATGTTTGACCCAAGTTAAACAATTTAAAGGCAATGCTACCAAATACTAATTGAGTGTATGTAAACTTCTGACCCACTGGGAATGTGATGAAAGAAATAAAAGCTGAAATAAATAATTATCTCTACTATTATTCTGACATTTCACATTCTTAAAATAAAGTGGTGATCCTAACTGACCTAAGACAGGGAATTTTTACTAGGATTAAATGTCAGGAATTGTGAAAAACTGAGTTTAAATGTATTTGGCTAAGGTGTATGTAAACTTCCGACTTCAGCTGTATCTTCAACTCGCAATCTGTGGATTCTATTCGATTAGATAGATTCAAATTGTATGTTAAACATCACAGCATAGTTGAAAGATATTTGGTGCGTAAAATCTGAAGAGGATGGCCAGCAGAGATAGGTGGGATAGGCTGAGGGAAGCTGAGGGTTGGGATGTGGAATTGGAGACAAGTGGGAGTGGAGTTGTAGGGCGGGGGATACACACACCTGGCAACCTTCATTACGCACACCTGGCAACCTTCATTACGCACACCTGGCAACCTTCATTACGCACACCTGGACTTCATCACCTCCCTCATTACTTCCCCTTTAAATAGCACTCCGCTGTTATGATCCACCAGGCAATATTGTTTGTGTTTCCATGTTTAGATGCTTTTCTTGTTTTGTATCGTTCAATGTTCTTCGTCATTAAACTCTCTAACTGCACTTGCTTCCTGACTCCCTGCGTCTACGTTACATTGTGCAAATGTATGTTTTCAATAAACATTGGCGACAAAATATAGTTTACATGTTATCAATAATATAAGCCAACCACGTCTGTTTTGCCCCATGATTGCACACGCGTCGGTTTTGTTGCTAAACAACCAACCCGTCTATTGTTACCCAGAAATGATTTGATTTTGAAATAGAAATGGCTGCATTGGGCCTTTAATCAAGCATTTGATGCAATTATGCAAGATTTCAGTTCTGGGTTTCCGAGATTAGGTGCTGAGTGACAGGCAGACTGTGTCTGTTTATTTTCCCAAGTGTTTGAGCCCATCAATAAACAACGATGCCTAGCTCTAGGCTCATTCTACGGTAAATTGCTCACCGCAAGTCTCATTCTCAAAAGTATGAGACAGTGAGTCAAAACCCTGCGTGCGTCTGCTCTGTTTTTAATAATATTCTATTTTCATCAATGCAAGTGTCTGGGAAAACAAGAACTTCACAAATCAAACATCCACTTTGGGCTACATTAACCTGCCTGCACTTTTGGAACACCGTACTTTCTTTGGCAAATCAAGGGATAATGTTGAGCTGTTACTTTGCTGCAAGCAGCTGAATCATCTGAATAAGAAGACTAGAGAAACCCCATCAGAATGAAATACAAATGACTGTGTACAAAAGCCAAGTTTGAGGTTCCATTCAGTAGGGGAGGCCAGAGCCCAGCCAAGCAGCCAGACTGTGTCAGAGGCAGACTGGCCAGTACAGAGTGCAGTACTTACCGGAAACCATGGCAGTTATGATTGAGTTCTTGTTATTGACAGCTTTTTTTCTAGTAGAGCAGGTTTCTGCCAGGTTTCTTTTTTTCCCTCTGCCAGCAGTCAGAGCACAGAGCGACCACTGTGGAGGCTGTTTAGTAATGTACTGTGGGCCACGAGAGCGCTGGGCTTCGCACCAATACTCTCAACCCCAATGTTGTATTATATTCTTTACTGAACAGGGTTCATATCATATTTTGTCCCTAACAGTTCTGTGGTAAACTGGCCTTGTTTGCTGCTAAGGTTCTGTGACATCTGTGAACACAGCGTCATTCACATCACAAGTTCCATCACGCTCCCTTTTAGTACAGACAGGGGATACATCTCTCTTTGGCCCCACCAGCTGTACTCTGAGAATCCCTACAGTAGAGCCCTACTGACTGTACTCTGAGTATCCCTACAGTAGAGCCCTACTGACTGTACTCTGAGAATCCCTACAGTAGAGCCCCTCCAGCTGTACTCTGAGAATCCCTACAGTAGAGCTCCACCAGCTGTACTCTGAGGATCCCTACAGTAGAGCCCCTCCAGCTGTACTCTGAGAATCCCTACAGTAGAGCCCTACTGACTGTACTGGATCCCTGTGGGAGGTCCTGAAGGCCTTGTAGTACTATATGAGGAGATCTCCCTACGCCCTGCTGGCCCCTGCTGGCCCCTGCTGGCCCCTGCTGGCCCCTGCTGGTCCCTGCTGTGGCTTCTATTCACAGTGGAGCTGGCCGGCCGCAGCGCCCAGAGGATAGTAAATCATCCAATAGAGATGGAGACATTGCAGTTGGGAGGAGGAAGGCTAACTATGTGGGATGGGAGCGGGAGGTTAGAGGGTGAGAGGTACTGTACTGTAGTAGGCCTATGCTGTTGGCTACTCTCCCAGCCCCATACACACACACAGTCCAGCCGGTGCTGGTGCCTGAAATGAAATATGTGTGTATGTGTGTGTGTGTATGTGTGTGTGTGTGTGTGTGTGTGTGTGTGTGTGTGTGTGTGTGTGTGTGTGTGTGTGTGTGTGTGTGTGTGTGTGTGTGTGTGTGTGTGTGTGTGTGTGTGTGTGTGTGTGTGTGTGTGTGTGTGTGTGTGTGTGTGTGTGTGTGCGTGCGTGTGCGTGTGCGTGTGCGTGTGCGTGTGCGTGTGTGTGTGTGTGTGTGTGTACGCCAATGGCCTGAAGTTGTGTTTGTTGTACCATCTGTTGTAGCTAGCGCTAGCTGTTGCCGTCTTGTTATAGTCCTCTGGTCACAGCTGCACAGAAGTGTGTGTGGCTCTCCCTGCCAGAAATAATAATAATAAAACAAAGAAGCCCTTCCATAAACCGTTCTCCCTCCCTCCCTCCTCTCCTGAGATGAATTCTGTGGAGAAATTATATTAAAAATTATATTTAAAGAATGTCACTTTTGAGAGCATCTAACATCTTTAGTCCATTTGTTCGGACCCCTCGGTCTTTGAGCTGAAATGCACTACATCTTATTTTTGGGGTTGTTCAAGCTGGGTGGGAGGAGGCTACATATTTGATGTGAAAAAAGTGAGTCTGATTATTGCCTAGAGACAAGAAGAGTTTCAGTACAGGGCTTCACTCTCCTGACTCCAGCTGCTCTGAGGCTGCTGACCGCCGCCCGGCTCGAATCAAATATTGTCCCAGTAATGTTATCCCTCCTTACCCCCTTCACCTTTCCCCCTTCCCCCAATTCCTCTCCACCCACTCCCCTCTTCCCTCCCCTCAACACCCTACCAGCCTGATAATGGAACACTATAAACACCATATCTGCTCTCATTATCATCCACAGGCGAGATGGTGCACACGTTTCTGCTATTCAGATTAAGTATCTAGACAAACTACCCCATCCTCCCCACCCATATCCTCATCCCCTATCCCCTTCCGAACACCTTCCCGGTCCACTCCAGAGCTGTCTGGCTTCGTGCGGAGGAAGTGGGACAGATATTGGGAGTACGTTACTGTACTCTCAGGTGGGGCCAGCTACACAGATTGTGTGGTGATTACAAAGCGGCAGTTGGTGGCTGTTTGACAACATAGGGCTCTATTTAATTCGAATCGCGGAGGTTCAGTGTTACAACGTGATTGAAATTTAAAGGCAATGTTCCCGTGTTAGCGCAGATGGCATTCACGGTAAAATTACCTTTACATTTCTAACCCTTCAGTGATACAGATTGAATAGAGCCCATAGAGATGTTATTGTGATGTGAGAGCCACTGTATTATTTGAACTGCATTCTGTCTATCTGTTTGTCCAGCCAGACCTGTGGTCTACAGGGGCAGGGTTTCATTGCATAGCAGGACACAATACATTATTATGAGAGTTACAGTAGTCCTCAGTGTCATTTTCTGACACTTGTTGATGGTGAATTAAATTCTGAAGCTAAATTGCAATTCATCCAATTGATACAATACAATACACTTTTAGACTTAACCATACACATCAGTTGGATCAGTGTCACCATTAGGTCCAATCATGCCTACTGATTTCCACACCATCCTGGTGCAGCATGAAGCCACCTGTTTCAGCAAACACAGCCATCCATTAAGCCTTAGCCACTGGTGCTGATTGCTTTGCCCCTGACCCCGGGTGCTTGTTGTTTCAGGGCATGTGTGTGTGTGTGTGTGTGTGTGTGTGTGTGTGTGTGTGTGTGTGTGTGTGTGTGTGTGTGTGTGTGTGTGTGTGTGTGTGTGTGTGTGTGTGTGTGTGTGTGTGTGTGTGCGTGCGTGCGT
The DNA here is from genome assembly GCF_020615455.1 of Coregonus clupeaformis. Lineage (NCBI taxonomy): Eukaryota > Metazoa > Chordata > Actinopteri > Salmoniformes > Salmonidae > Coregonus > Coregonus clupeaformis. The sequence continues at coordinate 37,352,078 of NC_059212.1, read as the reverse complement.
GCGTGCGCACCCCGGGTGCTTGTTGTTTCAGGGCATGGTTGCCAGTGGGGTCCATGGCGTGGAGGGGAATAATTAGAATTCCATTGAGTGGGGTTGTGGTGAGGGGCGCAGACACACACACACACACACAAACAAACTCACAGTCAGTCTGTGTAATGGGATGAGGCCAGGCCAGGCTCTTGAAACACCAGCGGCTCAGAACCTGGGTAGTGCCTGGATGTGTTGTTACAGCTGGGGAGGCAGAGGTGGCGAAAAGTCAAGTGACTTAACTGGGGTCAAAGCACCTCTCTCTCTCCGACACATACACACACACACACACACACACACACACACGCACACACACACACACACACACACACACACACACACACACATGTGCAGACGTGCACACACACACACACACACACACACACACACATACACACACACAAACCTTCATTATCGCGCTGTTTAATCACTGCTTCAGATTTCTCTCCAGACAGACTAACTTATTGTCTGCCTTGTTTCTTTAACCCACAGTTCTGGTTGGCAATCTGAATATGAAACACCCTGAGTTTGCCTCGCTGTCTTCCTTAACGCGTTAAACCATAATTTCAATGAAGCCATAAATAAAGGCTGCCTCATGTCCTCTCTATAGTTTCACCTTTCTTGTTTCTTTAGTTGACTTAGTCTTTGTGGGAGCCAAGAGCAGCTCAGGAAGGCAAACAGAGCCCAGAGGAAGCCAATATTCTGCGGTCTGTCAGTAACATTCTGGTTGGAGGTACCACTGTCAACCAGTAGGGGCACTCTGCCAGGGATGGCAGTGGCACTCACCGGCATTGTCACAACAGTGTCTCTCTCTCTCTCTCTCTCTCTCTCTCTCTCTCTCTCTCTCTCTCTCTCTCTCTCTCTCTCTCTCTCTCTCTCTCTCTCTCTCTCTCTCTCTCTCTCTCTCTCTCTCTCTCTCTCCCTATGAGGTTGTTCACAATGTTTAATCTCATTGATGTACTATTTCCCTCTTAGTACCCCAATCCCGATCATGCTATTCATATAAATCGCTCTCTGTCTGCCTTTTTCCCTGCAGAGGGACCAGCCGAGGTTAGGTTTCAGATTCAGACAGCTCACAGACCAGCCAGGCTCATATTGTACAGACTCTGGTTCTCCATCTCTGTCTGTCTGTCTGTCTGGGGCTGTGTGTGTGTGTGTGGCCAGTGTGTCACAGAGTAGGAAAAAGTGTTCACAGCCCTGAGCTAGGCTCGACAGGGCCCACCTGTTTTTAATCCCAGATCTGAATAGTCCCAGAAGAAGATTGATGAGCCTAGTTATGTGTCCAGATGAATAGGAACAGGGACTGTAGTCAGCCATACCAGAGGCAGAGGCAGTGTGTGTGTGTTTACAAATCAAAGCCCTACTTTACAGGTGAACACTCCAGTCCTCTCTCCAGTCTGCAGTGAAACTCTTTCACAAACATTCATCTCGATATTACATCCCCTTGACAAATACCGCTGTACTTATTCTGAAGTTATTCTCCTCCTGGTATGGCAGACACCGGGTCAAAGAGATCTTACCACACATTCACGGCAGCCCATTGTCTGGTTTCAGTGCCTTGACCTGTTTTTGATCACCTACCCCATCAGGGACACATCACGTCTGGTCTGACTGTGTGTGAGAGGGAAATGCTAGCACTGGTCCCTGGGTGGTACTGGGCACTGAGGGGACTCTGGTCTTATCAGTAGCCAGGTCACAAGACAGGCTGGTGGGGCATGGTGGGGCCAGGGGAGGTAAGGTGTGTGTATGTGTGCACGTTCTTGTGTGTTTGTGTGCATATGTGTGTGTGTGTGTGTGTGTGTGTGTGTGTGTGTGTGTGTGTGTGTGTGTGTGTGTGTGTGTGTGTGTGTGTGTGTGTGTGTGTGTGTGTGTGTGTGTGTGTGTGTGTGTGAGCGCGGGACTGCTCTGTGCTCGCTGCCGGTTGGTTTGTTCTCTGGAGCCCCGGCTGTGCTGAGCAGGCATGCTGAGGCCAGATAACCACTGGATGAATGGATGTGAAAAATACAACAAAAAAGAGAACGAGAGGAGAACAAGACCATGGACTAATCTCCACCTAGCATGATTTGAAACGGTCTTGAAAAAAAATGGGGTCCTCATTGTTTTTTGGGCGGTGGTGGGGCCAGTGGTATTTTTGAGGGTGACGCCTTATTCAAAACATGCCGATCAAGACTCTCTTTCACTATTTAGAACATGGACATTCATTTTTTTGACAAGGACCAATTGAAGAGTTTATTTCCAAAACGCTATATCCAAAAAAAAATCACATTGGTGTTTTTTCACAAGAAATGATTGCTTATGGGTACCTTCATGTGTGTTCTCACATTTTATATTCCTATATTTTAGATGTGTATGAAAAGTAGTTTTTTTGCAAAATGCTATATATCCATGTTCGCAGTTGTGGTTGTCTCACCTAGCTAACTTAAACTGTAAGTCACTCTGGATAAGAGCATCTGCTAAAATGTCAAATACAAATGTTTTACATACCGATCTCATATTACTGTATTGAATTATTATTTTAAAAACATTTTAAAATATTGATGTCACAAATGTATAATTTGTACAGTACATTGTACATTTGACTGTGTAAAACTTAGCAATACTACTTATTTCTCTGAGAGTGAGGCAGATACAGTGGGGAAAAAAGTATTTAGTCAGCCACCAATTGTGCAAGTTCTCCCACTTAAAAACATGAGAGAGGCCTGTAATTTTCATCATAGGTACACGACAGACAAATTGAGGGAAAAAAATCCAGAAAATCACATTGTAGGATTTTTTATGAATTTATTTGCAAATTATGGTGGAAAATAAGTATTTGGTCACCTACAAACAAGCAAGATTTCTGGCTCTCACAGACCTCTCACAGTTCTTCTTTAAGAGGCTCCTCTGTCCTCCACTCGTTACCTGTATTAATGGCACCTGTTTGAACTTGTTATCAGTATAAAAGACACCTGTCCACAACCTCAAACAGTCACACTCCAAACTCCACTATGGCCAAGACCAAAGAGCTGTCAAAGGACACCAGAAACTAAATTGTAGACCTGCACCAGGCTGAGAAGACTGAATCTGCAATAGGTAAGCAGCTTGGTTTGAAGAAATCAACTGTGGGAGCAATTATTAGGAAATGGAAGACATACAAGACCACTGATAATCTCCCTCGATCTGGGGCTCCACGCAAGATCACACCCCGTGGGGTCAAAATGATCATGTGTGTGGCCACCAGGTACCCAGAGGCCATTCCTCTGCGAAGGATTACTGCTCCGGTGGTGAGTAAAGCGTTGATCAAATTCTTCTCAACTTTTGGGTTACCTAAGGTGATACAAACTGATCAGGGTACGAATTTCCTTTCTAAACTTTTCAAACAAGTGTTAAAATCCTTGTCAGTTACACACCGTGTGTCAAGCGCATATCACCCAGAGTCTCAGGGTGCGCTTGAACGTTGGCATCAGACACTGAAGTCTATGCTCCGTAAATATTGCTTGGAATCTGAGAAGGATTGGGATGAGGGAGTTCCTCTAGTTTTGTTTGCTGTCCGTGAGACAGTACAGGAATCCTTAGGGTTCAGCCCAGCTGAACTGGTGTTTGGACACACCATGAGAGGACCTATGAAAGTCCTTAAGGATCAGTTTTTATCACAAGAGTTGTGTGTGAAAGAAAATGTGTTGGACTACGTTAGTCGCTTTCGTGAGCGCCTACATGGTGCCTGTGCTCTAGCAAAGGAAGCGCTGTCTTCCTCACAGAGACGGATGAAACGGCACTATGACACCCAGGCTGTTTCTCGTTCACTGCAGCCAGGTGACCAAGTTCTTGTATTGTTGCCGGTGCCAGGAGCGTCATTGTCAGCACGTTTCTCTGGTCCTTATGTAATTGAAAAGAAACTAAGTGAAACTGACTACGTGATACAGACTCCTGATAGAAAACGCCAATCTCGTGTGTGCCACGTTAACATGTTGAAGATATACCACACCAGACCCGTCACTCAGATAGACAGTCCAGAGAAACTGGCCGAGTCGGCTGTCTCTATTGCTGCTACGGCTGTAGTGGGAGGTCATGTTAATGATGTGGACGGAGATGGTTTGGAGTTGCGCAATACTCAGCAGCAGTGTGCTAGATTGCCCAATTCAGAGATTCTGCTGTCTCTCCCGTCAAGCCTGATTCATTTAACGGACGGACAGTCAGATGATATTGTGAGACTATTACACAGCTTTCCATGTCTTTTTAATGATGTTCCTACATGCACAAATGTGTTAGAACACGACATTAATGTTGGAAACGCTGCACCTATCAAGCAACATGCTTATCGTGTCAACGTCTCTAAAAGAAAGATAATGAGGGATGAGGTCGGTTATTTGCTGGAGAATAACCTGGCTATGCCAAGTTCAAGTCCTTGGAGTTCTCCGTGCATTCTGGTTCCTAAACCTGATGGGACATCCAGGTTATGTACGGACTATCGGAAGGTAAATGCTGTCACAGTGCCCGACTCGTTCCCGTTACCCAGACTGGATGACTGTATTGATACTGTTGGTGCTGCTACTTATGTAACCAAACTAGATCTTCTAAAAGGTTACTGGCAGGTGCCGTTAACCTCACGTGCCTCCGACATCTCTGCCTTTGTGATCCCAGATCACTTCCTACAATATGCTGTCATGGCATTTGGGATGCGGAACGCACCAGCCACTTTCCAACGCCTGGTTAACACAGTATTGGCTGGAGTTCCTAATTGTAGTGCTTACCTTGATGATCTGGTAATTTATTCAACTGAGCGGTCTGATCATGTTAACACTCTAAGGGTAGTGTGTGAACGTCTAGCAGCCGCTTCTCTAACCCTGAACTTAGCAAAGTGCGAGTTTGGGAAGGCCACTGTTACTTATCTCGGTAAACAGGTCGGCCATGGTCAGGTGCGCCCTGTAGATGCCAAGGTCTCAGCTATAAATGCATTTCCCGCACCTACCACCAGAAGAGAGCTACGCCGCTTTTTAGGGATGGTTGGCTACTACCGTAGTTTCTGTAAAAATGTATCTGCGGTAGTTGCTCCATTAACGGATTTGCTCAGTCCAGCGAGAAAATTTGTATGGTCTGAAGATTGTCGTACTGCTTTCAACACTGCTAAAGCACTCTTATGTAGTACTCCTGTTCTTGCTGCGCCAGATTTTGACCGACAGTTTAAACTGGAGGTAGATGCAAGTGCCAGAGGTGCTGGTGCTGTTCTACTGCAGCAGGACCAGAGTGGAGTGGACCATCCTGTCTGTTATTTTTCACGGAAATTTAACAAATGTCAGACAAACTATTCCACCATTGAACAAGAAGCTCTAGCTTTGTTGTTAGCTCTGCAGTACTTTGAAGTTTATGTTGGTTCCAGTGCATTACCAGTGATAGTGTATACTGACCATAACCCCTTAGTTTTTCTCCACCGGATGTACAACCAAAACCAACGCCTTATGCGTTGGGCACTTGTAGTGCAAAATTATAATTTGGAGATCCGCCACAAAAAGGGGTCGGATAATGTGTTGGCAGATGCTTTGTCTCGTGTTTAAAGATCTAGTATTTGTTTTGTTTTTGTTATCCCGTCAGGATGTTGTTGATCTTTGAATTTTTGGTGTTGTGATGGTACGTGTGTCGCAAACCATTGTGGTTTGCTCTTTTAAGGGTGGGAGTGTTACGGATACAGGTATCCTGTGTCTTTTTGTGTATTTCCTCTCCTTCTGCCCTAATAACAGGTGTCCTGTATGTTCCTGATTGGTGGTCGTTGGGGTGTCTGCTGATTGCTGAGGTGGACCAATCAGTGGACATTCCTCTGCATTGCACCACCTGTTTCTGGTTTTTCAATCACACATCCCATTGTTTAAAAGCCGGTCAGTTGTGTTTGTTAGATACTATTTTCCGTATGTGAGTATGGATACTGTGGTGTCCTGTGTTTTGTGTACTCACTCATTTGCTGGTTACTCTGTTTGGTAACTTTGTTAGACTATTTTCCGTATGTGAGTATGGATACTGTGGTGTCCTGTGTTTTGTGTACTCACTCATTTGCTGGTTACTCTGTTTGGTAACTTTGTTAGAGACTATTTTCAGTAAGTGAGTATGGATACTGTGGTGTCCTGTGTTTTTTGTACTCACTCATTTGCTGGTTACTCTGTTTGGTAACTTTGTTGTGTGTAAGAAGATAACTGTCTAAAAACACTAGTTAGACCTGAGCGGACCACCCACTGTAATTTTTGTATGATTAGCAGTAGCTTAGCGGTTCTTGAGGCAGGCAAGATCAGTTTAGGGGTGTTTTACACTTGTTTCATTTCTTGGGTCCTGCTCAGCCCTTTTTCCCAAACCTTTACTGTGTGTTCAAAAATAAACCTTTTATGTTTGACGGTAGTTTATGGTTGTCATGTAGTTTTTGTTCTCACTGTTCCATGTCACGCTTCTAATTTGCATGAATTATGTTACGGGTCTCTTGTCCATCCACCCTAGACGTTTAAAGCAACGGGGTTCGTAACATAAAATCCCAGAACCACACGGGAGGACCTAGTGAATGACCTGCGGAGAGCTGGGACCAAAGTAACAAAGCCTACCATCAGTAACACACTACACCGCCAGGGACTCAAATCCTGCAGTGCGAGACGTGTCCCCCTGCTTAAGCCAGTACATGTCCAGGCCCGTCTGAAGTTTGCTAGAGTGCATTTGGATGATCCAGAAGAGGATTGGGAGAATGTCATATGGTCAGATGAAACCAAAATAGAACTTTTTGGTAAAAACTCAACTCGTCATGTTTGGAGGACAAAGAATGCTGAGTTGCATCCAAAGAACACCATACCTACTGTGAAGCATGGGGGTGGAAATAGGTATATAGGACTTGTTTTACTGTGGATATAGATACTTTTGTACCTGTTTCCTCCAGCATCTTCACACGGTCCTTTGCTGTTGTTCTGGGATTGATTTGCAGTTTTTGCACCAAAGTACGTTCATCTCTAGGAGACAGAACACGTTTCCTTCCTGAGCGGTATGACGACTGTGTGGTCCCATGGTGTTTATACTTGCATACTATTGTTTGTACAGATGAACGTGGTACCTTCAGGCGTTTGGAAATTGCTCCCAAGGATGAACCAGACCAGGATGAACCAGACCTACCATTCTTTTCTGAGGTCTTGGCTGATTTCTTTTGATTTTCCCATGATGTCAAGCAAAGAGGCACTGAGTTTGAAGGTAGGCCTTGAAATACATCCACAGGTACACCTTCAAATGACTCAAATGAAACTTCTGACCCACTGGAATTGTGATACAGTGAAATAATCTGTCTGTAAACAATTGTTGGAAAAATTACTTGTGTCATGCACAAAGTAGATGTCCTAACCGACTTGCCAAAACTATAGTTTGTTAACAAGAAATTTGTGGAGTGGTTGAAAAACTAGTTTTAATGACTCCAACCTAAATGTATGTAAACTTCCGACTTCAACTGTATATGTGTGTGTCTTCCTCAGTGTATGCCTCCTTCATCATTTACTGGCACTATCTGTTTCTCCTCCAGTCTCACTCTGTTTTCCAGCGTTTTTCTCTGTGGGTCTGCAGTTCCTCAGGTTGCCGTGGACAGTGCCCAGGGGACGCCCTGTAACGCTAAACCATCCCATTTACCAACGCTGTGTGTGTGTGTGACCACCGCTGCAGGTCTGGAGCCAGAGCAGCACAGCCCTAATCAGCTCAACCTGAAAAGACAGACACTACAATGCCCTCCGTAATTATTGGGACAGTGAAGCATTTTATCTTCTTTTGGCTCTAAACTCCAAAAGTTTGGATTTAAAATCAAACAATGAATATGAGGTTATAATAATGATGAGTGATAAAGTTTCAGACGCACAAATGTCATACCCCCCAAAAAATGCTAACCTCCCCTGTTATTGTAATGGTGAGAGGTTAGCATGTCTTGGGGGTATGATATTTGTGCGTCTGCTACTTTATCACTCATCATTATTCACAATTCTATCAGGATTATCTGTAATCATGGTAGCATCCACATTAATGTAGAAGTGCTTAGAAACATATTATATTCTTATTTACACTAAATGTGACTCCAAATGACAGAATACATTATTTACCATACATTTCTATTGGGCACAAAATAATCTCAAACACAACCAAAACAAACTGCAAATGCATTCAACAAATGTGTAGAGTCACAAGCTTGATGTAGTCATTGCGTGCTATGAATATGGTACCCGATACATAACTTTTTACTACTTTAATACACATACAAAGTGCATTCGGAAAGTATTCAGACCCCTTGACTTTTTCCACATTTTGTTATGTCACAACCTTATTTTAAAATGGATTAAATAGTTGTTTCCCCCTCATCAATCTACACACAATACCCCATAATGACAAAGCAAAAACAGGTTTTTATAAATTTTTGCAAATGTATTACAAGTAAAAAACTGAAATGTACATAAGTATTCAGACCCTTTACTCAGTACTTTGTTGAAGCACCTTTGGCAGCGATTACAGCCTCGAGTCTTCTTGGGTATGACACTACAAGCTTGGCACACCTGTATTTGGGGAGTTTCTCCCGTTCTTCTCTGCAGATCCTCTCAAGCTCTGTCAGGTTGGATGGGGAGTGTCGCTGCACAGCAATTTTCAGGTCCCTCCAGAGATGTTAGATCGGGTTCAAGTCCGGGCTCTGGCTTGGCCACACTAGGACATTCAGAGACTTGTCCTGAAGCCACTCCTGCGTTGTCTTGGCTGTGTGCTTAGGGTTGTTGTCCTGTTGGAAGGTGAACCTTCGCCCCAGTCTGAGGGCTCTGGAGCAGGTTTCCATCAAGGATCTCTCTGTACTTTGCTCCATTAATCTTTCTCTCAATCCTGACTAGTCTCCCAGTCCCTGCCGCTGAAAAACATCCCCACAGCATGATGCTGCCACCACCATGCTTCACCGTAGGGATGGTGCCAGGTTTCCTCCAGACATGACACTTGGCAATCAGGCCAAAGAGTTCAATCTTGGTTTCATCAGACCAGAAAATCTGGTTTCTCATGGCTGGGCGGCCAGCTCTAGGAAGCGTCTTGGTGGTTCCAAACTTCTGCCATTTAAGAATGATGGAGGCCACTGTGTTCTTGGGGACCTTCAATGCTGCAGAAATGTTTTGGTACCCTTCTCCAGACCTGTGCCTCAACACAATCCTGTCTCGGAGCTCTACGGACAATTTCTTCGACCTCATGGCTTGGTTTTTGCTCTGACATGCACTGTCAACTGTGGGACCTTATATAGACAGGTGTGTGCCTTTCCAAATCATGTCCAATCAATTGAATTTAGCACAGGTGAACTCCAATCAAGTTGTAGAAACATCTCAAGGATGATCAATGGAAACAGGATGCACCTGAGCTCAATTTCGAGTCTCATAGCAAAGGGTCTGAATACTTATGTAAATAAGGTATTTCAGTTTTTTATTTTGAATACATTTGCAAACATTTCTAAAAACCTGTTTTCGCTTTGTCATTATGGGGTATTGTGTGTAGATTGATGAGGATTATAATTTTTTACATCGATTTTAGAATAAGGCTGTAACATAACAAAGTGTGGAAAAAGTTAAGGGGTCGAATACTTTCCGAATGCACTTTAAGTGATTTTGTCCCAATACTTTTGGTCCCCTAAAATGGGAGGACTATGTACAGAAAGTGCTGTAATTTCTAAATGGTTCATCCGATATGGATGAAAATACCCTCAAATTAAAGCTGACGGTCTGCACTTTGTTTGATTTTTATATCCACACTTTTGGAGTACAGAGCCAAAAGAGGAAAAAATGCCTCACTGTCCCATTAATTACGGAGGGCACTGTAACTCTCATTCACATAGCCCCTCCAAACTACACTTGTAAATTGCACAGCCACCTCATTCAATTTCTCCTTAACGTAAAGCCACTTTTGCCTGATTAGCTTGGTTGTCAGAGTGGTGGTGATTTATGAAGGTTAAGTTACAGAATTACATTATTTCTGCTAGGTCTGTTTCTGGCTACATACATTATGTGAAGGCAGTAAATAATGGGCAAGGAAAGGGATGGCTGATGTTGAGGATGGTGGAAAGGGATACACACTAAAAATATACTGTATGGAAATAAAATGAAGAGTGAGATATTAGATAGAGAGTAAGATATAGAGAGAACCAGATAGATAAACAGAGATGCAGAGATAGAAAGAGAGAGGGGAAAATGTTAATGAGAGTTGTTCCTGGCTCAGTCACTCAGATGTCCCAGGAGGAGGTGGAGGAGTCAGTCTCTCAGAGGGATTGTGGCAAGGCAGTAGTGGGGCCAGTAGACCACAGCTTCCTCCTTAGGGATGTATGCTAGGAAGGAGAAGGACCACGCCATATTTGTCTGGGACACAGCCCACTCACTCCTTATCACAATCTCTCTCTCTCGCTCTCTTTCTCTGTCTTGCTCTCTTTCTCACACGCTCCTTGTCTCGTTCCAGGACCCTGCCATTATTTAGTTTCTAAAATATATGTGTTGATATTTGAGGGCAATTAATGCAATTGAATGAATAAAAAGCCAAAGCGACTGTAACACTCCAAAGCCTTACATGAAAATAACCCAAAGTGCAGCTGTTACTGTAACATTGAGTAAATTAAGCACCACTATATTTTATTCTATGGTGGTGTATTAGTCAACTGACATTCAACATCCTCGCTAACTAGGGTGTGTGCGGCTACAGAGGTCCACAGCTAGGAAACAATCCAGTCAAGTGGGCTCTCTGGCGACACCCGGCCAGTCAGCCCCAGCCATGAATCACTCTAACCCAGGCCCAGGCCCACCACTGAGACCACATCTGGGTTCAAATAATATTCAAAATCCTTCAGATACCTTGAGCATTTGCTTTAGCCTTCCTGGAGTGCCAGATGGGTGGGGTTTGCACTTTTGTGACTATTCGATTGGTCCCATTGCACCAGGCAAGCTAAATCAAGCCCAGCTAAAGTATGTGAAATTATTTCAAATAGTATTTGAACCCAGTCGAACTGAGTCGTCAGGATGTTGGCCTTAAACAGCCTGTTGTTCCAAGACCCTGAGGTCAGCTGATAAGGGTTAATATAGTGGCCCTCAGGAGATGGATTGGGACCTCTGGCTAGATATTGTTCGGCTACACATTTCTGCGTGAAAGTGTGTAGTTGATGTGAATTGTAGTTCATGTAAGCATTCCTTTGAGATGATGAGGGATTGGTTTCATTTTGATTTAATCTGAAATTAAATAATGAATATCGTTTAATCGTGTCATTATGATTACACAAAACGGTTACTAAATAAATACAATTCCTTGGGTGATCCCCTGGGCTGGTTAAAAAGAATATACAAATTTGACCCAACATATAGTTTCCCCTCTTTCTTTCTATATCCTAAATGAATGCAGTCAGAAAATCACTGTACCGCCAGCACTACTCTGTCTAGACTACCACAACACAATCAGCTTGGCAAATTGTCCCTGGTGTAAGATCATATCCAGTAACCTCCTCCTCCCCCTCACTCCCTCCCTCCCCCCTCCTTCTGCCCTCCTGGTCTCTTTATCAATCGACAAACAAGTGAAAATGAGTGTCTGCCCTCGCTCGCTGGAATTCCAGCCATTCCCCTCACGTCCCCTTTTCCTGCCTGCTAATGTAATCGCAGGGAAACAGAGCAGGCTTCCCAACATCGTGGCTTTCAGATAAGAGTCATTTATCACACGCCGTCCGTCTGTCCCTCCGTGCTACTGCCCACTGGAGCTTGACCAGACCCAGACCCAGATCCAGAGCCCGTTCCAATCAAGACTCCCTGATTGGGGTGCTGTGTGCACCGGCCCGGGTGTCTAGTGAGGCTTGATTTATTCCCATTGATTGCTTCACCTGGAGGGAACATACAGTATATTATGTGCAAATAGGAGCGCATTGAGAAGCCTAATAGTAAAAGTTGGCTCTCTGAAAAGGCCAGTGTCATATAAGAACTTTAATCGAATAAACGGAGCAGTAGATTACAAATGAGGCGGTTTTACTGCAGCTTGTCAGGTGGCTGAGGAAAAAACACAAAGTGTGTCGCAAGATCGATCCGTCTTCTCCATTGGCAGATGGTGTGGCAAGGCACCAGGAGTCTCTCTCTCTCTCTCTCTCTCTCTACCTACCCCACACACACACACACACACACACACACACACACACACATCCCACTGTGCATGCATACAGTCAAAAACAGGAGGTTTAAGTCTGAGTGTACAGCGTATCTGGTTTGTGCCACATTTGATTGAACCAAACAAGGGTCTGTGTAGGTAAAGGCTGTGGTCTGGCCTAATCCTCTCACCTCTGCAGTGCTAAAACAGGCCAGCCTAAAGCAGCAATCTGCAGTTGCTACATACATTTTTGGACTTATAAATTCATTATACTGTATATACCCATTGATTCTTGAAGAATATAACTTAGAAATGCCTCATGAGCTGAGTTCAACTGTCCTGAGTTCAACTGTCGTACCCCATCAGAACCCAAAATATATGCTTGCTTTACTCCAATGTTTGTAAACATTGTAAATGTAAACAAACACTTTCTAGCCTCAAACATGGTTAAAACTATAATTTGATATCATGGATGGTCTGTTCTTGCATCCATGTCTTGAGAGTGGTTACATTTATTCAGGCCCATCCTTCAGCTTTTTACCAAAACAGAGGCGGGGTGTCCACTTTGTTATTGTTTCAACAGCTGATTGGCCCTTTAAGTCTGACTTCGGTCTGTGAGCCGTGGGGGGACTGGCTACATGGGTTGGAGCTACCCGCCTGGGGGACACTGAAAAGAGCTCTTGTATTTCGGTAGGTAGCTAGCTAGTTCTTTTTTTTCCCAATGCATGGACATTTTGCAATTTCTTTAAACACTGGCAGAGCTTGAGGAAAAACATTACCTGTGGTTAGTTCTTGTAGTGAAGAGGGTAGTGTGTGTATGCCAGCCGTCAGTGGGCAGTACTGCAGGGAAACACGACAGAGTTAGCTACTTAGGGCAGCTAAGGTTTAATGCCCAGCCAGCCGCACCTCTAAAACCAGCCCAGGAGGAGATCCAAATGGCCTGTGGCGGTTCTACTGGAAATATAACCTACAGAACTCTACTACAGTAGGTCTTCTCATGTGTCAGTCTGTCATGTCTACAAAGACCAGAGCAGCTGTCAATATTCCACACACACATACTCAATACTAGATGGAACAATAATGGAACCACTGAAATTGTACAATACTGAACAAAAATATAAATGCAACAAGTGTTGGTCCCATATTTCATGAGCTGAAATAAAAGATCCCATAATTTTTCCATATGCACAAAAAGCTTATTTCTCTCAAATTCTATGCACAAATTTGTTTACATCCCTGTTAGTGAGCATTTCTCCTTTGCCAAGATAATCCATCCACATGACAGGTGTGGCATATCAAGAAGCTGATTAAACAGCATGATCATTACACAGGTGCACCTTGTGCTGGGGACAATAAAAGGCCACTCTAAAATGTGCATTTTTGTCACACAACACAATGCTACAGATGTCTCAAGTTTTGAGGGAGCGTGCAATTGGCATGCTGACTGCAGGAATGTCCACCAGAGCTGTTGCCAGATAATTTAATCTTCATTTCACTTCCATAAGCCGCCTCCAATGTCGTTTTAGAGAATTTGGCAGTACGACCAACCGGCCTCACAACTGCAGACTACATGTAACCACGCCAGCCCAGGACCTCCACATCCGGCTTCTTCACCTGCGGGATCATCTGAGACCAGCCAGCCGGACAGCTGATGAAACTATTTATGTCCGTAATAAAGCCCTTTTTGTGGGGAAAATTTTTTTCTGATTGGCTGGGCCTGGCTCCCCATGGGTGGGCCTGGGAGGGCATAGGCCCACCCACTTGGGAGCCAGGCCCACCCATGTCTGTGCCCCTGCCCAGTCACGTGAAATCCATAGATTAGGGCCTAATGAATTCATTTCAATTGACTGATTTCCTGAACTGTATATCAGTAAAATCATTTAAATTGTTACATCCTTGTGTTCATATATTTAGTAATAACACTAAATACAGATTATTCAGTATAAATCAGAAAGGTTTGGGGTTTTACTGTACCCTAAGGCTACCCAAGTACAAGGTTCAGTAAAACATTGTATGAAGGATCCTATGCTAAAAAGGGCCATCATGGACCCTCTCTACTGGGCACAGATGTCAGTTTAACTTCTAGATTTGATTTATATTTGTTTGAGTTGTCAATGAACGTGAATTCAAGGTAAAATCACCAGAAAATGTAACCATATAATTAGATTTAGGTAAAAAGTTGGATAAAAAAAAAAGACAAGAATTCCTTAAATCCCTTTAAACTGAGTGTACAAAACATTAAGAACACCTTCCTAATATTGAATTCAGGTGGAGGTTGCTGAGGGAGGACGGCTCATAATAATGGCTGGAATGGAGTTTAATGGCTGGAATGGAGTGAATGGAATTGTGTTGCAGTTGGAATACAGTTGTGTAAAGTAACGAAGTATAAATACTTCCTTACTGTACTTAAGTCGTTTTTTGGGGGGTTTCTGTACTTTACTATTTATATTTCTGTCGACTTTTACTTTTACTTCATTACATAACATTTTCTCCGATACATTTCCCCTGACACCTTCGTTACTCCCTACAAAATCAAATTAATCTGAAACTGGAAGAAAAAAACAAATGATGTTGGAAAAAAGATGCAAGCAACATCATAGAGTTGGCACAATCATAGGTTAACTTGTTTTGCAATGCAGCAGGCGACGACATGCAGAGTTGATCCAATCCTCATCAGTTTGGGCAAATCCAAGGGTCCTAAAGTCCAAACTCTAACCTGTCACTTGTAAAACTGTCATCCACTTACTAGCACTTTGCCAAAGCTTGTCCGGAATCGCACAATCATGTCCGACATCGCTCTACCACCACCTCCTGATGAGGACGAACACCCTTGGCTGTATCTAAAATAAATATTTTATTTTCTCAGAATGAAGGATTCATCCTACCGGAAGAAATGTCTGTTATGTTTACCAAAAGTTCAGGAAATACTAGCGTTCAAGAACCTGCCTTCGAACATAAAAAAACACATTGAGGTAAGCCTACTGTTAGCTTGCTAGCTAGAATAACGTTAGCAGACTAATTAGCATGCTAGCTAACATTAGCTAGCCCACATTTGCTAATGCAACAAGCAGTGTTAGTTGATGCTAGCTAATCCTAAATACCAAAATAGTTCACTAGCTAGTAGCTACCTACTTTAGCTGGCTAAAATGTGCCCATATTCGGAAGCTTTGTTAGCTAATGCAATCTAACTAAACTGACACGAGCTAACTAGCTAGCTTGTTAACAAGCTAGCTAACTAGTAGTTTCCGAATCTGTGCACATTTTAGTCAGCTAACTTTAGTCTAGCCAAATACCCTTTCTCTAAACACCTGGTCAAGCTAGGTAGCTAACTAATGTTAGCTTTCAGGTGTTAGCTAGCCATTTTTTTCCTTGTGTTAGTTGATAAAGTTGTTCTTACCTAGCTAATTACTGTAGACTTAAGTTATTGACGTAACCTACTAGCTAGATCAATGAACATAGTTTTTTTATCATTGTAATATTAAATGGTGTTCACAAACTCTCACTTAACTAACGTTGTTTATAGCTTTAAAATTAGGATCCTATACCTTAAGTATTTGGTGAAAGTAGTTATGTAGCTAAGTAACTGTCTTTCTCTTTTCCTTTTCTTCTTATTTCAGAGAAAGCATGTATGCCATCTTAAGAAGTATGGAGAACTGACAGCAAACACACTGAAGAGAAAACATGCCCCTAAGACGCCCTCCACCATCAAGCAGAGCACATTACTGAAGACAGTGTCTCAAAAATCCATGGACAAAGCTGTGGTGAAGTATGTGGTCCAAGGGCTCCAAACCATTCGCTGTTGTAGAACAAGAACTGTTCAGAGAGTTTGTCCAGGATCTGCAGCCTAACTCAAAGGTCTTATCAAGGCCCACACTGCGCTCCAGGATTGGTGAAGCCACGGAAATGAAGAAGAAGGTGACTGAGGCCATGAGAGGAGTTGACCACATCGCCACCACTGCTGGTCTGCAAGAAGACAGAGCTTCATTGGTGTTACAGCCCACTAGATAGACCCTGACAGTCTCATCAGATGCTCTGCAGCCCTGGCCTGTAAACGGTTGAGAGGATCGCACACCTTTGATGTGTTGGCAGGCGCCCTAAATTACATCCATTCTGAGTTTGAAATCCGGGGTAAGATTGTGAGAACAACAACAGACAACTGCTCTAACTTCTTGAAAGCTTTCCAAATTTTTGGAGAAGATGAAAACAACGAGGCAGTGGAAGCAGTGGGTGGTGAAGCAGCTCAGCCAGGACAAATACATTTAAACTCAGTTTTTCACAATTCCTGACATTTAATCCTAGTAAAAAATTCCCTGTCTTAGGTCAGTTAGGATCACCACTTTATTTTAAGAATGTGAAATGTCAGAATAATAGTAGAGAGAATGATTTATTTCAGCTTTTATTTCTTTTTCGTCACATTCCCAGTGGGTCAGAAGTTTACATACACTCAATTAGTATTTGGTAGCATTGCCTTTAAATTGTTTAACTGAGTCAGGTTTGTAGGCCTCCTTGCTCGCACACGCTTTTTCAGTTCTGCCCACAAACTTTCTATAGGATTGAAGTCAGGGCTTTGTGATGGCCACTCCAATACCTTGACTTTGTTGTCCTTAAGCCATTTTGCCACAACTTTGGAAGTATGCTTGGGGTCATTGTCCATTTGGAAGACCCATTTGCGACCAAACTTTAACTTTCTGACTGATGTCTTGAGATGTAGCTTCAATATATCCACATAATTTTCCTTCCTCATGATGCCATCTATTTTGTGAAGTGCACCAGTCCCTCCTGCAGCAAAGCACCCCCCACAGCATGATGCTGCCACCCCCGTGCTTCACGGTTGGGATGGTGTTCTTCGGCTTCCAAGTAACCCCCTTTTTCCTCTAAACATAACGATGGTCATTATGGCCAAACAGTTCTATATTTGTTTAATCAGACCAGAGGACATTTCTCCAAAAAGTATGATCTTTGTCCCCATGTGCAGTTGCAAACCGTAGTCTGGCTTTTTTATGGCGGTTTTGGAGCAGTGGCTTCTTCCTTGCTAAGCGGCCTTTCAGGTTATGTCGATATACAGTGAGGGAAAAAAGTATTTGATCCCCTGCTGATTTTGTACATTTACCCACTGACAAAAAGATGATCAGTCTATAATTTTAATGGTAGGTTTATTTGAACAGTGAGAGACAGAATAACAACAACAAAAAACAGAAAAACGCATGTCAAAAATGTTATAAATTGATTTGCATTTTAATGAGGGAAATAAGTATTTGAACCCCGCTCAAACAGAAAGATTTCTGGCTCCCAGGTGTCTTTTATACAGGTAATGAGCTGAGATTAGAAGCACAATCTTAAAGGGAGTGCTCCTAATCTCAGTTTGTTACCTGTATAAAAGACGCCTGTCCACAGGAGCAATCAATCAATCAGATTCCAAACTCTCCACCATGGCCAAGACCAAAGAGCTCTCGAAGGATGTCAGGGACAAGATTGTAGACCTACACAAGGCTGAAATGGGCTACAAGACCATCGCCAAGCAGCTTGGTGAGAAGAGAACTGTCAATCTCCCTCTGTCTGGGGCTCCATGCAAGATCTCACCTCGTGGAGTTGCAATGATCATGAGAACGGTGGGGAATCAGCCCAGAACTACATGGGAGGATCTTGTCAATGATCTCAAGGCAGCTGGGACCATAGTCACCAAGAAAACAATTGGTAACACACTACGCCGTGAAGGACTGAAATCCTGCAGCGCCCGCAAGGTACCCCTGCTTAAGAAAGCACATATACATTCCCGCCTGAAGTTTGCCAATGAACATCTGAATGATTCAGAGGAGAACTGGGTGAAAGTGTTGTGGTCAGATGAGACCAAAATGGAGCTCTTTGGCATCAACTCAACTCGCCGTGTTTGGAGGAGGAGGAATGCTGCCTATGACCCCAAGAACACCATCCCCACCATCAAACATGGAGGTGGAAACATTAGGCTTTGGGGGTGTTTCTCTGCTAAGTGGACAGGACAACTTCACCGCATCAAAGGGACGATGGACGGGGCCATGTACCGTCAAATCTTGGGTGAGAACCTCCTTCCCTCAGCCAGGGCATTGAAAATGGGTCGTGGATGGGTATTCCAGCATGACATTGACCCAAAACACACGGCCAAGGCAACAAAGGAGTGGCTCAAGAAGAAGCACATTAAGGTCCTGGAGTGGCCTAGCCAGTCTCCAAACCCTAATCCCATAGAAAATCTGTGGAGGGAGCTGAAGGTTCGAGTTGCCAAACGTCACCCTTGAAACCTTAATGACTTGGAGAAGATCTGCAAAGAGGAGTGGGACAAAATCCTTCCTGAGATGTGTGCAAACCTGGTGGCCAACTACAAGAAACGTCTGACCTCTGTGATTGCCAACAAGGGTTTTGCCACCAAGTACTAAGTCATGTTTTGCAGAGGGGTCAATACTTATTTCCCTCATTAAAATGCAAATCAATTTATAACATTTTTGACATGCGTTTTTCTGGATTTTTTTTGTTGTTATTCTGTCTCTCACTGTTCAAATAAACCTACCATTAAAATTATAGACTGATCATTTCTTTGTCAGTGGGCAAACGTACAAAATCAGCAGGGGATCAAATACTTTTTTCCCTCACTGTAGGACTTGTTTTACATTTTCATTTACATTTTAGTCATTTAGCTGACGCTCTTATCCAGAGCGACTTACAGTTAGTGAGTACATAGATTTTTTTGTATTTTGTTTTATACTGGTCACCCATGGGAATCGAACCCACACGCTGCCGTTGCAAGCGCCATGCTCTACCAATTGAGCTACCGGGGCCCATCTTTACTGTGTATATAGATACTTTTGTACGTGTTTCCTCCAGCATCTTCACAAGGTCCTTTGCTGTTGTTCTGGAATTGATTTGCACTTTTCGCACCAAAGTATGTTCATCTCTAGGAGACAGAACACGTCTCCTTCCCGAGGGGTGTGACGGCTGCGTGGTCCCATGGTGTTTATACTTGCGTACTATTGTTTGTACAGATGAACGCGGTACCTTCAGGCATTTGGAAATTGCTCCCAAGGATGAACCGGACTTGTGGAGCTCCTATAATTTTTTTTTCTGAGGTCTTGGCTGATTTGTTTTTATTTTCCCATGATGTCAACAAAGAGGCACTGAGTTTGAAGGTAGGCCTTGAAATACATCCACAGGTACACCTCCAATTTTTTATTTTTATTTTTTCACCTTTATTTAACCAGGTAAGCCAGTTGAGAACAAGTTCTCATTTACAACTGCGACCTGGCCAAGATAAAGCAAAGCAGTGCGATAAAAACAACACAGAGTTACATATGGGGTAAAAAACATAAAGTCAAAAATACAACAGAAAATATATATACAGTGTGTGCAAATGTAGCAAGTTATGTAGGTAAGGCAATAAATAGGCTATAGTGCAAAATAATTACAAGAGTATGTGCAAATAGAGATACTGGGGTGCAAAAGAGCAAACTAAATAACAATATAGGGATGAGGTAGTTGGGTGGGCTAATTTCAGATGGGCTGTGTACAGGTGCAGTGATCGGTAAGGTGCTCTGACAACTGATTCTTAAAGTTAGTGAGGGAGATAAGAGTCTCCAGCTTCAGAGATTTTTGCAATTCGTTCCAGTCATTGGCAGCAGAGAACTGGAAGGAATTGCGGCCAAAGAGGTGTTGGCTTTGGGAATGACCAGTGAGATATACCTGCTGGAGCGCAGACTACGGGTGGGTGCTGCTATGGTGACCAATGAGCTAAGATAAGGCGGGGATTTGCCTAGCAGTGATTTATAGATGGCCTGGAGCCAGTGGGTTTGACGACGAACATGTAGTGAGGACCAGCCAACAAGAGCGTACAGGTCACAGTGGTGGGTAGTGTATGGGGCTTTGGAGACAAAACGGATGGCACTGTGATAGACTACATCCAATTTGCTGAGTAGAGTGAAGGATCGGTAGGATAGTCAGTTTTACGAGGGCATGTTTGGCAGCATGAGTGAAGGAGGCTTTGTTGCGAAATAGGAAGCCGATACTAGATTTAACTTTGGATTGGAGATTCTTTATGTGAGTCTGGAAGGAGAGTTTACAGTCTAACCAGACACCTAGGTATTTGTAGTTGTCCACATACTCTAGGTCAGACCCGTCAAGAGTGGTGATTCTAGTCGGGTGTGCGGGGTGCCAGCAGCGTTCGATTGAAAAGCATGCATTTAGTTTTACTAGTGTTTAAGAGCAGTTGGAGGCTACTGAAGGAGTGTTGTATGGCATTGAAGCTCGTTTGGAGGTTTGTTAACACAGTGTCCAATGAAGGGCCAGATGTATACAAAATGGTGTCGTCTGCGTAGAGGTGGATCTGAGAGTCACCAGCAGCAAGAGCGACATCATTGATATACACGGAGAAAAGTGTCGGCCCAAGAATTGAACCCTGTGGCACCCCCATAGAGACTGCCATAGGTCCAGACAACAGGCCCTCCGATTTGGCACACTGAACTCTATCTGAGAAGTAGTTGGTGAACCAGGCGAGGCAGTCATTTGAGAAACCAAGGCTATTTAGTCTGCCAATAAGAATGCGGTGGTTGACAGAGTCGAAAGCCTTGGCCAGGTCGATGAAGACGGCAGCACAGTACTGTCTATTATCAATCGCGGTTATAATATCGTTTAGGACCTTGAGCGTGGCTGAAGTGCACCCATGACCAGCTCGGAAACCGGATTGCATAGCGGAGAAGGTACGGTGGTATTCGAAATGGTCGGGTGATCTGTTTGTTAACGTGGCTTTCAAATACTTTGAAAGGCAGGGCAGGATGGATATAGGTCTGTAGCAGTTTGGATCTAGAGTGTCACCCCCTTTGAAGAGGGGATGACGCTGGCAGCTTTCCAATCTCTGGGGATCTCAGACGTTATGAAAGAGAGGTTGAACAGACTAGTAATAGGGGTTGCGACAATTTCGGCGGCTAGTTTTAGAAAGAAAGGGTCCAGATTGTCTAGCCCAGCTGATTTGTAGGGGTCCAGATTTTGCAGCTCTTTCAAAACGTCAGCTGTCTGAATTTGTGTGAAGGAGAAGCGGGGGGCATGGGCAAGTTTCAGCGGAGGGTGCAGAGTTGGTGGCCGGGGTAGTGGTAGCCAGATGGAAAGCATAGCCAGCTGTAGCAAAATGCTTGTTGAAATTCTCGATTATTGTAGATTTATCGGTGGTGATAGTGTTTCCTAGCCTCAGTGCAGTGGGCAACTGGGAGGAAGTGCTCTTATTCTCCATGGACTTTACAGTGTCCCAAAACTTTTTGGAGTTAGTGCTACAGGATGCAAATTTCTGTTTGAAAAAAGTTTGCCTTTGCTTTCCCTGACTGCTTGTGTATATTGGTTCCTAACTTCCCTGAAAAGTTGCATATCGCGGGGCTATTTGATGCTAATGCAGTACGCCACAGGATGTTTTTGTGCTGGTCAAGGGCAGTCAAGTCTGAGGAGAACCAGGGGCTATATCGGTTCTTAGTTCTGTATTTTTGAATGGGGCATGTTTATTTAAGATTGAGAGGAAATTACTTTTAAGGAACAACCAGGCATCCTCTACTGACGGAATGAGATCTATATCCATCCAGGATACCTGGGCCAGGTCAATTAGGAAGGCCTGCTCGCTAAAGTGTTTTAGGGAGCGTTTGACAGTGATGAGGGTGGTCGTTTGACCGCGGACCTGTTACGGACGCAGGCAATAAGGCAGTGATCGCTGAGATCCTGGTTGAAGACAGCTGAGGTGTATTTAGAGGGTATGTTAGTCAGGATGATATCTATGAGGGTACCCATGTTTACGGATTTAGGGTTGTACCTGGTAGGTTCGTTGATAATTTGCGTGAGGTTGAGGGCATCTAGTTTGGATTGTAGGATGGCCGGGGTATTAAGCATATCCCAATTTAGGTCACCAAGCAGTACGAACTCTGAGGATAAATGGGGGCAATCAATTCACATATGGTGTCCAGGGCACATCTGGGGGCTGAGGGGGTCTGTAGCAAGCGGCAACAGT
Organism: Coregonus clupeaformis; assembly: GCF_020615455.1. Lineage (NCBI taxonomy): Eukaryota > Metazoa > Chordata > Actinopteri > Salmoniformes > Salmonidae > Coregonus > Coregonus clupeaformis. The sequence continues at coordinate 37,329,955 of NC_059212.1, read as the reverse complement.
GAGAGACTTATTTCTGGAAAGGTGGATTTTTAGAAGTAGAAGCTCAAACTGTTTGGGCACAGACCTGGATAGTATGATAGAGCTCTGCAGGCTATCTCTACAGTAGATTGCAACTCCACCCCCTTTGGCAGTTCTATCTAGACGGAAAATGTTATAGTTGGGGATGGACTCAAATGATGTCAATTAGCCTATCAGAAGCTTCTAAAGCCATGACATAGTTTTCTGAAAATGTCCAAGCTGTTTAAAGGCACAGTCAACTTCGTGTATGTAAACTTCTGACCCACTGGAATTGTGATACAGTGAATTATAAGTGAAATAATCTGTCTGTAAACAATTGTTGGAAAAATTACTTGTGTCATGCACAAAGTAGATGTCCTAACCGACTTGCTAAAACTATAGTTTGTTAACAAGAAATGTGTGGAGTGGTTGAAAAACGAGTTTTAATGACTCCAACCTAAGTGTATGTAAACTTCCAACTTCAACTGTAAATACTTTTACTAAGAGTATTATTATATTAGTAATTGACTGACCAGGTCTCTCCAGATCTCCCATCAAAACTATTTTTCGAGTCAATTTTAGATCAATGTTATGCATTTGCAGCCATTCCTGAACCTGAGACCAGAAACAGGCTACCTGAGGGCAATACCAAAATAAATGGCCTATTGATTCTGTATCCTAACAACAAAATCTGCAGAGCTGCGATGATTGTATGCCCCAAATATTCAACATTTTGTTGGTGGCAAGAATTATGTACAAGCACGAAGTCTTGAATCTTGCCTCGTTTTATATATCAACTCTTATATACCATGGAATCGGTATTTTGCAATCTGTATGGCACAGCTGTCAACATCCTGGTCCTCAAATGAAACTGGTATACTTTCCTATTTATGCTATTTTTATTCCTGCGCCAGTTTTTATCCTTTATATTGAGCAGACAGACCAGTTCCCTATCTCATCCCGCTGCCACCTGCCTCCTCCATTTTTGGGGTAATGCTGTAATCAGTTGGTTGTAATCTTGGATTGAGCAGACCTTCCCATACAATTCTGATAACTCCATGAAAGACATAACTACCATTCCAATTGACAATATCATTTAAAAACAAAATACCCTTTTCAAACATCTTTTCCATAAATACAGGTATTTTATCAACCAGCACATTTGAGTTCAGCCATAATATTTGTTGTTATATTTGTTATATCGTTTCAGGGGGGTGAAATTGAAATTGGAGCCAGCTCTGCAGTGCTTATTTGAAAAAGAGAGCTACTTTGAAAATAAAATCATTTTCAATTAATCGAAAATGAGACATGGCAATCTGCACAAAGGCAAAAAGTCAATTTTTAAACAATGGATGAGCTTTTCTTAGTAATCTACTTGAGAACCATTTAGGGTTCAAGTAAAACTTTTTGATAGTGAAGCTTTTAGAGAGAGGTTTAGTGCTTTTATATATTTAATCATCTCAACCCAACCAGTTAATATTCATTATATAAATAGGCACGCTTTATCTTTTCTGGTTTAGCATCCCATGACTACATGGAACTCTATTCCACATCAGATAACTGATGCAAGGTACATCATATGACATTATTACACCACTACCTATCTACAATACAAAATGTTTAATACCACCATACAACAATATCATAATGTGTGCGTATGCATGTGTCTATACCCTTGTGTGTGTCTCTTCACAGTCCCCGTTGTTGCATAAGGTGTATTTTTACCTGTTTTTTAAAATCTGATTCTACTGCTTGCATCAGTTATCTGATGTGGAATAGAGTTCCATGTAGTCATGGGATGCTAAACCAGAAAAGATAAAGCGTGCCTATTTATATAATGAATATTAACTGGTTGGGTTGAGATGATTAAATATATAAAAGCACTAAACCTCTCTCTAAAAGCTTCACTATCAAAAAGTTTTACTTGAACCCTAAATGGTTCTCAAGTAGATGACTAAGAAAAGCTCATCCATTGTTTAAAAATTGACTTTTTGCCTTTGTGCAGATTGCCATGTCTCATTTTCGATTAATTGAAAATGATTTTATTTTCAAAGTAGCTCTCTTTTTCAAATAAGCACTGCAGAGCTGGCTCCAATTTCAATTTCACCCCCCTGAAACGATATAACAAATATAACAACAAATATTATGGCTGAACTCAAATGTGCTGGTTGATAAAATACCTGTATTTATGGAAAAGATGTTTGAAAAGGGTATTTTGTTTTTAAATGATATTGTCAATTGGAATGGTAGTTATGTCTTTCATGGAGTTATCAGAATTGTATGGGAAGGTCTGCTCAATCCAAGATTACAACCAACTGATTACAGCATTACCCCAAAAATGGAGGAGGCAGGTGGCAGCGGGATGAGATAGGGAACTGGTCTGTCTGCTCAATATAAAGGATAAAAACTGGCGCAGGAATAAAAATAGCATAAATAGGAAAGTATACCAGTTTCATTTGAGGACCAGGATGTTGACAGCTGTGCCATACAGATTGCAAAATACCGATTCCATGGTATATAAGAGTTGATATATAAAACGAGGCAAGATTCAAGACTTCGTGCTTGTACATAATTCTTGCCACCAACAAAATGTTGAATATTTGGGGCATACAATCATCGCAGCTCTGCAGATTTTGTTGTTAGGATACAGAATCAATAGGCCATTTATTTTGGTATTGCCCTCAGGTAGCCTGTTTCTGGTCTCAGGTTCAGGAATGGCTGCAAATGCATAACATTGATCTAAAATTGACTCGAAAAATAGTTTTGATGGGAGATCTGGAGAGACCTGGTCAGTCAATTACTAATATAATAATACTCTTAGTAAAAGTATTTACAGTTGAAGTTGGAAGTTTACATACACTTAGGTTGGAGTCATTAAAACTCGTTTTTCAACCACTCCACACATTTCTTGTTAACAAACTATAGTTTTAGCAAGTCGGTTAGGACATCTACTTTGTGCATGACACAAGTAATTTTTCCAACAATTGTTTACAGACAGATTATTTCACTTATAATTCACTGTATCACAATTCCAGTGGGTCAGAAGTTTACATACACGAAGTTGACTGTGCCTTTAAACAGCTTGGACATTTTCAGAAAACTATGTCATGGCTTTAAAAGCTTCTGATAGGCTAATTGACATCATTTGAGTCCATCCCCAACTATAACATTTTCTGTCTAGATAGAACTGCCAAAGGGGGTGGAGTTGCAATCTACTGTAGAGATAGCCTGCAGAGCTCTATCATACTATCCAGGTCTGTGCCCAAACAGTTTGAGCTTCTACTTCTAAAAATCCACCTTTCCAGAAATAAGTCTCTCACTGTTGCCGCTTGCTACAGACCCCCCTCAGCCCCCAGATGTGCCCTGGACACCATATGTGAATTGATTGCCCCCCATTTATCCTCAGAGTTCGTACTGCTTGGTGACCTAAATTGGGATATGCTTAATACCCCGGCCATCCTACAATCCAAACTAGATGCCCTCAACCTCACGCAAATTATCAACGAACCTACCAGGTACAACCCTAAATCCGTAAACATGGGTACCCTCATAGATATCATCCTGACTAACATACCCTCTAAATACACCTCAGCTGTCTTCAACCAGGATCTCAGCGATCACTGCCTTATTGCCTGCGTCCGTAACAGGTCCGCGGTCAAACGACCACCCTCATCACTGTCAAACGCCTCCCTAAAACACTTTAGCGAGCAGGCCTTCCTAATTGACCTGGCCCAGGTATCCTGGATGGATATAGATCTCATTCCGTCAGTAGAGGATGCCTGGTTGTTCCAAAAGTAATTTCCTCTCAATCTTAAATAAACATGCCCCATTCAAAAATACAGAACTAAGAACCGATATAGCCCCTGGTTCTCCTCAGACTTGACTGCCCTTGACCAGCACAAAAACATCCTGTGGCGTACTGCATTAGCATCAAATAGCCCCCGCGATATGCAACTTTTCAGGGAAGTTAGGAACCAATATACACAAGCAGTCAGGAAAGCAAAGGCAAACTTTTTCAAACAGAAATTTGCATCCTGTAGCACTAACTCCAAAAAGTTTTGGGACACTGTAAAGTCCATGGAGAATAAGAGCACTTCCTCCCAGTTGCCCACTGCACTGAGGCTAGGAAACACTATCACCACCGATAAATCTACAATAATCGAGAATTTCAACAAGCATTTTGCTACAGCTGGCTATGCTTTCCATCTGGCTACCACTACCCCGGCCACCAACTCTGCACCCTCCGCTGAAACTTGCCCATGCCCCCCCGCTTCTCCTTCACACAAATTCAGACAGCTGACGTTTTGAAAGAGCTGCAAATCTGGACCCCTACAAATCAGCTGGGCTAGACAATCTGGACCCTTTCTTTCTAAAACTAGCCGCCAAAATTGTCGCAACCCCTATTACTAGTCTGTTCAACCTCTCTTTCATAACGTCTGAGATACCCAGAGATTGGAAAGCTGCCGCGGTCATCCCCCTCTTCAAAGGGGGTGACACTCTAGATCCAAACTGCTACAGACCTATATCCATCCTGCCCTGCCTTTCAAAGTATTTGAAAGCCACGTTAACAAACAGATCACCCGACCATTTCGAATACCACCGTACCTTCTCCGCTTATGCAATCCGGTTTCGAGCTGGTCATGGGTGCACTTCAGCCACGCTCAAGGTCCTAAACGATATTATAACCGCGATTGATAATAGACAGTACTGTGCTGCCGTCTTCATCGACCTGGCCAAGGCTTTCGACTCTGTCAACCACCGCATTCTTATTGGCAGACTAAATAGCCTTGGTTTCTCAAATGACTGCCTCGCCTGGTTCACCAACTACTTCTCAGATAGAGTCCAGTGTGCCAAATCGGAGGGCCTGTTGTCTGGACCTATGGCAGTCTCTATGGGGGTGCCACAGGGTTCAATTCTTGGGCCGACACTTTTCTCCGTGTATATCAATGATGTCGCTCTTGCTGCTGGTGACTCTCAGATCCACCTCTACGCAGACGACACCATTTTGTATACATCTGGCCCTTCATTGACACTGTGTTAACAAACCTCCAAACGAGCTTCAATGCCATACAACACTCCTTCAGTAGCCTCCAACTGCTCTTAAACACTAGTAAAACTAAATGCATGCTTTTCAATCGAACGCTGCTGGCACCCGCACACCCGACTAGAATCACCACTCTTGACGGGTCTGACCTAGAGTATGTGGACAACTACAAATACCTAGGTGTCTGGTTAGACTGTAAACTCTCCTTCCAGACTCACATAAAGAATCTCCAATCCAAAGTTAAATCTAGTATCGGCTTCCTATTTCGCAACAAAGCCTCCTTCACTCATGCTGCCAAACATGCCCTCGTAAAACTGACTATCCTACCGATCCTTCACTCTACTCAGCAAATTGGATGTAGTCTATCACAGTGCCATCCGTTTTGTCTCCAAAGCCCCATACACTACCCACCACTGTGACCTGTACGCTCTTGTTGGCTGGTCCTCACTACATGTTCGTCGTCAAACCCACTGGCTCCAGGCCATCTATAAATCACTGCTAGGCAAATCCCTGCCTTATCTTAGCTCATTGGTCACCATAGTAGCACCCACCCGTAGTCTGCGCTCCAGCAGGTATATCTCACTGGTCATTCCCAAAGCCAACACCTCCTTTGGCCGCAATTCCTTCCAGTTCTCTGCTGCCAATGACTGGAACGAATTGCAAAAATCTCTGAAGCTGGAGACTCTTATCTCCCTCACTAACTTTAAGCATCAGTTGTCAGAGCACCTTACCGATCACTGCACCTGTACACAGCCCATCTGAAATTAGCCCACCCAACTACCTCATCCCTATATTGTTATTTATTTTGCTCTTTTGCACCCCAGTATCTCTATTTGCACATACTCTTGTAATTATTTTGCACTATAGCCTATTTATTGCCTTACCTACATAACTTGCTACATTTGCACACACTGTATATATATTTTCTGTTGTATTTTTGACTTTATGTTTTTTACCCCATATGTAACTCTGTGTTGTTTTTATCGCACTGCTTTGCTTTATCTTGGCCAGGTCGCAGTTGTAAATGAGAACTTGTTCTCAACTGGCTTACCTGGTTAAATAAAGGTGAAAAAATAAAAATAAAAAATTGGAGGTGTACCTGTGGATGTATTTCAAGGCCTACCTTCAAACTCAGTGCCTCTTTGTTGACATCATGGGAAAATAAAAACAAATCAGCCAAGACCTCAGAAAAAAAATTATAGAGCTCCACAAGTCCGGTTCATCCTTGGGAGCAATTTCCAAATGCCTGAAGGTACCGCGTTCATCTGTACAAACAATAGTACGCAAGTATAAACACCATGGGACCACGCAGCCGTCACACCCCTCGGGAAGGAGACGTGTTCTGTCTCCTAGAGATGAACATACTTTGGTGCGAAAAGTGCAAATCAATTCCAGAACAACAGCAAAGGACCTTGTGAAGATGCTGGAGGAAACACGTACAAAAGTATCTATATACACAGTAAAGATGGGCCCCGTGTAGCTCAATTGGTAGAGCATGGCGCTTGCAACGGCAGCGTTGTGGGTTCGATTCCCATGGGTGACCAGTATAAAAAAAAATACAAAAAAATCTATGTACTCACTAACTGTAAGTCGCTCTGGATAAGAGCGTCAGCTAAATGACTAAAATGTAAATGAAAATGTAAAACAAGTCCTACAGTGAGGGAAAAAAGTATTTGATCCCCTGCTGATTTTGTACGTTTGCCCACTGACAAAGAAATGATCAGTCTATAATTTTAATGGTAGGTTTATTTGAACAGTGAGAGACAGAATAACAACAAAAAAAATCCAGAAAAACGCATGTCAAAAATGTTATAAATTGATTTGCATTTTAATGAGGGAAATAAGTATTGACCCCTCTGCAAAACATGACTTAGTACTTGGTGGCAAAACCCTTGTTGGCAATCACAGAGGTCAGACGTTTCTTGTAGTTGGCCACCAGGTTTGCACACATCTCAGGAAGGATTTTGTCCCACTCCTCTTTGCAGATCTTCTCCAAGTCATTAAGGTTTCAAGGGTGACGTTTGGCAACTCGAACCTTCAGCTCCCTCCACAGATTTTCTATGGGATTAGGGTTTGGAGACTGGCTAGGCCACTCCAGGACCTTAATGTGCTTCTTCTTGAGCCACTCCTTTGTTGCCTTGGCCGTGTGTTTTGGGTCAATGTCATGCTGGAATACCCATCCACGACCCATTTTCAATGCCCTGGCTGAGGGAAGGAGGTTCTCACCCAAGATTTGACGGTACATGGCCCCGTCCATCGTCCCTTTGATGCGGTGAAGTTGTCCTGTCCACTTAGCAGAGAAACACCCCCAAAGCCTAATGTTTCCACCTCCATGTTTGATGGTGGGGATGGTGTTCTTGGGGTCATAGGCACATTCCTCCTCCTCCAAACACGGCGAGTTGAGTTGATGCCAAAGAGCTCCATTTTGGTCTCATCTGACCACAACACTTTCACCCAGTTCTCCTCTGAATCATTCAGATGTTCATTGGCAAACTTCAGGCGGGAATGTATATGTGCTTTCTTAAGCAGGGGTACCTTGCGGGCGCTGCAGGATTTCAGTCCTTCACGGCGTAGTGTGTTACCAATTGTTTTCTTGGTGACTATGGTCCCAGCTGCCTTGAGATCATTGACAAGATCCTCCCATGTAGTTCTGGGCTGATTCCCCACCGTTCTCATGATCATTGCAACTCCACGAGGTGAGATCTTGCATGGAGCCCCAGACAGAGGGAGATTGACAGTTCTCTTCTCACCAAGCTGCTTGGCGATGGTCTTGTAGCCCATTCCAGCCTTGTGTAGGTCTACAATCTTGTCCCTGACATCCTTCGAGAGCTCTTTGGTCTTGGCCATGGTGGAGAGTTTGGAATCTGATTGATTGATTGCTCCTGTGGACAGGCGTCTTTTATACAGGTAACAAACTGAGATTAGGAGCACTCCCTTTAATATTGTGCTTCTAATCTCAGCTCATTACCTGTATAAAAGACACCTGGGAGCCAGAAATCTTTCTGTTTGAGCGGGGTTCAAATACTTATTTCCCTCATTAAAATGCAAATCAATTTATAACATTTTTGACATGCGTTTTTCTGTTTTTTTTGTTGTTATTCTGTCTCTCACTGTTCAAATAAACCTACCATTAAAATTATAGACTGATCATCTTTTTGTCAGTGGGTAAATGTACAAAATCAGCAGGGGATCAAATACTTTTTTCCCTCACTGTATATCGACATAACCTGAAAGGCCGCTTAGCAAGGAAGAAGCCACTGCTCCAAAACCGCCATAAAAAAGCCAGACTACGGTTTGCAACTGCACATGGGGACAAAGATCATACTTTTTGGAGAAATGTCCTCTGGTCTGATTAAACAAATATAGAACTGTTTGGCCATAATGACCATCGTTATGTTTAGAGGAAAAAGGGGGTTACTTGGAAGCCGAAGAACACCATCCCAACCGTGAAGCACGGGGGTGGCAGCATCATGCTGTGGGGGTGCTTTGCTGCAGGAGGGACTGGTGCACTTCACAAAATAGATGGCATCATGAGGAAGGAAAATTATGTGGATATATTGAAGCTACATCTCAAGACATCAGTCAGAAAGTTAAAGTTTGGTCGCAAATGGGTCTTCCAAATGGACAATGACCCCAAGCATACTTCCAAAGTTGTGGCAAAATGGCTTAAGGACAACAAAGTCAAGGTATTGGAGTGGCCATCACAAAGCCCTGACTTCAATCCTATAGAAAGTTTGTGGGCAGAACTGAAAAAGCGTGTGCGAGCAAGGAGGCCTACAAACCTGACTCAGTTAAACAATTTAAAGGTAATGCTACCAAATACTAATTGAGTGTATGTAAACTTCTGACCCACTGGGAATGTGACGAAAAAGAAATAAAAGCTGAAATAAATCATTCTCTCTACTATTATTCTGACATTTCACATTCTTAAAATAAAGTGGTGATCCTAACTGACCTAAGACAGGGAATTTTTTACTAGGATTAAATGTCAGGAATTGTGAAAAACTGAGTTTAAATGTATTTGTCCTGGCTGAGCTGCTTCACCACCCACTGCTTCCACTGCCTCGTTGTTTTCATCTTCTCCAAAAATTTGGAAAGCTTTCAAGAAGTTAGAGCAGTTGTCTGTTGTTGTTCTCACAATCTTACCCCGGATTTCAAACTCAGAATGGATGTAATTTAGGGCGCCTGCCAACACATCAAAGGTGTGCGATCCTCTCAACCGTTTACAGGCCAGGGCTGCAGAGCATCTGATGAGACTGTCAGGGTCTATCTAGTGGGCTGTAACACCAATGAAGCTCTGTCTTCTTGCAGACCAGCAGTGGTGGCGATGTGGTCAACTCCTCTCATGGCCTCAGTCACCTTCTTCTTCATTTCCGTGGCTTCACCAATCCTGGAGCGCAGTGTGGGCCTTGATAAGACCTTTGAGTTAGGCTGCAGATCCTGGACAAACTCTCTGAACAGTTCTTGTTCTACAACAGCGAATGGTTGGAGCCCTTGGACCACATACTTCACCACAGCTTTGTCCATGGATTTTTGAGACACTGTCTTCAGTAATGTGCTCTGCTTGATGGTGGAGGGCGTCTTAGGGGCATGTTTTCTCTTCAGTGTGTTTGCTGTCAGTTCTCCATACTTCTTAAGATGGCATACATGCTTTCTCTGAAATAAGAAGAAAAGGAAAAGAGAAAGACAGTTACTTAGCTACATAACTACTTTCACCAAATACTTAAGGTATAGGATCCTAATTTTAAAGCTATAAACAACGTTAGTTAAGTGAGAGTTTGTGAACACCATTTAATATTACAATGATAAAAAAACTATGTTCATTGATCTAGCTAGTAGGTTACGTCAATAACTTAAGTCTACAGTAATTAGCTAGGTAAGAACAACTTTATCAACTAACACAAGGAAAAAATGGCTAGCTAACACCTGAAAGCTAACATTAGTTAGCTACCTAGCTTGACCAGGTGTTTAGAGAAAGGGTATTTGGCTAGACTAAAGTTAGCTGACTAAAATGTGCACAGATTCGGAAACTACTAGTTAGCTAGCTTGTTAACAAGCTAGCTAGTTAGCTCGTGTCAGTTTAGTTAGATTGCATTAGCTAACAAAGCTTCCGAATATGGGCACATTTTAGCCAGCTAAAGTAGGTAGCTACTAGCTAGTGAACTATTTTGGTATTTAGGATTAGCTAGCATCAACTAACACTGCTTGTTGCATTAGCAAATGTGGGCTAGCTAATGTTAGCTAGCATGCTAATTAGTCTGCTAACGTTATTCTAGCTAGCAAGCTAACAGTAGGCTTACCTCAATGTGTTTTTTTATGTTCGAAGGCAGGTTCTTGAACGCTAGTATTTCCTGAACTTTTGGTAAACATAACAGACATTTCTTCCGGTAGGATGAATCCTTCATTCTGAGAAAATAAAATATTTATTTTAGATACAGCCAAGGGTGTTCGTCCTCATCAGGAGGTGATGGTAGAGCGATGTCGGACATATGATTGTGCGATTCCGGACAAGCTTTGGCAAAGTGCTAGTAAGTGGATGACAGTTTTGCAAGTGACAGGTTAGAGTTTGGACTTTAGGACCCTTGGATTTGCCCAAACTGATGAGGATTGGATCAACTCTGCATGTCGTCGCCTGCTGCATTGCAAAACAAGTTAACCTATGATTGTGCCAACTCTATGATGTTGCTTGCATCTTTTTTCCAACATCATTTGTTTTTTTCTTCCAGTTTCCGATTAATTTGATTTTGTAGGGAGTAACGAAGGTGTCAGGGGAAATGTATCGGAGAAAATGTTATGTAATGAAGTAAAAGTAAAAGTCGACAGAAATATAAATAGTAAAGTACAGAAACCCCCCAAAAAACGACTTAAGTACAGTAAGGAAGTATTTATACTTCGTTACTTTACACAACTGTATTCCAACTGCAACACAATTCCATTCACTCCATTCCAGCCATTACACTCCATTCCAGCCATTATTATGAGCCGTCCTCCCCTCAGCAACCTCCACCTGAATTCAATATTAGGAAGGTGTTCTTAATGTTTTGTACACTCAGTTTAAAGGGATTTAAGGAATTCTTGTCTTTTTTTTTATCCAACTTTTTACCTAAATCTAATTATATGGTTACATTTTCTGGTGATTTTACCTTGAATTCACGTTCATTGACAACTCAAACAAATATAAATCAAATCTAGAAGTTAAACTGACATCTGTGCCCAGTAGAGAGGGTCCATGATGGCCCTTTTAGCATAGGATCCTTCATACAATGTTTTACTGAACCTTGTACTTGGGTAGCCTTAGGGTACAGTAAAACCCCAAACCTTTCTGATTTATACTGAATAATCTGTATTTAGTGTTATTACTAAATATATGAACACAAGGATGTAACAATTTAAATGATTTTACTGATATACAGTTCAGGAAATCAGTCAATTGAAATGAATTCATTAGGCCCTAATCTATGGATTTCACGTGACTGTGCAGGGGTAATAATGTCATATGATGTACTGTGTTATATTTTGTTTTATATGTAATGTAAGTTCTTTAATATGTTTGCACCCCAGGAAGAGTAGCTGCTGCCTTGGCAGCAGCTAATGGGGATCCCTAATAAATACAAATACAAATACAGATAAAGCGAAATATTTATTGCTCATATGATTTGAAAAACAAATCATCAGGAGTAGGCAGCACCATAAGTGAGTAAACTGAGATATGACTAAGGAGTTAATAAGGGCAATTTTCCATAAATATGCAAGTATTTACCTCTCCATGGTTTTCTATTGAAGTTTTCTATTGAAATTAATTGTGGAGAGATCCTTTATATATTTTGTGATATGAATACCAAGTATGTCTACTTCACCATCCGCCCATTTTATAGGTAAACTGCAGGGTAATGTAAAAGTTGTATTTTTTAAAGATCCAATACGTAATATTGTACACTTATCATCATTATGTTTTAGTCCAGAGAGTCCAAAAAAGTGATCTAGATCTTCAATGAGACATTGCAGGGATCTAGCTTGCGGATTTAATATAAAACTTGAGTCATCGGTATACATGGACACCTTTGTTTTTAAGCCTTGGATTTCTAATCCTCTAATGTTGTTATTTGATCTGATTTTAATAGCTACTACCATTTTGATGGCCATAACAAATAGATATGGTGACAGTGGACACCCTTGTTTAACTCCTCTTAACAATTCAAAACTCTCTGAGAAGTAGCCGCTATTTACTATTTTACACCTGGTGTTGCTATACCCATTTTATACGAGAATCACCGAAATTGAAAAAATCCAGGCATTTACAGTGAGGGAAAAAAGTATTTGATCCCCTGCTGATTTTGTACGTTTGCCCACTGACAAAGACATGATCAGTCTATAATTTTAATGGTAGGTTTATTTGAACAGTGAGAGACAGAATAACAACAAAAAAATCCAGAAAAACAATGTCAGAAATGTTATAAATTGATTTGCATTTTAATGAGGGAAATAAGTATTTGACCCCTCTGCAAAACATGACTTAGTACTTGGTGGCAAAACCCTTGTTGGCAATCACAGAGGTCAGACGTTTCTTGTAGTTGGCCACCAGGTTTGCACACATCTCAGGAGGGATTTTGTTCCACTGCTCTTTGCAGATCTTCTCCAAGTCATTAAGGTTTCGAGGCTGACATTTGGCAACTCGAACCTTCAGCTCCCTCCACAGATTTTCTATGGGATTAAGGTCTGGAGACTGGCTAGGCCACTCCAGGACCTTAATGTGCTTCTTCTTGAGCCACTCCTTTGTTGCCTTGGCTGTGTGTTTTGCGTCATTGTCATGCTGGAATACCCATCCACAACCCATTTTCAATGCCCTGGCTGAGGGAAGGAGGTTCTCACCCAAGATTTGACGGTACATGGCCCCGTCCATCGTCCCTTTGATGCGGTGAAGTTGTCCTGTCCCCTTAGCAGAAAAACACCCCCAAAGCATAATGTTTCCAACTCCATGCTTGACGGTGGGGATGGTGTTCTTGGGGTCATAGGCAGCATTCCTCCTCCTCCAAACACGGCGAGTTGAGTTGATGCCAAAGAGCTCCATTTTGGTCTCATCTGACCACAACACTTTCACCCGGTTCTCCTCTGAATCATTCAGATGTTCATTAGCAAACTTCAGACGGCCCTGTATATGTGCTTTCTTGAGCAGGGGACCTTGCGGGCGCTGCAGGATTTCAGTCCTTCACGGCGTAGTGTGTTACCAATTGTTTTCTTGGTGACTATGGTCCCAGCTGCCTTGAGATCATTGACAAGATCCTCCCGTGTAGTTCTGGGCTGATTCCTCACCGTTCTCATGATCATTGCAACTCCACGAGGTGAGATCTTGCATGGAGCCCCAGGCCAAGGGAGATTGACAGTTATTTTGTGTTTCTTTCATTTGCGAATAATCGCACCAACTGTTGTCACCTTCTCACCAAGCTGCTTGACGATGGTCTTGTAGCCCATTCCAGCCTTGTGTAGGTCTACAATCTTGTCCCTGACATCCTTGGAGAGCTCTTTGGTCTTGGCTATGGTGGAGAGTTTGGAATCTGATTGATTGATTGCTTCTGTGGACAGGTGTCTTTTATACAGGTAACAAGCTGAGATTAGGAGCACTCCCTTTAAAAGTGTGCTCCTAATCTCATCTCGTTACCTGTATAAAAGACACCTGGGAGCCAGAAATCTTTCTGATTGAGGGGGGGTCAAATACTTATTTCCCTCATTAAAATGCAAATCAATTCATAACATTTCTGACATGCGTCTCTCACTGTTCAAATAAACCTACCATTACAATTATAGACTGATCATTTCTTTGTCAGTGGGCAAACGTACAAAATCAGCAGGGGATCAAATACTTTTTGCCCTCACTGTATAAAAAAAATCCAGTATTTTCAAAATCTGCTATAAATACCAAGCCTGGCTTCTTAGATGTTTAATGTTTCTATTATTTCTAGTAGTTGCCGTATATTATCTCTAACGTATCGTCCATGTAAAAACCTGTCTGATCAGGATGAACAATACCTGGTAAAACCTTTTTAATTCTGAGTGCTATGCATTTCACTAGAATTTTTGCATCACAACACTGAAGTGTAAGAGGCCTCCAGTTTTTTAGATAGACTGGAACTTTATATTTGCCATCTGGGTCTTGTTTTAATAATAGTGGAATCAGACCTTCCTGCTGAGTACCTGACAGACTACCAATTTTATAGGAGTAGTTAAAACAGGCTAACAATGGAGCTTTGATTATATCAACAAAGGCTTGATATACAGTACCAGTCAAAAGTTTGGGCACACCTACTCATTCAATGGTTTTTCTTAATTTTTTTAATTTTTCTACATTGTAGAATAATAGTGAAGACATCAAAACTATGTGTCACGCCCTGACTTATGGGACTCTAGTATGTTGAGTCAGGATGTGGAGTTCTATGTTGTATTATCTATGTTCTCTGTCTATGTTGTGTATTTCTATGTTTGGCCGGGTGTGATTCCCAATCAGAGGCAGCTGTCGCTCATTGTCTCTGATTGGGGATCATACTTAAGTAGCCTGTTGGCACTCATTAGTGGTGGGATCTTGTTCCGTGTTTAGAGGCTTGTATTTGTGTTTAGCCTTAGGACTTCATGTTTCGTTGGTTTGTTGTTTTTGTTCGTGTGTTTATCGGTGAAATAAACATGTATGCCTTTCACGCTGCGCCTTGGTCTGACTCGTCCTTCAACGAACGTGTTACTATGAAATAACACAAATGGAATCATGTACTAACCAAAAAAGTGTTAAACAAATCAAAATATATTTTCTATTTTAGATTCTTCAAAGTAGCCACCCTTTGCCTTGATGACAGCTTTGCACACTCTTGGCATTCTCTCAACTAGCTTCACGAGGAATGCTTTTCCAACAGTCTTGAAGGTGTTCCCACATATGCTGAGCACTTGTTGGCTGCTTGTCCTTCACTCTGCGGTCCAACTCATCCCAAACCATCTCAATTGGGTTGAGGTCGGGTGATTGTGGAGGCCAGGTCATCTGATGCAGCACTCCATCACTCTCCTTGGTCAAATAGCCCTTACACAGCCTGGAGGTGTGTTTTGGGTCATTGTCCTGTTGAAAAACAAATGATAGTTCCACTAAGCGCAAACCAGATGGGATGGCGTATCGTTGCAGAATGCTGTGGTAGCCATGCTGGTTAAGTACCTTGAATTCTAAATAAATCACAGACAGTGTCACCAGGAAAGCCCCCCCACACCATCACACCTCCTCCTGCATGCTTCACGGTGGGAACCACACATGCGGAGATCATCCGTCCACCTACTCTGCGTCTCACAAAGACACTGCGGTTGGAACCAAAAATCTCAAATTTGGACTCATCAGACCAAAGGACAGATTTCCACGGGTCTAATGTCCATTGCTCGTGTTTCTTGGCCCAAGCAAGTCTCTTCTTATTATTGGTGTCCTTTAGTAGTGGTTTCTTTGCAGCAATTCGACCATGAAGGCCTGATTCACGCAGAAACGTTCAAAGTTCTTGAAATCTTCCATATTGACTGACCTTCATGTCTTAAGGTAATGATGGACTGTCGTTTCTCTTTGCTTATTTGAGCTGTTCTTTTTTTACATGTATTAATTTTCAATTTTTTGTATTATTTGGAAATAATTCCTTACAGTAATCGTCATTCAGAGGGTTAGGATGAGACGGAAAAGAGAATATCTGCTTAAAATATTTAGCTTCCTCTTTTAAAATATAATCCGTAGAGTAATAGATTACTCTGTGTTTAGTAACGAGTTTCTGCAAAAAAAAATTGGTACCGTTCCTGTCTGTGTTGGCGATTCAGGAAGAATTTGGGGCAATTTTCTCCATATTCCATCCAGTTTGCTTTTTCTTTGTAATAGATTACATTAGATCATTCTTGAAAAAGTTCCTCCAGTTCTTTTTGTTTTTCCTCTAACTTATTTTGTATCTATGTAGTATCGTTTATATTGCTATCTGCCTGTCCTATTAGTTCATGTTCATGTTGTCAGCTAACCCATCTATTTAGTACCTATTGTAATAGTTTTCCATTAAAATTGACAAAAATAGCTTTTTAGCAAAAAACTATTTCTCAAGCAATACTTTTCCTAGGGCTGTTTGGGAGTGGTCTGAATGGGGAGGGGAAAACTTAAAACTAGCTGTTATTGGCAGAATGATTTGGAACTCTCTTTGTTATTGGTCTATTAACCAATTTACCAGGTAAGCCGAAACTCACGCCCATGCGAACATGCTGATTAGAAGGTCCTTTGTAAATTGTATTTTCAACCAGCAACTATCAGGAAATAACACTGATTAAAAAAATTACTTTTCACCCTCCTGTCTATGCAAGTTTCAGGCAAGTCTTTGGGCCAAATGTCCCATCCCCTTCTGAAATTCGAAAGATGCGAAATCGTGACAAAAAATCTGAGTACAAGAACAAAGTTCCTTGTTAATCGACGCATCTCACAGTCTGTTGACCGACGCTACGATGCCATTTATGTTACATGCGTCTGTCCACGAAAGATTACTCAGCACCCCTTGGACAACAAATGCATCATCAGTCACATGATGTGGGAGAACCTGAGAGGGGCGCAGGTATTTGAGAGAGGGACATGGTGCCATAAAATCGTAGCCGTCGTCAACAGGTGTATCTTCATTCCTAAGTAGAGTGACATTGTGTGCTATAGCAGAGGTTGGTATACATGGCACAGGACAGCTAGAATGCCAGGGCCATAGGCATTTATTTACCCATACAGTGACATAGACCGGTGGCAGGCAGGGCGAACTATGACCTTGACCATCTACGGTCTGATGCTACAGACCCTGTCATCACCTCCACCTTGTTTAGTCTAAGTGTCAATGTCTATAAATTCCCAGTCCGTTGCACAATAATATTCCTATTTTTCCTACAGACAGTGAAAGAGCAGCGAGACAGACCTTTGGAAATGAGATCCAGGCTGAGAGAGTCTGTATTATATTTGGGATGTGAGGTTGGCTGTTGGCTGAGGTGGGATGGAAAGCATTGTTTTATATATTGCTATTCACATCCTATTTGGTGTTTCAGGGTGAAGTCGAGAACTACCCCCTGAAGAAAAGAAAAAACTATCCGAAACCTCTCGAACCAAACTATATTAGATTCTCGGGGGTATAGTATACAGGGGATTACTGCATTTCAAACGTCTCATTCTGAATCACAGATGATAAATATGGTAAACTGCAATGCCGGTGTATTACATAATTGTCTTCACATGTTCTTTATAATCTGGTGGACTTCTCAGAAGGAAGAATAATGTTTTGGTTCTTGGAATCAGTGCATCTCTCATCATCTGGGCTTTGAAGTCATAAACAATAAGTTAGCATGTGTCATCAATGCGCCACCCTCTGGTCACAGGCCCAACCTGCACTGGGTAATGACTGACATAAGAGACACAGTAACACAGCACTGAAATCCAGTTCTGCAGTGTATGACAGTGACATAATGTACAGAAGACTCTAGTAAATATTCTGAAGTCGTTGACCCAAATCATTGCCAGAAAAAATGACGTATTCTCAGTAGTTTGTAGATAACACCAGCCTAGTTATACACATCCCCAGCATTCTCGGCTCCTCTGTTCACTCATCGCTCTTTAGTAGAAATGTAAATAAAATCACACTGAACATAATTCTCAAACTGCCCACGCACCACTTCACAACCCGCCAATTTCTCCACACTAACTCTCCTCTCTCTCACACTCTCTCCTGCCCTCCCCTCCCCTCCCCCCTCCCCTGTTCTTTTCTGTTTGGAGCCAGTTTGGGGAGCCGTGGAGCCGTGGAGCCGTGGGTTCAGGACTAATTGAATAAGCAGTGACCCTGTGGACCGCCTCCCTGTGGGACCAGGATAGCATCTAAAAGAGCTCTCCTCTGAGGGCAAACACAGCCAATTTAGAGTCATTTCATGCTCGCTGCTCCGGCATGCACACCAGGGGCCAGTCCAGCACAGACCCCACACACCAGAAAGAGAAGTAATTTATGTGCTCTCTAATCAGGCATGCTTCAAATTCTGCTCTTTCTCCTATGAAACACAGCTGTTAATTTCCCCTGGCTCTCAGCCTAGGACGTATCAATACCATTGATGTAGGTAGGATGCTATTTATGCTATCCAAGTCAGTGTCTTCTGAATCACCCCACCATCACCTCTCCAGAGTCATAATCCCATTGGACACAAGCCAGAGCACTGTTTCATTAAATAGATTGCCCAAATCACAATCTTAATGACGCTTGCATCAATTTGGTTAATTATGCTCTCAAACTGGACTGTTAGTGATTATGAAAACCTAAAGTTCTCCCCACTTACAGACATGCAGTCCTGTGGACCATAAAGCCATCTGGAGCAGTTGCTATAAAGTGAAGTAGACCCATTAATGTTGCATAAGCCTTCTGATTCAGAGGAGTTGGGTTAAATGTGGGAGACACATTTCGGTTGAATGCATTCAGTTGTGCAACTGACTAGGTATCCCCTTTACCTTCCATTTCCCTTTCTGCTTGTCTAAACTTAGCAACAAGTATTAATCTAAACAAATCAATAGCTAAAGCTAAGTCATTAACCTTATTCTAAAGTGTTACCAATCATTTTATTACATGCTTTTTAATCCAGATCGTTTTTTATCTCAATAAATACCCTTTTAGAACAACTTTTTATTATGGATAATAATGCCATAGATCACATACAAGCCTATGTTATATTACTACTGGTAATATAAGTATTACTAAGAATATGAATCCCTCTCTCCGCCATTTCTGCGAGGATATCAGCCACACTGATATACTGTAGCCACACTGTAATCCCCAGATCTCCTGGCCCCTGTACCTGTCTACGTTTCCTGCTACGGTTCTCTGCCCTTGACTGAAATATGAAATTCAGAAAAGCATTCCCATCATATTACAGACTGTTTCTGGAGCTTTAGGGTTCAGAGAAAGCCACTCTAACAGTGTGCCTTTTATTACACGCATCAGTAATCCTGGAAAGGGGAAGCACATTTCCTGGTGAAATACGATCGATTTCAGATTAACTCTAACGGATCGTTTCTCCATCCATCCTTTAAACTTTTCTATGAATCACTCACACAACTACAGTAACTCTCTTCTGATTCAGTTGCAATAGCATTACTGTACTTTCTACACTGAGGTAAAATATATACACTACCGTTCAAAAGTTTGGGGTCACTTAGAAATGTCCTTGTTTTCGAAAGAAAAGCAATTTTTTTGTCCATTAAAATAACATCAAATTGATCAGAAATACAGTGTAGACATTGTTAATGTTGTAAATGGCTATTGTAGCTGGAAATGGCTGATTTCTTTTTACAGAGGACCATTATCAGCAACCATCAGTTCTGTGTTCCAATGGCACATTGTGTTTGCTAATCCAAGTTTATCATTTTAAAAGGCTAATTGATCATTAGAAAACCCTTTTGCAATTATGTTAGCACAGCTGAAAACTGTTGTGCTGGTTAAAGAAGCAATAAAACTGACCTTCTTGAGACTAGTTGAGTATCTGGAGCATCAGCAATTGTGGGTTCAATTACAGGCTCAAAATGGCTAGAAACAAATTACTTTCTTCTGAAACTCGTCAGTCTATTCTTGTTCTGAGAAATGAAAGCTATTTCATGCGAGAAATTGCCAAGAAACCGAAGATCTCGTACAACGCTGTGTACTACTCCCTTCACAGAACAGCGCAAACTAGCTCTAACCACAATAGAAAGAGGAGTGGGAGGCCCCGGTGCACAACTGAGCAAGAGGACAAATACATTAGAGTGTCTAGTTTGAGAAACAGACGCCTCACAGGTCCTCAACTGGCAGCTTCATTAAATAGTACCCATAAAACACCAGTCTCAACATCAACAGTGACGAGGCGACTCCGGGATGCTGACCTTCTAGGCCTAGTTGCAAAGAAAAAGCCATATCTCAGACTGGCCAATAAAAAGAAAAGATTAAGATGGGCAAAAGAACAGACACTGGACAGAAGAAGATTGGAAAAAAAGTGTTATGGACAGACGAATCGAAGTTTGAGGTGTTCGGATCACAAAGAAGAACATTTGTGAGACGCAGACCAAATGAAAAGATGCTGGAGGAGTGCTTGATGCCATCTGTCAAGCATGGTGGATGCAATGTGATGGTCTGGGGGTGCTTTGGCGGTGGTAAAGTGGGAGATTTGTACAGGGTAAAAGGGATTTTTTGCAACGCCATACCATACCCTGTGGACGGCGCTTGATTGGAGCCAATTTCCTCCTACAACAGGACAATGACCCAAAGCACAGCTCCAAACTATGCAATAATTTAGGGAAGAAGCAGTCAGCTGGCATTCTGCCTGTAATGGAGTGGCCAGCACAGTCACCGGATCTCAACCCTGTTGAGCTGTTGTGGGAGCAGCTTGACCATATGGTACCTAAGAAGTGCCCATCAAGCCAATCCAACTTGTGGGAGGTGCTTCAGGAAGCATGCGGTGAAATCTCTTCAGATTACCTCAACAAATTGACAACTAGAATGCCAAATGTCTGCAGGGCTGTAATCCTGCAAATCGAGGATTCTTTGACGAAAGCAAAGTTTGAAGGACTCAATTATTATTTCAATAAAAAATCATTATTTCTAACCTTGTCAATGACTACATTTCCTATTCATTTTGCTATATTTCCTATTCAAACTCATTTCATGTATGTTTTCATGGAAAACAATGACATTTCTAAGGGACCCCAAACTTTTGAACGGTAGTGTAAGAAATTAATTAATCAATTAATTCACTTTCGGTTAATCAAACAACTCTCTATTTTTTTTTTTTATGTATTATTATTTTTATTTTTTTTGGAGGGGGTAGATCAGCTTAATATTGCAGATAGATTGTAACTTCCATCAATGTAATTGTCTGCATCACTTCCAATCCCACATGTTTTTTATATATATACTCCCCTTTATTACTTTTCAACCCCGCCATCCTTTCCCTACTTGGGGTAAATTAGTGAACAACAATGCCCAGGCCTCTACTTCCAGCCTATACTTATATCTACACCTTATGGACTCATTCAATTTTACATTACATTTACATTACATTTTAGTCATTTAGCAGACGCTCTTATCCAGAGCGACTTACAGTTAGTGAGTACATTACTTTTTATTTTATTCATACTGGCCCCCCATGGGAATCGAACCCACAACCCTGGCGTTGCAAACGCCATGCTCTACCAACTGAGCTACATCCCTGCCGGCCATTCCCTCCCCTACCCTGGACGACGCTGGGCCAATTGTGCGTCGCCCCATGGGTCTCCCGGTCGCGGCCGGATACGACAGAGCCTGGATTCGAACCAGGATCTCTAGTGGCACAGCTAGCACTGCGATGCAGTGCCTTAGACCACTGCGCCACTGCACAATAATTCAATTTTATTTGTTTTTGCTCCTGAACTTCTTCTACTCTCAACCTCTCCGATAATTTTCATATGATGTCCATCCGGTTTGCTTCTATATGCCATATTTTTCTAACTGTTCTCTTTCCCAAAAGCTCCCAACATACAACCTATATACTTATTATGGACACAGTATGCTTACATTATTAGTTATCTTGTTATTATTTATTGTTAATAGCATAACGTTACTTTACACATTTTATATATACTTCAGATGTTTCCTTTATAAGGGAGTGTCCACTGATACAGTTTACATTATGTCTGTATGACTTCTAGCTCAACTGCCTATTGGAAGAGCAGCACACAGGCAGCCCCCGTGGTCCTGTATTTCTCCCTCCAACTAGACTAGAAAGACAAGTGTGTCATTAGTTCATCAGGCTTGATATTACAGACATATGGAGTATGTCTTTATTTCCTGGTTGAACTGGTTCCTTCTCTCGTCTCTCCCCTTGGTGTATTAAACACAGAGATAGAAGCCGTATGACTGGTTCAAAATCTATGAAAACACAGATGAAGTACACTGCTTTGGATGTGAATTTTGAAAGAATGAAAAACCACTGGTGGAAAATGGTTTCTCGAAGGACATTAAAACTGAGAAGAAACGGTTTTGCTGTCATACTCTGCTCTGTAGTATTGTGATTTGGTTGTCTTCTTTTGTTCTTTCATTAATATCTATTATTCATTTTATAACTGTTTCTTGAATTTTCTGAGTTGTCTCTGTACACCAATTTGTGGTACTGTACAATAAGAGATCATTTGCTTTGAAACCACATTATTCGTCTTGGAGAGTTAGCTACTAAAAGGGTAACACTTTACAATTAAGTATTCTTCAAAATACTTTTATAATGTGGTTTATAAATAGTTTATTTGCACATCATTTTAACCAATATTTTATAACATTGTTTTACAGTCTAAATTATCTATAAACAAATAATTAATGGTTTATAAATTACCCAGAAACCCCTTTATAAATCAATTTAAGTATATGTTGTTAATGTCAAAAACATGTATCAGAATCAGGTATGACTAAGTACTGTATGTTATGAGAAATCATTATAATCACCTAAAGTCAGTAAGGCTAAACTAAACTGACCCAAACTTTTTTATAAACCAGTTTATACGCACTTCATCCCAGGGATAGTTTTAGTCCTAATCCTCCATCTCATTCCACCTCATCTATCTCTATCACTGGTGTCAGAGAAAAAGCAGTCGGAAGCCAACAGGTCTATTTAGTATTGGACTCCAGCACCAGTCTGGAACAGCCAGGATAGATGCCTTAAGGCAGCATAGGGAATGGTGCAAAAAAGATTTGTAATAAAAGTCTGCTCCGGTAAATCACTTTTCAACCTGTCGTCACCCGAGAGGGTAATATTATTGGAAACAGGCGGTGTGTTTAACATGTGAATACTGGCTACTCATTCTCTCCAACCAGTCCCTCTAGGCTGGAGCACTGGTGAATTCCTGCCTTCTTTATAGATGATCTATAAAGTGTATTTTATTTGGTGGCGGAGGACAGTGTGATATAATACTTTTTTTTTACATAGTAAAATGACAGGAACGTTTAGCATCCATCTAACCCTGGAGGATCCTGGACACAAAATAGTATTCTAGGATTCCAGTTAGTTGGTCTGATCTGATATACTGTATCTACATAATTTAGGGGACAGTATGAGAAAACGTTTTTTCATTTCAGTCTTGGGTTTGGCAAGTATATGTCACTATTATGAGGTACAGTATGTGCACCCCTGAAGGAACCCAACACACAATTAGCTAGAAATACATGATACAGTGTAATGTACTGTACTGTAACTGTTCTGGAGTTAATTCCCCAGCACTAAGACTGAGACTGCCTCCCCCTTCACCCATCTCAGGCCAAAGCCTTCTCCTCTCCTCCTCACTAAGCTCAGTGCGGCCCTCTCTGTTTGTGAGCACTGAATCTGTGGGCTTTGCCGTCTTTTCTCTCTACCCCAGGCAGACTGCTGACTCCACACTCTCATCCATCCATCCCTCCATCCCCCAGCATCCTGTTTACTCTGTGCAGCCCTGTGGCCGTGCCACCTCGGAGTCACTCAAGACCGCCAAGGTCCTAACAGCTGCGTGGGATTGGCCGGTTTAGCTGCCGTCGCCATGGGAATGGCAGGGAGAGGTGCCGGAGTGGGCGGAGGAGTGGCGCTGATGGTCGCTTAGTGGTGAGGATGTTTTACGTTTTGGACCGGGGCGAGGACCAGGGAGGGAGGAAAGGTATGATTAAACTAAGACCAGTCCCTGACGTCCATAAAACATTGGGGATGGTATGGGAGTAGAGCATGTGGTGGGTGACCTCTTGGTAGAACTGTATGGCTTCACTAGGGGTCATTGTCTTCATCACGTGGCAAACACACAATGGCCAGTTCTGGAATTTATTGTTGAAAGCCAAGACAAAAGTTAACAATTAAATTATTGAAAGATATGCCACTTTCCTGTCAATCTAACATTTAGTGGTTCTCTCTCTCACACAATCCTTCAATATGAGCCGTTTTTATCCCGGCCTCTCCCATAAAATTGTATTACAGCTCTCTGCTTGGTTGGCAGAAAGTGTTCATAACTCCCTGCTTAAATTTCCTCTTTAGTTATGAATGTAATTGAAGATGTTATGTTTGACACTAGGGGAAAACAGGAGGTCATGATGGCCTCTAATGTCATTGCTGTTATTTTTCCAAAGCTTTTGTCGCCCTCTGCTGGTAGTAGTAGGAGTAGCAGCTTTGTGTGTTCTCTTCTCAGTCTGTCAGCATTTTAGTGTGTTTGTTCAGTGAGCTACCGCAAATGGGACCACAGCTAGCTCCATCGCAGCCTATCTATTTTTGCCTATATGGACGAAGTCATGGGTGGTCCTGGTGCCTCTTTACATTGTTGAACTCCTGACAACAGCAAACCTCTAAGAAATCTCCAGTTCAGTCTTCTGAGTCTGCATTTCAGTCTTCTGCAGTGAAAAGAGTTCTACTGGGGTCAGTCTGTCAACGACTCATCAAAGAAACAGCCCTGGCCTGGGCAAAGCAAACGGAACATGAAAATGTTGAGGACTTTCCTCACAACGATTCATTGGCAGAATATTATATTGTCAGCCAGAAGTTCTGCTGCCATTGTGGAACTGACAAATGAATGGTGCTGCTAGAGTAGGGGGGTGTTTAGCTTTTTGTTTTGGAATTAGTTGTCCTGGATATCAGGGTGTTTGTGGCTAGTTTTAGGAAGAGGGGCCAGATATCCAGGCAGACAGGGATGGTGGATGGAAGGTTGCAGGGGGATAAGGGGTTGGAGGGAGGGATACAGGTGCATTAGCCTATTAGCCCCTAACTCTGCAGTAATTTCTGCTGAGTTTCTGGAAAGTGGGTGAGAGAGAGAGAGAGAGAGAGAGAGAGAGAGAGAGAGAGAGAGAGAGAGAGAGAGAGAGAGAGAGAGAGAGAGATTCCCCCTATGTGCTAATTTGTGCACCACTGCGTGGGCCTGCAGGTCCTGATGTCCTCCTGATGGTCTGCCATAATGGCCAGGGGAGAGGGAGGGGTCTGCTGAGACAGCGCAGGGGGTTGGCGGTGAGGGGGGAAGGCGAGTGCCACAGGGAGGGGAGAGCATGGAGGGTGGAGGTCAGAAACAGCTGGAGCCTGTTTTCCAACATACAAATCCTGCTTGTGTTTTACATACTTTCTGTGAGTACAGTGCTCGCACCAACCGACTCAGAAAGTGTCCTAAAGTAGTCGGTCTGTCTGTACAAGTGGACTGTATTCAACATTTCATTCTTGACTCCCCAAATATCCTGAGATTCCAGACAGGAAGCTTCTACTACTTCTACTTGTCATTGTGGTTGTCCTCTACACAGCCTGGATGCTTTCACCTCAAATCTGACAAATTAGGGGGACACATTACATTTAAAAAAGCTGCTACAAAAT
Organism: Coregonus clupeaformis; assembly: GCF_020615455.1. Lineage (NCBI taxonomy): Eukaryota > Metazoa > Chordata > Actinopteri > Salmoniformes > Salmonidae > Coregonus > Coregonus clupeaformis. Next base: position 37,304,568 of record NC_059212.1, on the reverse strand, counting down.
CAACCAGACACTTTTCAGGGAAAGGAAAGCATTTGAGCCAAAGAGACAAGCCCAGCCAGTAACAGAGCATGGAACAAAAGCTGGAACAGTGGGAGAAGGGGGGAATTGTGTCTCCTGACTCAGAAGTGTTTGTGTAGGGTGACTGTGAGTCTGACAGCCACAGGATCAGGATGCGTGTGGGCCATTGTTCCTCACTTCTACCTCAGCGCTACGGCTTCATTTCCTCCTCTCCCACGGGCCGCGTGGTGCACCTCCCAGCCCACACACACACATGCATTTATGCAAGCACACACACACACACACACGCACACACACACGCACAGACACGCACAAACAAAAATTGTATGTGCATTTATAAATATGATAATTTGCTCTATTTCTGTTGCATCTGTGCATGTACAAAACAGGATCTCAATTCACATGTCAGTAAATACATGTTTATCATTAGAATTTGTTTATTTTATGCTAAAACAACTTCTATAACTGGTAAAACTATTTATTTTATGTACCTAAATTTGTTATTTAAATCAGAGGACATATTGAATATTAAAAACCCTCACAGCCTACTTTTATAAACTGAAATAAAATGTGATAATGCATAGAGTATGAACAGATTATTTGTTTAATCCCAATGCCAACCTATTGAGTAGTATTTGATAAATGCAATTAAGTATTGTCATGTGTGTTCCAAATTGTTTGAAATTTTCAAACTACCAACAATTAATAATTTGTCATTTTGACATGGCGGAATGGCATTAAGTAATACTTTCTTATAAACTGCTTATAAAATGGTTCTAAACACAATTGCATGTTTTATTAAGCATATAATTAAGGAAGATACATGTAACACCTGTTGTTTATGATTTGTAGATGATTATAGGTCCTTTTAATAAACTGTATTTACTGTTATTACTAAATATATGAACACAAGGATGTAACAATTCCAACGATTTTACTGAGTTACAGTTCATATAAGGAAATCAGTCAATTAAAATAAATAAATTAGGCCTTAATCTATGGATTTCCAATTCATGGGCAGGGGAGCCAGGCCCAGCCAATCAGAATGAGTCTTTCCCCACAAAAGGGCTTTATTACAGACAGAAATACTCCTTAGTTTCATCAGCTGTCCGGGTGTCTGGTTTCAGATGATCACGCAAGTAAAGAAGCCAGATGTGGAGGTCCTGGTCTGGCTTGGTTACACGTGGTCTGCGGTTGTGAGGCCGGTTGGACATACTGCCAAATTCTCTAAAACGACATTGGAGGTGGCTTATGGTAGAGAAATGAGCATTAAATTCTCTGGCAAAAGCTCTGGTGGACATTCCGGTAGTCAGCATGCCAATTGCATGCTCCCTCAAAACTTGAGACATCTGTGGCATTGTGTTGTGTGACAAAACTGCACATTTTAGAGTGGCCTTTTATTGTCCCCAGCACAAGGTGCACCTGAATAAGGATCATGCTGTTTAAACAGCTTATTGATATGCCACACCTGTCAGGTGTATGGATTATCTTGGCAAATGAGAGTTGCTCACTAACAGGGATGTAAACAAATTTGTGCACAACATTTGAGGGAAATAAGCTTTTTATGCTTATGGAACATTTCTGGGATCTTTTATTTTAGCTCATGAAACATGGGACCAACACTTTACATGTTGCGTTTATATTTTTGTTTAGTATAGTTAAATTAGTAATTAAACTACATTTAGCAGTAGCTTGGTGGTAGTTGAAATAAATTAAAATCTAGTGTTTTCAGTAGTAATTACCTTTTTGCCATGTAGTGGTGTAGCTAACTATTAGAACTGCACACTCGTTTTTTTTTTTTAAACATAAAATAAAATATGGGTGAAGAACTGCCTAATTCTCACTTGAAACATCGTTTTTTAGTTTAATAGGCTAAATTACACATTCTGTTAACATCTGACTCCAGAGTGATCTGTTCTTTCAATTTGTATTCTATGAAATTTCAGATTTAGATATGACAATTTTACACAAAGTAGTTTGAATGTAGTTAACTACTTTTTTTAAGTAAACTATATTTTTCTTAAGAGTAGCTTTAGTGTAGCTTAACTCATTGTGAAGTAATTGGTAGCTTGGTAAACTATATTTTCAGAGTAGCTTCCCCAACACTGGTATTTAATAATTATAAATAAGCAGTTTAATAGGACCCTCTATTAAAATTTTATTTTAATCTAATAATGAAAATAAACAACAGATACTGTATTTATGTTACATTTTCATGTCACGGGTTGACTCATAACCTGCAGTCCAGGGCGGGCGTGTTTAGGGTCATGAAATATTGTGTGGCGGGTGGGTGGCGGGCGGGTTGAATAAAGAGAAAACAATACCTTAAAAAATCCATAAATGTATCATTTGTGTGAAATGTATATCTATATGCTACATTGAGGTATTCTTTCTTTATTTTAGGGTATCTGGCATTAGTGCATAAGCCTCAACTTTAGTGCCTAACTGTATGCCAATCGCCAAATGCTTTTGGGAATGGGCAGAAAAAGTTAACGTTGATCCAGTCCACGGAGGCAAAAAGGACAATGTCAGAGTTTAATTCAATAAGAGAAAAGCTGTGAAATTGGGAAAGATTTGGTGAAGTGATTTTGTTATATTTCAGTCTTCTGTGATGTATATAAAGTGTAATATTGGGATGCAAACTCAAAGTAGAATACATTTCAACTCAATATCTGACATGGCACAGGTGTCTTGTTTTTTTAAGCCCATGACCATGTGTGTGAGGTGTATACTTTTGTTTCAAAGAGATTTGTTTAAGACTACCAAGGAACACTCTGAGTGACCCTGATTTAGCCCACTGCTTTAAAAGGTTGTAATATTAACTCCTGCAGAATTAAGCAATTATTGCAGTAAAATGTCACACCAAATGCAAGCACAACTCGGGAACAGGAGTGGAGAAATATGATTTATTTCTTTCAGCATCTTGAGAGAATGCGAATGCGCAGTTAGATACCTTCTGTAGAGGTTCTATCTTTATCAGCATCATAAAAGCTGATAATAGGCTATTTCAACCACATAAAATAAGTCGAACTGAAATCTTATCAGAAACATGTTGGGTCATTTTCACAGCTTTCTATTTCCTTACAACTGGTCAAACTGATGTCATTTGGACATTTTGCACAGAAATCTTTCTTGTTTTTTTGTTGTTGAATGAATGCATTTTCTACCCAGTCCCTCCTCAAAAGAAGCATTTATGATATTATTCTGGTGAGCAAGGGTTTATTTAGTCTTCTATGGGTTAGGGTCGGGTGCAGGCCTCCGATTTTCACATTATCACAGATGGGTTATTAGCAATTGCAGACGGGTGCGGGTTAACAAACAGCTGACCCACGCACCACTAGCACGTAGGAATAAAAACAATATTTCCCAACAGTACTAAACCCCTCATCCCCATATGTACAAATAACAGTAAGATCATAATCTACAACTGCCACAGAACAGACACACAGAACACAAAATCTGTATGTCTGTTCTGCCACACACACACAAACACATAAATATCTCTCTCACACAGGCTGCCTTTGTGTGGTCAAGTGAATATGGTCGAAGAATGAACCACAGAACTGTGTGGCTCTTTTCCTGTTTTCCTTGTCTAAAAGGAGGTTGGACCCTGGTCTGACCAGAGATGCCAATCCAAGAAAAGACCAGCTATGAATCGTGAACCTGCTTTCACTCTGACAGGAGGGTATGGCCAAAGATCAGTGAACCCACCCAAGAACAAAAGCTGAATCCCCGAGCTGACAAGATAAAAAATCTGTCATTCTGCCCCTGAGCAAGGCAGTTAACCCACTGTTCCCCGGGCGCCAATGACGTGGATAAAACCAATTAAAACCAGTGATCTCTGACGTTACATCTCTCCACCACCTCAACCCATTTTCACTCTGACCCTGTCTCAACTTGTCTCATACCCATTTCAGACAGAAGATGAAGTATATCACCTGTGAAAAATACAAGGTTATGTTTATATGACCCCCTTTCAAACAGCCCCTTATTTACCACTTTCTTGCATGTATACCCCTTTTATACATATCAGTGGGTAACTGGCAAATTGGGAGGGGTGGGGGGTGTTGTTAAACCATGGGGGCTGTTTGTATTTCAAATTAGGGAGGCGTTAAACAATGGAAGTGTTAATACATTTACCTGCAAAAAAGCAGAGAACCATTCACACAGACCCGATACCTGTATTTTGGTTACAGGGTAGGGTGTCCACCCACTCTACCAGAAGTGGGTGAAAACACGCTTTGGGGATGAAATGTAATTCCTTATGTTATAAAATACATTTTACCCAAAAAATTGTTTTCATGATCTGAATCGTACATCCGATAATAAGCACTGAACTCTGTTGACATAGCGGTGCAGGGTTCTCGTAACAACTTTTAAGGATTTTACATTTTGTGGTCATGACTAGGTCATCCCTTTCATACTATGATGTTTTTCTGCTAACTTTACCATACCGCCAACTTATTTTCCACCTTTTCTTTATGTCTAAAAGGTATTGTCGGCAAACAACCTAGTAATCATTTAGGTAAAGTTCTACCTACGGCTTAATATAAATGCAGCCCTAATGCTGAGGCGGCATTATGCATTCACTAACTGTAAGTCGCTCTGGATAAGAGCGTCTGCTAAATGACTAAAATGTAAATGTAAATTTGCACTCAATACACTGTTTAAAAATGTATTAAGGATATGTCAAAATAGCAAGCCAGACAACTAAAAACAACTTCAACTTTCTAGCTTGTTTTTGCTAACATTAGCTTGCTAGCCAGCTCATATAATTACCAGAACATATCTGAGAACATTTTGAGTTTAACTGTAGCCAACATTTTATTCAACATAACAGGAAAATTAACATATTACTATGGTAATTATTTACAAATTATTTACAAGTATGGCGAGCTGCTAACTTACTGTTCTGAATGTGAAGAAATGAAAGCAGTGCTGTATTTCTGTAGGAGGAATTTGCTGTCTGTCAAGAGCTTGCTGTCACTCAGGTTACCATGACAACAATCACAACACCAGGGTCAAAGTTGAATGTCTCTTGCTCCTTCCTGGCAAAAGCAATGGGATATTAAAGGTGAATGCTGACAAGAATGTGGTAAACATTTGGCTGTTTGAAAGGGGACCCTAATTTTTTTTCTCCAATAAACATAAGCCCAATAATTTTTTCAGGCAACATACGGTAAATCCTATGTGAATTAGGTATTGGTGGTTTTTAATTTGCCATGTTTTTTACCCCCTACCCCTTTCAGAAAAAAGCTGGTATAAAAAGCAGGCATGGTAAAATAGTGTGAAATTGGTCTGTGTATGAAAGGGACATCAGTCATCATGTCTCCTGTCTGTCTGTCCTAGATATTTGGAGGACCCTCCTCTCCTGTCTGACTTTTTTCGTGGGAAACCTTTTACGCCACAATAGCAGCGGCCGGTCCGGCCAGTCGGTTTGGGCTTGCCATTGGGTGCCTTACAGTACATGGTGTTTGTGTTGGCTAGGGGAGCTGTTTTTGTGAGTCATGCAGACAGAAAACAGGCTGGAGCTAGAGGTTTTTTCCCTCCGTACTTACGGTCCCGGCAGCAGAGGGACCGACTGGGCTTCAGCTCATCGATCACTCAGCACTGGGAGGGAGAACAGCCTCCGTGGGTGGGATGGGAGGACAGAGCCGAGAGACGTATGTATATGTACTGTATTTATGTAGCCTATGTACCTGTGTGTGTGGGTGTGGGTGTTGCTACCAAACACAACAGAGGGGTATGTTCGTGGCCAGGACAAGTGAACATGGGTAGGAGGTCAGAGAGATGAGCGATGACTACTTTATATGTCTGGTTCGGGAGTTCAGAGTTCTGAGCTGAGCAAACACACACACACAAAGGCGACGTGTATGCAGTGAGCGAAATCAAGCGCAGGACACAGAGCTACTGGCAGACGTACTTTACTAACCAGTAAACGAACATACAAAACAAAACCTCCTAACAGGGAGGAAATAAATACACGCATACGAAACAGCAATGCCGACCTTACGGGAAACAAAGCAATAACACACAATTACCAAACGAGAGACAGGGGTAAATATAGGGACTACAATCAAACATAATAGCGAACAGGTGTAAACACTCAAGACTAAACAAGACAAACATCGAAACATCGATCGGCAGCAGCTAGTACTCCGGGGACGACGAACGCCGAAGTCTGCCCGAGCAAGGAGGAGGAGCAGCCTCGGCAGAATCCGTGACATCATTAAAGGGAACCTCGGCTCGACCATTTGATTAGCACTCTGAAAACACTGGACACAGCAAGCCACTGTGTTTCCCCTAAGACTGCAAATCAATCTGTGTGTGAGTGGGAGGAGGCGGCTGTTTTCATTTCATGTCATGTTTCAACCGTTCTTGAAAGGCGGCTTGCTCATACGTAAAAGTAACGGCATGTACTAACCACATAGCAGATTTTTGAGGGTATGGGTAAAGTAGGATTTTGAAAAAATCCATCTTGCTAATGATGGTTAAACAAATATAATCACCAGCAATCATTCCAAGTTCAAAGGTTGGCCTAATTTTAACTTCATGCAATATCTCAATTTACCGAGCAATGCATAGAATGCCATAATTCAAACAGTGATATCTTTATTAGAACACTGTGCTAGAACAGAGCAGACATTGTCACTGGGAGATATCCAGGTGAAAGGTGATAAATGTGGTTGTGGTCTAAAAGGGTTAATTGGACAGTGCTGTCTCATTGGTGGCAATCCTCAGCAATGTTAAAAACAGATCAGTCACCCAGTGTGTTCCCAGCGCTGGACATGACGACACGTAAACGCTGTTCTGTCTGTTCCTGCTCCCCCCCACACCATGGAAATCAGAACCACCTTCCATAGGGCCCTGAGAACGACAAGGCCCGCCCTCTCACCGGACCTCCACAGAGAGAGAGAGAGAGAGAGAGAGAGAGAGAGAGAGAGAGAGAGAGAGAGAGAGAGAGAGAGAGAGAGAGAGAGAGAGAGAGAGAGAGAGAGAGAGAGAGAGAGAGAGAGAAAAAGAAAGAGAAGGAGAGAGAGAGAGAGAGCGAGACTCTTGTTTGGACAAACATCAGGGGCTACTTCCAGGGCTCTTCTATGAACTGAACAGGGGAGGTAAAGAGAATCTTCCCCCTCACATTCAACCCCCACTGGCCTCACAGTCTCTCCTCCCTTATGAAGAGAGACAATATTGTTTAATTACGTACAGGAAACTCCTGTTACAAAGGATACTTTCTTAGCATATCCGTGGGAAGGCTGTGTGGGGTTGAGACTTGTCCTCTCTCTATTTTGCTATTTTACTCTTTCACTCCTCTCTCTCTTTCCCTCCATCTCTTTCTCTCTCCCACTTTCTTTCTCTCTCTTCACCTTTCCTCCACTCCCTATCTTTCCTCTGTGTGTGTGTGTGTGTGGGTGGGTGGTATAGGCATATCGGCTGACAGACTGTGGAGCATACCACCCAGGGGCCTTGGGTCACTGCTGACAGCCTGATTTCACAGAGCCAAGATGGCACCTGGGCCTCCCAGCACCTCCCCTCCACCTCCACCTCCAACCTGCACCCTCACCACCACCATCCCCTGCCCTGACATAACAAAACCCCTCCAGCCTCTTCAACCAGCAACCAGTCTACACACACAAACACACACACAAACACGCTAACCCGCAGCAGTTCAGTGGAGCTGGCCCCCAACACCCACCAGGAGATCAGGGGCTTGGTCAGAATGAGCCACTTATATTATACTCCCTCCCTCACTCTGCTCCAGTGAAGACTTTCAGACTAACCTATTCACAGGAAGACATTTCTTATTTAACAAACAACGACAAGGAGGCATACTTCATGTAAGTAAAGCTGCTTTTGTCACTCTTTGTGTCTTTGCTCCGGTGGTCTGTAACTGACAGGAACTCAGGCACTATTTGTTATCTTTAGGCCCAATAAGCACATCTGGTTCTGGTTTGGCTCCTCCACATCGCCCCTGGAGATGTGGATGGAGGGATGGAGGAGACGCAGGGGTGGGGGAGGGTGGAGGGGAGGAGAGGGGGATTTCTGGGGCGGGGGGCTTTTTTCTCCTCAGTCTTAAATTGAATTTCTCACCATCCCAAGCTGGGCCTTGGACCAGGGATCTAGGGCTTCTTGAGCCTGTCACACATAACTCTCTGTTTAGCTAGCTCCCAGCCCTCAGGCTCTCAAATACAACGTGAACCAAAAAAACCTGGACAGAAATCAGTTTCACCTGTTTAGCCAAATGACTGCATGTTCAAAGTAATAAGACCTATTATCCTGATCAGATTCGCTCTGGTTTGCATATCTGAACTCTTTCTGAACCCTCCCTGTCTGGTGGTGAAAGAATCAACAAATATGAAAATGAGTTAAATTAGGTTTTCAGTTCTCAGCTAGCAGATAGAAGGTAGCTAGTAGCAGGTAAGTTTTTTAGCATATGTTTTTTTTTTGCGTAGAGCTTCCTATTGTTTGATTCTGATACTTTTCAAGTGGGAAACCTTATCTTTCTACAATGAATTTTTGTAGTTCGGAGTTGTCTTGAACGCAGCATAACATCGCTACAATGGTTGCGTTCCCCTGCTCAGACATTGCATACATCAACCAATGGTTGGGTACCACCTCATCGACTGTGCCGTCGGGTACCAGATTGCTATATAATATGATGTGGTTAGCTGATACGGCGGAAAATACCTATCCAGGTAAGATCTGCCATGTGTCAGCAATGCCTCGACAGAGGAACGCACCCAATATCAAGGCACTGATATTCAGACACCAAAAACTATGGCTAAGAATACAGACTACATTCAGATGATAACAATAACTACTATATAACCAATAACAAAAGGCTCTACGTTTTTAATTTTGTTCTTAGCTACCAGAGTATGACCCTAATAATGGTTGCCATTATCAGCATATTTCCCACTGTCCAGACAGCAGCCAACCAGAGGAATGCCTCATACAGGAAGTATAAACACAGGCCAGACCAGACTAATCAAGTCATAACAACAATTGGACACAGCCCCAGTTAACTAGACGCTAATGTTTCTCTCGCCTGGGCTGTCCTCTTAATTCAATAATGTTTCTCATGACATCATCGGGACCGACGAGCCAATCAGAGCTGGCCAGGCTAGCAGGCTAAGTGTTGGAGTTGATTGTTGTCCTTTGATTAACTCTACTTGTGTGGTACGGCCCGGCCAAGTTGAAGAGCATAACACTGAGCTAAGTGCCAAGTCCAGCCCTACACAGGCACGGTTGTTATAAGCTCAATTTAAATCCTGATTGTGGGAAAATGGAGAGAGAGAGAGAGAGAGAGAGAGAGCAAAACTAGACGGAGGGGGTAAGGTGGTTATGTGGATTAGATTAAGTAGCAGCCGATCGGGACGGGAGATCTGAGATACCCTAAGAACTCCTTTGACCTCCGGACCAACCTAGAGGCACTTTCTGTAGGCTGTATAGTCACACACACGCATGCACACACCCTCGATTTTCTCTCTTTAAGTCTGACAAATTGTGTGTGTGTGTGTGTGTGTGTGTGTTTCATTACCTTCAAGCAGCAGTGGTTGGGAGAGGTTGTGTTTTCTCTAGCAGGAGGTAAGCTTGGTTTCTTATATGGTGTTGAGTAAAGCTTAAACCATGTATTTAGATTGTAGGTAGGTAGTTGTAGTTAGGTATTGTAGGTAGTTTATTTAGGTAGTTATTGTAGGTTATTGTAGGTAATTATTGTAGGTAAGTATTGTATACGGCGGAGCCCGGCGAAGCACGAGGCTAGCTAACCCACTACCTAGACCAATAAAGCTAGCTAGCTAGCGGGTATCTACTGGTAACTTTTAGCAACGGTGGATAGTTGTTTCCAATGTTATTTCACGCTTAATAGGACCTGTAATTAAGCCAGCTAGCTACCTACCATTCAGCTGTTTTTCTAACCTCATTATCTGAGGCATCAACGTTAGGTAGTTAGTAGCTACTGTACTTAATTACAGCTACTGATTGCAGAAGATAAATGTCTTCTTGTCTGCCACCCAGACAGCTGGCGTCGGGTAAGTTTGGCTTTATACATAGCTTGGGCCTTGTCGAGTAAGGCTTAAATTATGTATTTAGATTGTAGTTAGGTATTGTAGGTAGGCATCATGGGCTGTTGTGGGTAGTTATTGTAGGTTAGCATTGTATTCGGCGGTGCCGGGTGTAGCACGAAGCTAGCTAGCTAGCTAACTCACCTCCTGGACTAGCTGGCGAGTAGCTATTAGCAACGGTAGCAACTAGATACAATATCCTTTTAGCCAGCTACATTTGTTCGCAGCGCCGCCGTTTTTCAAACAAAGTCAACACAGCAGCCATTGCTAGCTAGCCAACACGACCAGCTAGCTGTACTGTAGCAGCTAAATACAATATATTTGTGCTAGCTAGCCAACGTTTAATTATTGCTGCGTTATGAAAGGAACTAGACATGGACACGAATTATCAGTTTAGTGTATTAACACACTATTGGTAGTTTGTTGTAACCAAGTATTGGTGCTAAACTGTGTGTTATTGGATGCTAGCATGCTAGTTAGCTATGGCGTCATAGTTAGCTAGCTGAATAAAGTAAGTTGAGTCTATTCCTTGAAACATTGAACCGCTGTAGTTCACAACAATTCTAATTTCTAAAGTGGAAGTTGGGAGAGTTTTTATTCGGGTGGTTCAGTGAAACAATTATATTTTCTGAGGTGGAAGTTGGGTGAGTTATATTTGGGAGTTTTGGTGAGGGAGGCCCTACTCTCTCCTTTCCCAGATGTTTAGTTCATTTCATTCCGATCTCCTCTGCATTATTGTAGCCATTTGCTACAGCCTGTCAATTATGCCTCTGCCTATCCCTGTTCTCTCCTCTCCGCACAGGCTACACAAACGCCTCACACCGCGTGGCTGCTGCCCCTCTAACCTGGTGGTCCCTGCACGCACCCCACACCTGGAGTTCCAGGTCTCAGGCAGCCTCTGGAACTGCCGTTCTGCTGCCAACAAGGCTGACTTCATCCCAGCCTATGCTAACCTCCAGTCCCTCGACTTCCTGGCGCTGACGGAAACATGGATTACCACTGAAAACACTGCTACTCCTACTGCTCTCTCCTCGTCTGACCATGTGTTCTCGCATACCCCGAGAGCATCTGGTCAGAGGGGTGGTGGCACAGGAATCCTCATCTCTCCCAAGTGGACATTCTCAATTTTTCCCCTAACCCATCTGTCTATCTCCTCATTTGAATTCCATGCTGTCACAGTCACTAGCCCATTTAAGCTTAATATCCTTGTCATCTATCGCCCTCCAGGTTCCCTTGGAGAGTTCATCAATGAGCTTGACGCCTTGATAAGTTCCTTTCCTGAGGATGGCTCACCCCTCACAGTTTTGGGGGATTTCAACCTCCCTACGTCTACATTTGACTCATTTCTCTCTGCCGCCTTCTTTCCACTCCTCTCCTCTTTTGACCTCACCCTCTCACCGTCCCCCTACTCACAAGGCAGGCAATACGCTTGACCTCATCTTTACTAGATGCTGCTCTTCTACTAATCTCACTGCAACTCCCCTCCATGTCTCCGACCACTACTTTGTATCCTTTTCTCTCTCGCTCTCCTCCAACACTACTCACTCTGCCCCTACACAGATGGTAATGCGCCGCCGCAACCTTCGCTCTCTCTCTCCCACTACTCTCTCCTCTTCCATCCTATCATCTCTTCCCTCTGCTCAATCCTTCTCCCTCCAATCTCCTGATTCTGCCTCCTCAACCCTCCTCTCCTCCCTTTCTGCATCCTTTGACTCTCTGTGTCCCCTATCCTCCCGGCCGGCTCGGTCCTCCCCTCCAGCTCCGTGGCTTGATGACTCATTGCGAGCTCACAGAACAGAGCTCCGGGCAGCGGAGCGGAAATGGAAGAAAACTAAACTCCCTGCCGACCTGGCATCTTTTCACTCCCTCCCTCTCTACATTTTCTTCATCTGTTTCTGCTGCTAAGGCCACTTTCTACCACTCTAAATTCCAAGCATCTGCCTCTAACCCTAGGAAGCTCTTTGCCACATTCTCCTCCCTGCTGAATCCCCCCCCTCCTCTCTCTCTGTGGATGACTTCGTCAACCACTTTGAAAAGAAGGTTGACGACATCCGATCCTCGTTTGTTAAGTCTAATGACACTGCTGGTCCTGCTCACACTGCCCTACCCTATGCTTTGACTTCTTTCTCCCCTCTCTCTCCAGATAAAATCCTGCGACTTTTGACTGCAGGCCGCCCAACAACCTGCCCGCTTGACCCCATCCCCTCCTCTCTTCTCCAGACCATCTCCGGTGACCTCCTCCCCTACCTCACCTCGCTGATCAACTCATCCTTGACCGCTGGCTATGTCCCTTCCGTCTTCAAGAGAGCGAGAGTTGCACCCCTTCTCAAAAAACCAACACTCGATCCCACTGATGTCAACAACTACAGACCAGTATCCCTTCTTTATTTTCTTTCCAAAACTATTGAACGTGCCGTCTTTAGCCAACTCTCTTGCTATCTCTCTCAGAATTACCTTCTTGATCCAAACCAGTCAGGTTTCAGGACTGGTCATTCAACTGAGACTGCTCTTCTCTGTGTCACGGAGGCTCTCCGCACTGCTAAAGCTAACTCTCTCTCCTCTGCTCTTGTCCTTCTAGACCTGTCTGCTGCCTTTGATACTGTGAACCATCAGATCCTCCTCTCCACCCTCTCCGAGCTGGGCATCTCCGGCACGGCTCACTCCTGGATTGCGTCCTACCTGACCGGTCGCTCCTACCAAGTGGCGTGGCGAGAAGCTGTCTCCGCACCACGTGCTCTCACCACTGGTGTCCCCCAGGGGCTCAGTTCTAGGCCCTCTCCTATTCTCCCTATACACCAAGTCACTTGGCTCTGTCATATCCTCACATGGCCTCTCCTATCATTGCTACGCTGACGATACACAACTAATCTTCTCCTTCCCCCCTTCTGATAACCAGGTGGCGAATCGCATCTCTGCATGTCTGGCAGACATATCAGTATGGATGACGGATCACCACCTCAAGCTGAACCTTGGCAAGACGGAGCTGCTCTTCCTCCCGGGGAAGGACTGCCCGTTCCATGATCTCGCCATCACGGTTGACAACTCCGTTGTGTCCTCCTCCCAGAGTGCGAAGAGCCTTGGCGTGACCCTGGACAACACCCTGTCGTTCTCCGCTAACATCAAGGCGGTGACCCGATCCTGCAGGTTCATGCTCTACAACATTCGGAGAGTACGACCCTGCCTTACACAGGAAGCGGCACAGGTCCTAATCCAGGCACTTGTCATCTCCCGTCTGGATTACTGCAACTCGCTGTTGGCTGGGCTCCCTGCCTGTGCCATTAAACCCCTACAACTCATCCAGAATGCCGCAGCCCGTCTGGTGTTCAACCTTCCCAAGTTCTCTCACGTCACCCCGGCTCCTCCGCACACTCCACTGGCTTCCAGTTGAAGCTCGCATCTGTTACAAGACCATGGTGCTTGCCTATGGAGCTGTGAGGGGATCGGCACCTCTGTACCTTCAGGCTCTGATCAGTCCCTACACCCAAACGAGGGCATTGCGTTCATCCACCTCTGGCCTGCTGGCTCCCCTTCCTCTGCGGAAGCATAGTTCCCGCTCAGCCCAGTCAAAACTGTTCGCTGCTCTGGCACCCCAATGGTGGAACAAGCTCCCTCACGACGCCAGGACAGCGGAGTCACTCACCACCTTCCGGAGACATTTGAAACCCCACCTCTTTAAGGAATACCTGGGATAGGATAAAGTAATCCTTCTACCCCCCCCCCCCCCCCCCCCCTAAAAAAAAAAAAAAAAAAAAAAACATTTTGTAAAGTGGTTATCCCACTGGCTATAGGGTGAATGCACCAATTTGTAAGTCGCTCTGGATAAGAGCGTCTGCTAAGTGACGTAAATGTAAATGTAAATGTAAATTACAGTAAAAACATTACCATACATATTTAAAAGGCTAGAACTGTACTGAAAATAAAGCATCAAGTGGACATTTACAACACAAATTCCTGTCCAGGTGCATTCACACACAGACACACACACACTTACACATTCATTTACACATATCCCCCTCTTTCTCTTTCCCTCTCTCTTTCTGTTCATTCTGTGTTTCTCAGCCCTTCCTCTGACCCCTGTTAAATATCCCTGATTCCCGCTTTTTCCCAACATAGCTCAGCTTAACCCCTTCCAGCACCCCAGCCCACACACTCTAGTCCTCTGTTTATTTTTTCAGGTGAACAAACTGTATCAAACACTGGCTTCCTCAGTTGCTTTTAATTAGGCTCCTGGAATCTTCTGTGCTTTCATCTGCTTATATATGTGTGTGTGTGTGTGTGTGTGTGTGTGTGTGTGTGTGTGTGTGTGTGTGTGTGTGTGTGTGTGTGTGTGTGTGTGTGTGTGTGTGTGTGTGTGTGTGTGTGTGTGTGTGTGTGTGTGTGTGTGTGTGTGTGTGTGTGTTTGTGTGTGTTCATCCCTTACAAATAATAAAATATCTACAGTATTTATTAATGGTTTATAAATAATTTGTTAATGCTTATTTATGAAAGTTATTATAAAGTGTTACCCAACAATGTAATGTAATTGTAGCCAAATAGCAATCCTAGCCACACAATCTGAACTAAGGAATGAAGAGGCATATTGATGCTATTGACATATGATAAATGTTATAGCAACGATAGCCATGCCATGAACAAATGGCTATTGACAACCCATTAAACTAAGGAGAACCTAATGGGTAAATAAACCTATACCATCAGACCTGGATTTAAAGGGACCTGCTGCAACTTTTCAAGATTGCTTTTGTTGAAGAGAGCCTGATGAGCATGACAGAGTAGGCCTACGCTATACCATTTCAATGGTCTATATCAGGGGTATTCAAATCTTACCCTACGAGGTCCGGAATACTGCTGGTTTTCTGTTCTACCTGATAATTTATTGCACTCACCTGGTGTCCCAGGCCTAATCAGTGCTTGGTTATAGGGGAAGAATTTTAAAAAGCAGTGGAACTGGCTTCCATGTCCAGATTTGAAGGATACTGAACAAAAATATAAACGCAACATGTAAAGTGTTGGTCCCATGTTTCATGAGCTGAAATAAAAGATCCCAGAAATATTCCATACACACAAAAAGCTTATTTATCTCAAATGTTGTGCACAAATTTGTTTACATCCCTGTTAGTGAGCATTTCTTATTTGCTAAAATAATCCATCCACCTGACAGGTGTGGCAATAAGATGATTAAACAGCATGATCCTTACACAGGTGCACCTTGTGCTGGAGACAATAAAAGGCCACTCTAAAATGTGCAGTTTCGTCACACAACACAATGCCACAGATGTTTCAAATTTTGAGGGAGCGTGCAATTGGCATGCTGACTGCTGGAATGTCCACCAGAGCTGTTGCCAGATAATTTAATGTTAATTTCTCTACCATAAGCCGCCTCCAACGTCGTTTTAGAGAACTTGGCAGTATATCCAACCAGCCTCACAACCGCAGACCATGTGTAACCAAGCCAGCCCAGGACCACATCCAGCTTCTTCATCTGTGGGATCGTCTGAGACCAGCCACCTGGACAGCTGATGAAACTGAGGCGTATTTCTGCCTATAATAAAGCCCTTTTGTGGTGAATAACGTATTCTGATTGGCTGGGCCTGGCTCCCCAGTGGGTGGGCCTGGCTCCCAAGTGGGTGGGCCTATGCCTTCGCAGGCCCACCCATGGCTGTGTCCCTGCCCAGTCATGTGAAATCCATAGATTAGGGCCTAATATATTTATTTAAATTGACTGATTTCCTTATATGACCTGTAACTCAGTAAAATCGCTGAAATTGTTGCATGTTGCGTTTAAATTTTTGTTCACTATATATTGAAATTGTGAGTAGGCTACTGATTTCTTTCCAATATTATCAGAAACCCATAGGGATTGGTTGAGCCTTGAGCTACAGGAGCTACAGTCAGGAACCTACCAACACTGAGTGACTGAACGCAGAACTAAAGATGTATTCTAATTTAATGGAAATACAGCACAGTTTTGCTTTACAGATCATTTCAATGAAAAGACACTTGTGATAATAAACGTGTTTTTCCTTTCTCTGTAATATTTATTTCATTTTTAATGCGACAACACTTCAAAATGCACATTGAATTCAAAATGCTTTTCACTCTGTTGCTTTGATCAGAAAAAGGAAGTTGTTTTTTAAATAAATGTTTTTGAACAGAATGTGTTCTACTCTAACCTTCAAAACAATGATGATCAATGTTCAATGGACTTAGAAAGCAATTTCACTGTCTATACAACTGTAAACCTAAGAAAAGATATACACCATAGAGGAAATGATAAAAAGTGAAAAATATTCAATACTAACAATATTTCATTCTAATAGGTAGTATACTTTCCAATAGCCAACCTTCATGGAAGGTAATAAAGTAGTTCTTGTTTAATTACAATTTGATAACATGCAGACAAGCATTAATATGATAAAATGCGGACAAGCATTAACAAACAACAATATTAACAATGCAAACATTTAAGCACGAACCTACACATTGCAATAATTATGTATAATGTGTCATATATATGTACTATATTGGTTTTACTGAGCACATGCAAGCCAAAAACATGCTTTCATTAAATAGAATTAACAAAAAAGGCCAAATAAAAATTACATGCTTAATCTTACACAAAGGTTTCCAAATAAAACAAAGAAAAAAACTGATAAGACTTGGATTATTTTAATATAAAGTAAAAATGTTTTTTTTTTATACACACATGAACAAATACAATGCAGGACATGACTACAGGCATAAGAACATATAACTTCTAACATGGTATTTTTCTTTCAATGCTAGGATTAGTTTCATGAATTAATCTTATTTAAATAACTATAAAGTGGACATACAAATTGTGTGTGTGTGTGTGTGTGTGTGTGTGTGTGTGTGTGTGTGTGTGTGTGTGTGTGTGTGTGTGTGTGTGTGTGTGTGTGTGTGTGTGTGTGTGTGTGTGTGTGTGTGTGTGTGTGTGTGTGTGTGTGTGTGTGTGTGTGTGTGTGTGTGTGTGTGTGAAATCAAAACGAGCAGTCTCTGAAACTTAACCCTTAGATGCAGACCCCGATTCTGGGAGGCATTTTTTAACTTTGCCAATCATCTTGTTACAAAACATTGTTCACAACCATTTCCATTTTTTAGAGAAAGCACAGCTTTTCCAAAAATACAATATAGAATATATCAACAGCAATTGAAAACAACAGATCGAATGATTTTAAGAAAATGAAAGCAGGATAACAATGCCTTCCCAGACTAATGCCACTGAAAAAGTGTTAAGTACTCCAGGTCCACATTAAAGGGTTTAAGAAAACATTTACATATTTGATCTATTTACACCAAATGTCAAGAGAACACAAAACAAACAACAAACATATGACATTGGTCTATCTATCAGTCAAGTGAAATGGGAAAATCCCTCGGTTTGCATGAATACACTCACAGTCAGAGGAAAAGTGGGGTACAGTACTCAACATGGAACTCTTTTACATTAGCAGAAAATGAAATAAAAAAGAGATAAGCGTCACATTACAGCATATACTTTGAGGTGCATTGTGAATAACTGATATGGAAATAGAGCAAATCAAAATGGATTCACACATGAGGGAAGAGAGCAGTAAAACTGTATGAGCTGGGAAACAAACAAACTTTGGCTAAAAGTTCAGCTAAAATGTCTCAGGGATCTAGTTTGTCTGATAAAATCAAACCCCAAAAGTATTTACAAGATCAGGGCAGTTAGGTGTTGGTGTTATGTTATACTGTCTTGCATTGTAGATTAAATTCACATATCTAACATAATATCTTTCACTACACCCTCCAGTCTTCAATTGCTCTAAACTTTCACACTAAACTGTGGGAATAGTACTTTTACTTTGCAAAAAGTATCACTGTCAATACGTTTCCACTAAAACCAATCCCTTCCTTTTGTCTAATTCTTGACCTATCCCTGAAACTACTGAATGTACTAAATAAAACCAAACAGCACGTTTTTTCTAGTAAGCCAAAGTAACATGTATTGTCCATTCATCACACAGCTCTGGTAGTTCTACAGGTGTAGTTCTACAGGTGTATGTTTTGTGAGCACCCGAGGGGTGTAGGGATGGGAAAGGCCGGCTTTTGGCCCCACCTGGTGGCTAAACAACTCATTACAAGGTGTTGCATCTCTCCACAGAGACATAATTGACTGCAGCTGCACATCTTGTACAGCTGGCTGCAATTAGGGCGGCAGAACATGGGGATGCAGTGGCATTCAGAGAGGGAGAGAGAGAGCCGTGAGGAGGACACACCAAACCTTTGTCGCAAATATTGGACCAGTCAGCACACAATGCCGAAAGTTTGAAGCTCTCTCTGCCCTGGGGTAAAATATGATCTTCCCCAGTGACTTAAGTTCACGTTCAGTTACTGACATAAAGGGCCAGTTGTTGATTTTGAGTATTGGCCTTATTTCTTTGTGAGAACATTCTTTCGGGACATGAAGATTCCCCAAGCTACCTGTGAACCCTTTTTTTAGTCAATAAATCCCCTTTGAGTGCTGAACTGCCTTGTCTGTCTCTTGGTTTTGCACTACCACACATGTGATACACTCCTCCACCTATGGAGTTGTTACACTGGTGGAGAATGCGGGCACGTGAGCATCCCCGTGTGGTAGTGCAACCTGAGACAACCAGTTAGACAAGTTATGGTGCCCTGTAGGCTGGGAGGACGAGTTTTCTGAAGTCGGTTTTTGCAAGAGAAAATGCTGCTGGCAGAAGAGTGGATGTCAAGTCCCTCAACCTTGAAGTGGTTGGTGACGGCTGGGACTAAGCACTCACAAGGGAGCACCGAAGAGCTCTGAAGGTATTCCTGAGTTTCTCACCAGCCATAAAGAACTCTTTCCATCAGGGGCTTCTTGTAGATACAGAAATCACTGCAGCTATCAGACTGAACAGTGCTCAGCCAGACATAAGTACTGCCACCTGTGGCCGGAGCAAAGAAGTGCCTGCTGATACCTTAAGGGGGAAGGCAATGGAAGAAGTGAGCAGGTGCCTGTTAGCAGACACCCAGGGGCAGCAGGGGCACGAGGCCCCACTACTAGATGCTGACCAGGCCAAGGAAGCCTTCAAGAGGCTGTTTGAAGAAGAAAGGGCCAGCAAAGAGGCCCTGAAGGAGCGGCTGGGGTGCCTGTGCGCCACCCTACAAGAAGAGCGTCATGGCCTCAGTAAACGGCTCCATGAGAAGTCAAGGCAGCTGGCCACCGTGCAAGAGGAGACGTTCAGCGACAAGAAGAGGGTAAACCGGCTGACAAGTCAACTGAAAGAGAAGTCAAGTATGGTCCTTAGCCTGCAGGAGAAGTGCAGTGACCAAAAGGAAGAGGTGAGTATGACGAAGGCTCACACACAGAAATGTAATCTGGAGCTTCAGAAGGTAAATACTAAGTTCCAGGATGTTGTAGTGACTTGGGAAGAAGAGGTCACTGTTCTGAATCGAGATAACATTTATCTTAAAGAGGCAGTTCACACTGCCAATGAGCAAGCCGAAAAGCTCAAGGAAAGTAATGCTCGGCTCACAGAGGAAAAGCTCAGGTGAGAAGAATTAGAGGCTGGAATGCTGCAGCTGAAGAGGGACCTGGAGGTCTCTGAGGTAGCCTGCGAGTGTGCAGAAAAGGAGCGTAGAGAGCAGGTAACCAGCGCCTAGAATTTAGAGGTCTTCCGGCAGAGGGCAGAGCTGCAAGGGGAAGCCCAGGCTGGGAAGTTGTCCCTGTTGGAAGAAAAGCTGCACTCCAGTTCAAAAGGAACAGGGGTTTCCAGAAGGGTGCTGGACAAGCAGTCAGAGGAGGAACAGCAGAAGTCAAGTAAACGTGCCCAGGTAATTGAGAAGCAATGAATAGGAACAATGACCCACCTCAAAAATGTGCAGGCCTGTCTGGAAGAGGAGCAGGCAGCAAGAAGGCTTGAGCAGGAGGCAGCGAAGAGCCTCATAAGTGAATTGAAATAGATGGCAAAGAAGTCAGCGATGGAAGCCAAGCAGAGAGTGGTGGCATTGATGGAGGAGAAGATGTCCCTGGCAGGTAAAGCCTCTGAATTGCAATCACAAGTGGAAAACTGGAAAAGTGAGACTGAAAACCTGGAAACAGAAAAGCGTTGTGTCTGAAGACTGAAGTAAGTCATCTTGAGGGTCAGCTTTCCGAAGCAACCAGCAACCACTGCAGCACTGCAAGCAGTCTGGTGAAGCTTCAGCAGGACTTCCAGCAGGTAAAAGCACAGTTGGAAGAAAAATGCAAGGAGGTTCATAAAATGCAGGATGTCGTTCACAGGCTGGAGACATCTGATGTGGCCTGGAGGGCCAAGTGGGAGCAGGTCTCCTTGTCGCTCAAAGAGGAGCAGGAGAGGCTACGTAGCCTTGAGGTGCAACTGCGTGAAGAGCAGCAACACAGCCATCTGCTGAGGCAAGTCCTAGGACTCAGGAGGAGACTGAGCTCTGGTGGGATCAAACCCCGCTCTCCGTTTCAGGGGACATGATGTTTGCTCCTTCCTGTGAGTTGTCTATCCG
This sequence comes from Coregonus clupeaformis, assembly GCF_020615455.1. Taxonomy (NCBI): domain Eukaryota; kingdom Metazoa; phylum Chordata; class Actinopteri; order Salmoniformes; family Salmonidae; genus Coregonus; species Coregonus clupeaformis. Next base: position 37,283,977 of record NC_059212.1, on the reverse strand, counting down.
CACCACTGAACAGCCCAGGCCCTTGACCGAAGAGCAAACAGCCTGTGTTTCAAGAACCCATGGCCAGAAAAGGTTAAAGGAACCGGACCGGAGCATGGTTCTACAGAGGGTTCCCAGGACAACAAGAATGTCAGTCCAAACACATTCCACTGATGACTCTCCCACTTTGATTTCCCCAGAAGAGGTGTCAAGCTCCCCTGATGGTGAAGTTGTGACCGGGAGATGGCGGTCCAAAGGATCCTGCAGAGACCAGTGGAAGTTCCAGTGCTCCCAAATTGAAGACTGGTGGGGAGACTCCATCGGGGACTGGGGTGAACCCATAGAAGGGCGCAACCAGCCAAGAGGGAAGCAGCCCAATACTCTGGTGAGTGAAGTTGCGTCATGAGTTAAGAGGTCTGAAAGGGAGTTGGATTGTCATTCAGAAGTGGAGAGGTTTAAAGAGTCTGAAGTGTCTAACCATGGTTGATGTGAGTCTCTTCTCCAAAACCCAGAAGACAGAACTGCCAGCAGGTGGAGCACTTGCACAGAAGGCGGTGAGAGAAAGAACCCAACAGGGCAGTTGAGGCAACTGGCTCACCCTCAGGTCAAACTTCTCAGACGACACAGATGAAAAAGGCACAGCCAGAGAAGGAGAATCCCCTTTAAAGACAGGAGGAGGCCAAGGAGGCAGTGGAGCTCTGCCAGTCATCCACCCAGTCAAACGGGAATGGAAGAGCTACAAGGCATGGGTAAACCTGACAAACTATGTTACTGTGCCTCCCCAGGAGTGGTGGAGAGTTGGAGAGTGGGCCTGGGAGTCAGAGGGCCTCCCATGGTCAGGCAAGTTCATTGAGACAGTTGATGGTGATATGGTAACCCAATACTTTGGCAAGGTCTTGGTTACCAGGGGGCCTTAGGGAGAGTCTTCCAACTCCACAGAAACTGGTCAACCACCATCAGATACACCAGCAGGGGACAGCGAGCCCCAGTCCCATGAGGTAAAGGTCCAAGACGGCACTATGGTGGTGAGTGTGACCAATGAAAGTGACAATGAAAAGGGATGTTCAGAAATTGAGAAACCTCAAACTCCTGGCATGGACCTTCAATGTCCTTTGACCAGAGCGAAGGCAGGGGGCATGCCGTCGGGGTGCTCTATTCTGAAAATGTTGAAGAAGCATGGTTTCACAAGAAGGACTGGAGGTGACCAAAAGAAAGGCTCTGTGAAAGAAAAGGGGCTTGAGGTAAAACTGCTGTAAAACTAAGATTTTTGAACATTTCTGTGATGATAACCCGAGACTTTGCAGAAACCCTGAGGCCCAGGTGGAAGAAAGCTTAAGGGGGACACTGTGTTGTCATTCAAAGGAGAACAGGAAGGCTGGTGAGGAGGCACAGACGCATGGAGGTGCGAACCTTCCCCCTCTCAATAACCAGTTATCGTGTGTGCCCCAGAAGGTGGCCGAGAACCAGACCCAGGAAGATGGTGAACCATGGAGATACCGAACACCAACCTCTGGTGTATGACCCTGGAGGTCCAGGGGTGTACCTCCTTGGATTAGATGCCTGGTCAAGTGGAGACGCTATCGGGGCATTGGCCGGTACAAACCACGGGTTGAAGCAGGGGTGGGAGGTGTGTGAGCACCCGAGGTGTGTAGGGGTGGCTTGGTGGCTAAATAACTCATTACAAGGTGTGGCATCTCTCCACAGAGACTTAAGAGACTCCACGGAGACTGCAGCTGCACATCTTGTACAACTGGCTGCAATTAGGGCGGCAGAACATGGGGAGGCAGTGGCATTCAGAGAGGGAGAGCGAGCCGTGAGGAGGACACGCCGAACCATTGGGCCAGTCAGCACCCAATGGCAATGGTTTGGAGCGCTCTCTGCCCTGGGGTAAAATAAATCACTGGGGATGATAATACGTTTACATTCAGTTATTGCCATAAAGGGCCAGTTGTTGATTTTGAGTATTGGCCTTATTTATTTTTTTACCAGTTAATAAATCCCCTTTGGGTGCTGAATTGTCTCTTGGTTTTGCACTACCACACGTGACACACTCCTCCACCTACGGAGTTGTTACAGTTTAAAGGTGTTCAGACAGGTAAGCTCTGGTAGTTCTAGAGGTGTTCAGACAAGTAAGCTCCTGTAGTTTTAAAAGGTGTTCAGACAGGTAAGCTCCAATAGTTCTACAGGTGTACAGAGTTAAGCGCTGATACTTTTAAAGGTGTTCAGACAGGTAAACTCTGGTAGTTTTAAAGGTGTACAGACAGGTAAGCTCAGATAGTTCTACAGGTGTACAGCAGGCTTGGTCCAAGTGGCCACCGCTGGCGCCGTCAAGTCATCATGCTGCTCAAAACATAACGGGATAGGAAACAGTTCAGTTTCAGCAATGTCAACATTTCTGGGCTAAATTTGATCTGAATTTCTTGTCACAGTCATGGGCAAATATTGAGACATGCCTCCACCTGGTTGTCTCTAGGAGGACATTGTTTTGTTGAGATTGTGGGCTGAATCCTGACATAACAATATTTTTTGGGGAAAACATCCCCTTTGACTATATGGGGTATTTGCACAATTGTTCAAATATGCAGTAGGATTCTGTCTTAGTGGAGAAAATGTGTGATGAGGTTTGATGAGGAAGGGTTAGAGAATTACCTCAACTATCTGTGGTGGGTACGCATGAAGATCTGCGTGAGCGGTTACACATGTTCTTCTGTAAAACACAGAGGCAAAACACAAAGTTAAGTCAATAATAATAAAATACAAAAACGTCTAAAACACAGCAAACCAATTAGTAGAACTACACCACTACATAATATGGTAGTAATAGCATAACAGCTGTGATACCATACTATCTTCTCTATAAGAAGTTAGTGGGTGTCCTTTACCTTTTCATGAAGACGGTGATGGAGGACTGCATCAGAGAGCCAAGGATGTCTCAACGCTTCAGAGGCACCTATCCTCCAACTGCAGAAAAACACACACAAACACACAGTGAGATACAGTGAGGGAAAAAAGTATTTGATACCCTGCTGATTTTGTACGTTTGCCCACTGACAAAGAAATGATCAGTCTATAATTTTAATGGTAGGTTTATTTGAACAGTGAGAGACAGAATAAAAACAACAAAATCCAGAAAAAAAGCATGTCAAAAATGTTATAAATTGATTTGCATTTTAATGAGGGAAATATGTATTTGACCCCCTCTCAATCAGAAAGATTTCTGGCTCCCATGTGTCTTTTATACAGGTAACGAGCTGAGATTAGGAGCACACTCTTAAAGGGAGTGCTCCTAATCTCAGCTTGTTACCTGTATAAAAGACACCTGTCCACAGAAGCAATCAATCAGATTCCAAACTCTCCACCATGGCCAAGACTAAAGAGCTCTCCAGGGATGTCAGGGACATGAATGTAGACATACACAAGGCTGGAATGGACTACAAGACCATCGCCAAGCAGCTTTGTGAGAAGGTGACAGTTGGTGCGATTATTCGCAAATGGAAGAAACACAAAATAACTGTCAATCTCCCTCGGCCTGGGGCTCCATGCAAGATACAGAGGATAGCCCTATTTGGTAAAAGACCCACTCCATATTATGGCAAGAACAGCTCAAATAAGCAAAGAGAAATGACAGTCCATCATTACTTTAAGACATGAAGGTCAGTCAATACGGAAAAATTCAAGAACTTTGAACGTTTCTTCAAGTGCAGTCGCAAAAACCATCAAGCGCTATGATGAAACTGGCTCTCATGAGGACCGCCACAGGAATGGAAGACCCAGAGTTACCTCTGCTGCAGAGGATAAGTTCATTAGAGTTACCAGCCTCAGAAATTGCAGTCCAAATAAATGCTTCACAGAGTTCAAATAACATACACATCTCAACATCAACTGTTCAGAAGAGACTGTGTGAATCAGGCCTTCATGGTCGAATTGCTGCAAAGAAACCACTTCTAAAGGACACCAATAAGAAGAAGAGACTTGCTTGGGCCAAGAAACACAAGGAATGGACATTAGACCGGTGGAAATGTGTCCTTTGGTCTTGAGTCCAAATTGGAGATTTTTGGTTCCAACCGCTGTGTCTTTGTGAGACAATGTAGAAAATAGTAAAAATAAAGAAAAACCTTTGAATGAGTAGGTGTGTCCAAACTTTTGACTGGTACTGTACGTACAAACAGATGTAAAACGTATAGAACAAAAATATATTGCAATATATTGCAAAATATACAGTATACATTGTGCAATATATTGTGAAATCAAGCAGATGTACGATACCTTTTATTGATGATGAGGAGTTTGGAGATGAAGTCTTTGGCCTCCTCTGAGATGTCTGTAAATTCTGCCTCTTCAAAGTTCCATTGGCAGGCCAGAATGTTATTCAGAGTCTCATTGTCATCATCACCTAGGAAGGGACACAGACCGCTTAGCCTGTGGAAGAAGAGGAAGAATCTTTATTGTGTGTGTGTGTGTGTGTGTGTGTGTGTGTGTGTGTGTGTGTGTGTGTGTGTGTGTGTGTGTGTGTGTGTGTGTGTGTGTGTGTGTGTGTGTGTGTGTGTGTGTGTACTTACAACATATATGTAATGACTCCCAGACTCCACATGTCTGTGTTAAATGACACAAAGTCGTAGTTGACAACTTCTGGGGCCAGGAACTCTGGGGTGCCGAAATTTACTCGTAACTTCTCTCTGGGCTTGTATCTAGGGGGAATACATGTTTATTTTTATTGGGAATCTATCAATACAAATACAATATTTTAATTCTGCATGCAGCGATACATCATATACAGTTGAAGTCAGAAGTTTATATACACTTAGGTTGAAGTCATTAAAACTCATTTTTCAACCACTCCACACATTTCTTGTTAACAAACTATAGTTTTGGCAAGTCAGTTAGGACATCTACTTTGTGCATGACACAAGTAATTTTTCCAACAATTGTTTACAGACAGATTATTTCACTTATAATTCACTGTATCACAATTCCAGTGGGTCAGAAGTTTACATACACTAAGTTGACTGTGCCTTTAAACAGCTTGGAATTTTTCCAGAAAATGATGTCATGGCTTTAGAAGCTTCTGATTAGGGGCTAATTTACATCATTTGAGTCAATTGGAGATGTACCTGTGGATGTATTTCAAGGCCTACCTTCAAACTCAGTGCCTCTTTGCTTGACATCATGGGAAAATCAAAAGAAATCAACCAAGACCTCAGAAAAGAAATTGTAGACCTCCACAAGTCTGGTTCATCCTTGGGAGTAATTTCCAAATGCCTGAAGGTACCACGTTCATCTGTACAAACAATAGTACGCAAGTATAAACACCATGGGACCACGCAGCCGTCATACCGCTCAGGAAGGAGACGTGTTCTGTCTCCTAGAGATGAATGTTCTTTGGTGTGAAAAGTGCAAATCAATTCCAGAACAACAGCAAAGGACCTTGTGAAGATGCTGGAGGAAACAGGTACAAAAGTATCTATATCCACAGTAAAACACGTCCTATATCGACATAACCTGAAAGGCCACTCAGCAAGGAAGAAGCCACTGCTCCAAAACCGCCATAAAAAAGCCAGACTACGGTTTGCAACTGCACATGGGGACAAAGATCGTACTTTTTGGAGAAATGTCCTCTGGTCTGATGAAACAAAAATAGAACTGTTTGGCCATAATGACCATCGTTATGTTTGGAGGAAAAAGGGGGGGGCTTGCAAGCCGAAGAACACCATCCCAACCGTGAAGCACGGGGGTGGCAGCATCATTTTGTGGGGGTGCTTTGCTGCAGGAGGGACTGGTGCACTTCACAAAATAGATGGCATCATGAGGAAGGAAAATTATGTGGATATATTGAAGCAACATCTCAAGACATCAGTCAAGAAGTTAAAGCTTGGTTGCAAATGGGTCTTCCAAATGGACAATGACCCCAAGCATACTTCCAAAGTTTTGGCAAAATGGCTTAAGGACAACAAAGTCAAGGTATTGGAGTGGCCATCACAAAGCCCTGACCTCAATCCTATAGAAAATGTGTGGGCAGAACTGAAAAAGCGTGTGCGACTCAGTTACACCATCTCTGTCAGGAGGAATGGGCCAAAATTCACCCAACTTATTGTGGGAAGCTTGTGGAAGGCTACCCAAAATGTTTGACCCAAGTTAAACAATTTAAAGGCAATGCTACCAAATACTAATTGAGTGTATGTAAACTTCTGACCCACTGGGAATGTGATGAAAGAAATAAAAGCTTAAATAAATCATTCTCTCTATTATTATTCTGACATTTCACATTCTTAAAATAAAGTGGTGATCCTAACTGACCTAACACAGGGAATATTTACTAGGATTAAATGTCAGGAATTGTGAAAAACAGAGTTTAAATGTATTTGGCTAAGGTGTATGTAAACTTCCGACTTCAACTGTATGTTATACAATTATGCAAATTAAAATGAGCGATTCATGTGAATATGAAACCTACTTTCTGGCAAGTCCAAAGTCGATGATCTTGATTTTATTTGTGACTCTGCTCACACATAGAATATTCTCTGGCTGAAAAACACAACAAAAAAAAGACATAATTCAAGGTGAAACAATAGCAAGACACAAGTATAATGATAATCATTGTTACCTGTTGTGTACAATCTGACATGCTATCAATAACATCAGTGGCTATGGACAACAATTAACTCTGGCACATTAACACTGATCTGAACACTAGTGTGGTAGTCTACCTTGAGGTCCAGATGGAGGATGTACATCTTGTGCATGTGCTGCAGGCCCTCACAGATCTGCCTGATGAACAGCACCGTGTCCAACTCCATCAGGGTGTAGTTCTCATCGATGATCCTGTCAAAGAGCTCCCCTCCATCCACACTGCAATCACACACACAAAAACACATTAGGATGCTGCAGAAACTTAAAAAGCAAATTGGCCAAAAACATGACTTGAGCTTTTGGTTGCTAGGAAGTAAAGCCTGTATGTACCATGGTCTGTATCAGTACACTCAAAATGCTGCTGTACCTTCCTGAACACACTCACAATAATTTAATGTCAAACAAGCTTCCTCAAAATCCACCGACTTAAAGATACTAGTGCACTGACCTATCGTGTATTCTCTATCTACAGTGTCAACATGGCATAAAACATTTTTAAGCTTAAAGATGTGGGTTGAGAAAACATTGCGGGAAGGAACAGACAACCATAGACATACACTATATTAACAAAAGTATGTGGACACCTGCTCGTCGAACATCTCATTCCAAAATCATGGGCATTAATATGGAGTTGATCCGCCCTTTGCTGCTATAACAGCCTCCACTCTTTTGGGAAGGCTTTCCACTAGATGTTGGAACATTGCTGCGGGGACTTGCTTCCATTCAGCCACAAGAGCACTGATATTGGGCGATTAGGCCCGCAGTCGGCGTTCCAACTCATCCCAAAGGTGTTCGATGGGGTTGAGGTCTGGGCTCTGTGCAGGCCAGTCAAGTTCTTCCACACTGATCTCAACAAACCATTTCTGTATGGACCTCGCTTTGTGAACGGGGGCATTGTCATGCTGAAACAGGAAAGGGTCTTCCCCAAACTTTTTCCACAAAGTTGGAAGCACAGAAACGTCTAGAATGTCATTTTATGCTGTAGCGTTAAGGTTATTCCTCCTCCACCAAATGTTACAGTTGGCACTATGCATTGGGGTAGGTAGCGTTCTCCTGGCATCCGCCAAACCCAGATTTGTCAGTCAGACTGCGAGATGGTGAAGCATGATTCATCACTCCAGAGAACGCATTTCCACTGCTCCAGAGTCCAATGGCGGCGAGCTTTACACCACTGCAGACACTTGGCATTGCGCATGGTGCTCTTAGGCTTGTGTGTGGCTGCTCGGCCATGGAAACCCATTTCATGAAGCTCCTGATGAACAGTTCTTTTGTTGACGTTGCTTCCAGAGGCAGTTTGGAACTCAGTAGTGAGTGTTGCAACCGAGGACAGACGATTTCAGCACTCAGCGGTCCCGTTCTGTGAGCTTGTGTGGCCTACCACTTCGTGGCTGAGCCGTTGTTGCTCCTAGACGTTTCCACTTCACAATAACAGCACATACAGTTGACCGGGGCAGTTCTAGCTGGGCAAACATGTGAAGAACTGACTTGTTGGAAAGGTGGCCTCCTATGACGGTGCCATGTTGAAAGCTCTTCAGTAAGGTCATTCTACTGCCAATGTTTGTCTATGGAGATCTCATGGCTGTGTGCTCAATTTTATACACCTGTCAGCAACGGGTGTGGCTGAAATACTCCAATCCACTAATTTGACGGGATGTCCGCATACTTTTGTATATATAGTGTACAATGTAATGCTGATATGTTTTATTTAGTTCTGTGGAGGGAACGTACTATTCCAGCACCAGGATGATGTCATTCCTGGACTCGTAGGCGGCGTAGAGCTGGATCAGGTTGGCGTGGTCCAGCTGGTTCATGACCGTGATCTCATTCTTCACCACCTCCTACATGCCAAACACACACCAACCACACAATGAGAGGTGTCAGATGTTTGCTTGCAGCTAGCAGGCAACGTACGGCTCCTCTTTTCTGGGTCAAATGTTTTATTAACCAGAAAATGAGGAAGAAACATATTCCCCATCCATCCGCTTCTGTAGAGTGAAAAGGTTTTTAGAGTGTTATGTTCAGATGTCTAATTCCACATTTTGGATTTAAAAAACTACAGTAGGTTCGAACTCTAAAAGTAGTTCAAAACGACTTAATTTTTCAAGGAAGCTGCAAGGTGTGTAGAGGTTTTTACATAGCCTTTGAAGAAAAATTGTAAAACCTTAACAAGTGTAGTGTTGTCCGTTTATATTCCAAGTACATTTACTCATTAAGATTTTGTACCTTCTCTTTCTGACTCCGGGCTTTGATGATCTTGGCAGCCAGGGTGAGACCCGAGGAGTTTTCCATGCATTTGTGCACCTGGCCAAAACGACCCCTAAGAGAGAGACGGAAAAATAAGTAAGGTGTCTTCAGTTCCAAGTTTCTGAGTTACACCTGTCTGTATCGTTTTCTTATTTATAACGTAACCTTACTCCCTCTACCTGTAAGTCACAAATCCTAGAATGTTACTCATCCAGATAATACGTCCCCTGAATGGAGGGGGATCTCAGTCAGAACTTGAACTACTTGAACTATCAGAACTATTTCATCAGTATGTCCTCGGATACAAAATCAGTTATCTTCCAATACAGGAAAGTAATATCATTTTGTGAAGATATTGTATTGTTAATTTCTCCTTTATTTCATTAAATGAGAGTAAGGGGCCTCTCTTTGAAGATTTGGATGAACACTTAGCGATTAGCTCCCAGTTGACAGTGGGGGTATGGTTTCACATACCCCGAAGGCTTTCAGTAAAAATAACTGCCCTGACTCTGGAGTTATGAACCAGGGGAGAGGAGAAGAGAGGAGTGGAGGGGAGGGTTACGCAACTCAACATTGTTAAGGACCTCTGTTCCTCTCTCTCTATCTATGATCTAGGTCAGATATGATTTGTTCCATGGGTTCGTTTCCAAAAGACTTTATGGAGAATCGACTAATTGACAAATGTATAATAACTCAGTACGATGAAGAACAGAGTTCGATGTAGAGGAGTCGTTGATGGCCTTTGCTCTCTGGGGAGCGATTGGCCTAAGCAGGCACTATTTTACGTTACTCTTTGTAACCTCACAGTAATAAATAATACTGTTATTGCGGATGGATACAATGGTTCTTGAATTTGAAGTTAAACAGTTGAAAAGTCATTTGAACTTTACCTTGTGGTTCAAATCATCATGTATCGCTAGGAACAGGATAGGAACACTTACCCTCCTAGAATCTCTGCTCTGTTGATGGTGTAGAAGTTGCTGATCTGGTTCGGTTTGGCCGACACTATCCGATGGTTGAATGGAGCCGGAGGAGGAGGGCTTTTATCTTAAGGGAGATGTGATAAAAAATGATTACATTTTTAACCATTTAACCAGGGAAGTCACATTAAGATTTACATCAATTTTTCAAGTGAGCCCTGGCAAACAGTAGCATGGAGGGGAAATAGAAGCTGTATTGTTAATCAGTTAGCATGTGGCTCTAGTAATGGTACCTCATAATCAAATTATCACCCTGTGCTAACTAACACACTGTGGTAAACATGAGAAACAAGATACAATGGTGGTTATGCAAACTACAGTACTCTCGTACTTTGTTACTCCTAGAAAACATGTTTTTATACCCTAATTCAATAAGGTTATGAATATTTTCTACAAAAAGATAAAGTAATTGCCACCATATTAGCAATCTATTGGACTTCATATTAGGCCTGAATCCTAATATCTGTTTGCGTAACTCCAGTTTTCCACTGAGATTAATGTGTGATTTATGGAATCGTCGAGTTGAGCTTGCACATTTCAAGTTCCTCCCTCAGTACGTATCACCTTTCCCCCAGACTTAAAGCCACAGTACCCCATAAAGATGCTGGTCCTCACCAATGAAGAACTGTTCCCCAGTAGACTGCCTGACTTCTGTAGACTGATCCGGCTTCTTCTCTTTCCCCAACCTCTCCTTCAGCTCCACACGGATATCCACCCCGTCTGCCTTGAAGACGCCCCATCCCTCATTCTCATCCTCTGGCCTTTCTCCATCCTCTTCCTCCTGCTGCCTCTCCCCCTCCTCCTTCTCCCCCTCCCTCTCATCCTCCTCTCCTGCTCCTCCCTCCACCCGACTCTTCTTGTGGTCCTCCACCCCCAGGTCTTCCTCTGTCACCCAACGCTTACTGCTGGTGCTGCCCTCTTCCATCTGGTCCTGTTCTGCTGCCTCCAGAGACTGAGAGGAGGCACTTTTGTTGTGGACTTCACAGCTGGAACAGACAGACATGTTTTAGAAATTAGAGAAATGTGGAGTGTGTGTATGTGAAAGAGAGATGTCACAGAGTGAATGGTACTGAAGTAGAGAGAGAAATAGAGAGAGAGAGTGAGAGGGACAGAGAGTGAGAGACAGAGAAAGAAATACAAAATAAAATAAATAGGAAGGGATTGAGGAGGGTAGAAGGGATACTCTACCTCTCGGGAATGGAGCCAGTCTCTCCTGGAGCTTCAGGGGAGGGTGGGAGAGGAGGGAGATCCTTTACTGACATATCAGCAGCTTCTGATGGGCCTGCACTGTCCTCCTCATGTTTGTTCCCCTCTCTCTCCTCTGCTCCTCTAACCTCCTCAGGCTGCTCAGTGATTTTCAACAGCTTCTCCTCTCGCTCCTCTTCCTTGAACTTGGATTCACTGAGGTGGTCTTCCTTCTCTTGCTTCTTTACGGCCTCCTCCTCCTTCCTCTCCTCCACTTTTAGTCCATCTCCTGCTGCCTCCCTCTCCTCCTCAGACAATGACTCCTCTTCGGTCACGGGGGCCTTGGGGCCCTCGAGGATCAAGTCCAGCTGGTTCGGGCTGAGGGACTCGGTCTGCGATGACCCCAACCCCTCTGAGGCCCCTCCAGATCCAGCCTCCAGGTCCAGGAGGCCATCAGGGGTAAGCTGCTGCTGCTGCTGCTGGTGACTTGATGATGATGATCTCTCTGCATTCTCCCTGTTGAGCTTCTGAACCTCATTCAGCAGCAACGCCTGCTTCCTCAGGGAGATGGTGTCTGCTTACAAACAAACAGAACGGCCAAGGGGATACAGTTATAATTAATTCAACCACCTGCATGATTTTCACTTTGGTAACTTTAAATCAGATGATTGCACAATATCTCAGAATGTCAACACACTCCTAGTATCCTCCTAAGATGATGGCAGGTGGTTGTCTGAAGTGTCAGTCTGATCTTTTTTATTCTCTTTGATGTTTCGGTGTCACTTGTTAGTAGAATACTGTTGTTTACGTCTGACAGGAAGACTGTTGTGACTAGCCGGTTGGTTCCCTTTCCTGTGGCTCCAAGATAGTATCATTCAAAGAAGTCTATTTTCCTCTCCCGCTCTCTAAGATTTCGGAACACATGTGTTGTTTACATCTCACATGTTACATGTTGTGAGTGCTGCTGTGTGTGAGTTAGTTTGTTTTGACTGGTAAAGGTCACTGTGTGTGTGTTGTATGGTTGTGTGCTATTGTTGGCACATTTTAATGTGCTGTGATGTGAGCACCTGCTGTATCTGGGGGCTTCTTCTTCTGTGCTTTCAGACCCTTTGTGCTCAAACTGGACTTCTCCTTCCCATCCTTCCCCTTGTGATCTTTTGGCTAAAGGAAGAACGAGAGATAAGATCATCACGTTCTGCATTTGGTCTACATGTCAACATTCTTCAAAACTAGGTAAAATATGTATATTTCCCTGAAACCGCTACCACTATGTAATTACAGTATTACTGCACAGAAACTTCATGATAAACATGTTTTCTGTGAGCAAGTTAACACATACAAAGTTTCTGCAGAGTTTGCGAGTTGTGATGAAATGCTTTGGTCCGTGGAGCTTTGTTGTCTTGTGACTGTGAGTGGTCTCCGGTGTATTAGGTTTGGGTTCACATTTAGTGGTTATCATCCCTTGAGTCCCTTTAGTGGCTTTAGTAGAGGTAGTTTTCTGTTAAGGAGACAGACAACATGGCAATGCTAGTTGGACAGCGTGAATGGCATGCAACATGAGATGGATTAAGACACTGTTAGGGAGGGTAAGGAGGAAGGTGAGGGGTGGTGAGGGAGGTAGGTTACAAATGAACATGAACATTTGACAGTATGAAAAATGAAAACACTTGTTACAATACATGAAATGAATAAAATGAATCACTGAAGGTGATGTTAAAGATGAAATAAACATTAAAGTGACCTTCAAAACATATAGCCTAGCCTGATCAGTTGTTTTATTCAGGTTAGCATCCTGGTACTGTATTTATACAAACTACAAAGCCAAACTTGTTTCAGTCAAAGCGTGATGTTGATTGTCCACAGCAGATGAATGGATAGGTTGGTACATATGTGCGAGGCTGTGAATGTATTGCTTATCACTTCTCACAGTGAGCGATGGAATGCAATATTGACCCTGAGCGGAGAAATTGCCCTCAACCAACCAAACAAGTCTTCTCAAACAGAATTCGAACCAGAGGGGCTACCCAGTACTATAGTAAACACTCCAATCCTTTTATGAGCAGGTCAACATCTTAAAAAACGTATCTCAAGGCGTGTTGTTGGTTGTGAGGTAAGCACTGCTCAGTAGTAAGGCAGAGGAGATATTTTGAGGATGGGGGTTTCCACAGTGACAGCAGTGTTTCTTCCTGAAGGACAAATCTAAGGATGGGGGGCCTTGGTACGATATGTGTGTGGTTTGTGTGGTGTGTGTATAGGGTGACCACAGTGACAGATGTCTGCGGTAGACAGTCATCTCACACCTTAGAGGTGAAGGGAGACAGCCGGAGGCTGGAGGCACCACCTGATGAGAGCTCTGACGACAACTAGAATTCCTGGTGATCTGAGTCATACAGTAGCCAATAGACAATCACAGAGGTATGTATGCCCTAACGTGTGGACTTACATGACCACTTAGTTGCTGTTTGAGTTCTAACCTCAAATCAAGCTGAAAATGTCAAGTCGGTATCGTAGTTTGCGGTTTTGTGCTAGAACTGTGTTGAAATGGAAAGACCCTTATTTAACCAAATAAGGGTCTGAATACATTACAATTATCAGATACAGATACACCAGTACCTATTCCTGCGCAGCAGGAAATGCGAACCTATAGTACATGCAAGGTTTAAAAAAAGGCCTCTAAAGTTTGTAATTTCCACTTTTAAATGTCAGACTCAACCCCTACAAAAATGTCCATTAATTATAATTTACATAATCATTCACATTCCTGTTGCTGCAGGATTATTTAACTGCTGTGAGAAACTGTTCAAATTGAGATATTTTATTTTACTGGCCCAGCCCTCCATCCCCAAGTAAGACCGATCACCTGAACACAGCATCTACCGGGTACAACCACTCCACCATTAAAAGCACACTGTCCTATACAGGTCAATCATCTCCTGCTTATTTTGAGCCACTCACATCTGAAGCAGTGCCAGCCTCTGTTCCAGCCTCTGTGCCAGCCTTAAATGTATCACGCAGTGTGAAGTGCAATCATTTACTAGACCCTTTAAATCAATGGCTGTTTGACACGGTTACCATGGCTGGATTGCTAATAAAGGGTTATGAATAGCTTTATCTGAAACACAGGAGGTAAATAATGTACATGGGGGATGCTCTGAATTGTAATGCATATATAGGTAACAGAACTCAATACTCATCACTGAAACCATAGTACGCCTACAGTATAACTACCCTGGGACCTCTCAACATGCCACCACAGGACTGAGAGGGTGAGACAGCAATAGAGAGAAAGACATACAGAAAACAAGAGAGGGAGAGACAGAGATAGAGAGAGTGACAGAGAGAAAGAGAGGGAGAGAGAGAGAGAGAGAGAGAGAGAGAGAGAGAGAGAGAGAGAGAGAGAGAGAGAGAGAGAGAGAGATGGCAATAGAAATAGAGACACAGAAAGTAAGGGAGGTAGAGAATGAGAAGGACAGGGAGGGAGAGAGAAAGATTGATAGACAAACTGACTAATCACAATCTGTTGACACCTAATTCCTTACTAGTCAGGGGCTTCAGGCCATTTTAGACCAAAAGCACACCGCAGCATGCAGGTGAACTCCAACAGCAGCATTACCAAACCTGGCCCCACGCATTCCAGCCCTGGCCCCACATTGGCCCTCTCATGCCGTCCAGGGGGTGCTTACCCTCATTATCCCAGATGCCTGTGGCCACATTATAGGCCAAGGAAGAATGTAGAGGAGAATGTGGGGGACAATGTAGCGTAGAATGTAGGCTAATGTACAGTATGAGCAGGGCAATACATTTTATACTGTAGGTGGTGAAAAGTGGGGGCAAATTTGAGTCCTTTTGGTTGAGCATTGTAAACAGATACTGTTTTTCATACACCACTGTACTTGATCATGAGGTGGTGGAATGTTCCCCACCAATTTCAATACTGGGTATAAGTGAATGCACCAATTTGTAAGTCGCTCTGGATAAGAGCGTCTGCTAAATGACTTAAATGTAAATGTAAGTGTCAAGGCTTTGGCTCCTTCCATACAATATGGCCTGCTCTGCATGGCACTATACAAGCAGTGGAGATCGCTATGTCCCAAAGTAATATTGCTTTGACACATCTTCCATCACTTCATGAGGAAAAATAGCATGAGCCAAGCCACAATCCTTCCTTAGGAAACAGAACTCCACTTGACTAGTCAGCTTTGCTGCTCTGATCATTTTCCTCTGTAGTGCCAAAGTCATAAAACTAAACCAAATCATAAACCAAACATGGAAACATGGAGCACCTTATCTCCGAGCCTGAATAGAATGTGCACAACATTTTTTGAAGGACATGTAATTTGCAGGAGCATGGGGAAACAGTGAATCCAGCAATTCATCTAACCTACGTTGCCCATCACAACATCCATAACATCAATCCATTCTAAATTAAAACCTGAACACAAGTGTTTTATTATTAAATTCACATGAACGTAATCCAGAGCGTCGTTGAGTAAAGAGTTCATAAAGTGCCTTATTAAAGAACCCTTTATATAGTCTACATAGACCTGCACAAACACACCTCTTTGGTTAGTGCAGTTTGAGCTTCCAATCTCACCTTGTCGGTCTTCTTAGTAACTGAGCTCTCGCTCTTTTCTGCAGACGATTGCCTCTTAATGGCCACCTTGCCCTTACTGTCTTTGGACTTGGAGGCCTTGCGTGCTGCAGGACGCATAAACATCAGCTCCATAACCCGGGAGCTCTTCACCGTCTCCCCGATGAATCTGATGACCTGCTGGATGCTGAGGACCAGATTCTCCATCCCGTCCAGCTTCTCAGCCTGCTTCTCCGAGCGCTGGTCCAACGCCATCATGATGGAGCTCATCTCATGACACATCTCTCTCACCTCGCCCACCACACCTGTGCCCTGGGTCTGAGCCAGGGGTAGAGTTAGGGCTCTGGCAGGGATATGGATCTCCTCGTTGTCCACCTTCAGAGTCTCCATGTCCCTCTCGATACCGTCGATGTCCTGGGTTATTCCGTCCAGCCGATTGAGGACCTTCTCCTGGATATTGATCAGCCTGTCCATTTTACTGCTCAGAGACTCGATGCGATTCTGAATGTGGTCCAAGCCGGCACCAGTGCAGTCGTTTAGGTTATCCATCATGCTTGACTTTCCAGGGGTTGAGTTCACTATCTTGGAACTCATGATATAATCACGTTAGGACACCCAATCGAGACAGAAAAAAGGTCACCGAAAGGTTGATGACCAACGTCCGAGAGACAGAAGGGGCAACTTTTTTGAAAAACGCAGCCAGCCTTATCCCTATGTGTACCTCTTCAACTGTACAGACAAGCTAATTTAACGACGGATATGTGAATAAAATGAACATTTCGTAACAACAAAAAAAATGAAGAAAATCAAACGAACTAAATTGAAATCCATAAAGAGTAAAAACAGAAAAACAGGCAGTAACTTTTTCACTGTAATCCGTGGAAACACCTTTAGAGTTCTGACTTAACAGTCATCCAGTCGTGAGATTGTCCCTATGTCTCTCACCCACTGCTTGACACCTCTGCACTTTCCCTACTGGAAGTGGTATTAAGAATGGAATAAGCCTGTCTCCCTAAATGTAAACGGGATGGCCGACGTCAGCGGGGGACCGGCCAGGGGGGCGGGGGGCTGTGGGATTGGGGGCTGTGAGAGGCCGTGAGGGGCAGCAGTTTGGCACTGGAGGGGCTGTCAGACATCTGAGCGCCTTTACATGTTAAGCTCACCACAGGAGCCAGACTCTGGTCCACCTGCCAAGTGTCGAAATGGCCAGTGTACACAGTCCCTCTCTCTGAGGCAGAGTGGAAAGTTGTCTGGGGCGATGCTAGACACGTTTTTTTTTTTTTTTTTACTTTATTTCCATGTAAATGGTTAGACTTTTCAGTCTGACTTGGTGGTTTCACCATGATTAGGCTGAACAGGTGCTCACAGATGGAGAGGGCAAAAGAGGGGGGTGACTGACGTGTTTTATTTATAAGTGGTCAGGGACATTTTTAAGTCAACTCAAAATATCAAACAATCATGTCAAAAGTGCCACTCACACAGAACAGCTGTGTTTGCAAAAAGTGACGTTTTTAAATTAGATCCTTATTAATGACTGGCGTAGAAATTAACAGCTTCACAATGTTTACGAGAGGCTGGAAAAATAATGATTGTGATAACATCAGGGAAATACTTGCATGTGAGTATTGAGCATCAGTATGTAAGACAGTCATGTACAGTGCATTCGGAAAGTATTCAGACCCCTTGACTTTTTCCACATTTGTTACGTTACAGCCTTATTCTAAAATTGATTAAATAGTTTTTTTCCCCCTCATCAATCTACACACAATACCCCATAATGACAAAGCAAAAACAGGTTTTTAGAAATTTTTGCCAATTTATAAGAAATAAATAACTGAAATATCACATTTACATAAGTATTCAGACCCTTTAACTCAGTACTTTGTTAAAGCACCTTTGGCAGCGATTACAGCATCGAGTCTTGGGTATGACGGTACAAGCTTGGCACACCTGTATTTGGGGAGTTTCTCCCATTCTTCTCTGCAGATCCTCTCAAGCCCTGTCAGGTTGGATGAGGAGCATCTCTGCACAGCTATTTCAGGTTTCTCCAGAGATGTTCAATCGGGTTCAAGTCTGGGCTCTGGCTGGGCCACTCAAGGACATTCAGAGATTTGTCCCGAAGCCACTCCTGCGTTGTCTTTGCTGTGTGCTTAGGGTCGTTGTCCTGTTGGAAGGTGAACCTTCGCCCCAGTCTGAGGTGCTGAGAGCTCTGGAGCAGGTTTTCATCAAGGATCTCTCGGGACTTTGCTCTGTTCATCTTTCCCTTGATCCTGACTAGTCTCCCAGTCCCTGCCACTGAAAAACATCCCCACAGCATGATGCTGCCACCACCATGCTTCATCGTAGGGATGGTGCCAGGTTTCCTCCAGACGTGACGCTTGGCATTCAGGCCAAAGAGTTCAATCTTGGTTTCATCAGACCAGAGAATCTTGTTTCTCATGGTCTGAGAGTCCTTCTGGAAGGTTCTCCCATCTTCACAGAGGAACTCTAGAGCTCTGTCAGAGTGACCATCGGGTTATTGGTCACCTCCCTGACCAAGGCCCTTCTCCCCCGATTGTTCAGTTTGGCCGGGCAGCCAGATTTATTAAGGGTTTTGGTGGTTCCAAACTTCTTCCATTTAAGAATGATGGAGGCCACTGTGTTCTTGGCGACCTTCAATGCTGCATAAATCTTTTGGTACCCTTCCCCAGATCTGTGCCTCGACACAAGCCTGTCTTGGAGCTCTACGGACAATTCCTTCGACCTCATGGCTTGGTTTTTGCTCTGACATGCACTGTCAACTGTGGGACCTTATAGAGACAGGTGTGTGCCTTTCCAAATCATGTCCAATCAATTGAATTTACCACGGGTGGACTCCAATCAACTTGTAGAAACATCTCAAGGATGATCAATGGAAACAAGATGCACCTGAGCTCAATTTCAAGTCTCGTAGCAAAGGGTCTGAATACTTATGTAAATAAGGTATTTATGTTTTTAATTTTTAATACATTTGCAGACATTTCTAAAAACCTGTTTTCGCTTTGTCATTATGGGTTATTGTGTGTAGATTGATGAGGGGGAAAAATAAATGTAATTCATTTTAGAATAAGGCTGTAACGTAACAAAATGTGGAAAAAGTTCAGGGGTCTGAATACTTTCCGAATGCACTGTATATTGCTATGGAAAGCTCTTTGCTGGCTGCGAAACGGCTATAATTAGCGCCCACCCAGTGAGGGAGCAAGAAACACGTTCAGATTGTAGCCTGTAGTCCCCTGGCTGAGAAAGAGCTTAAGGTCTTTAGCCTCTGTTCTTAAATAGGAGAAGGGCGACAGCCATGATAATACTGTGTCTCTCCTCTGGCTAACACATCAAGTCAGATCCTTCCCACACCATCACACACGCTTAGCCTACTCATACACAGTTAAGACAGTTAATGATACATTTTAACTTAGGGCCTGGTAATTGGACCCCTCAACAGTGTACCCTATAAACCTATCAAAACATGCTTGATGAAGTGGTCCATCTGGGACATACAGTATGTACTTTGCATCAACGGAAAGAAAGTGTAAAAACAGACACATGCACGTCATCAATACAAAGTTACAAACACTGCTTATTGCCCCTGAAAAAGGGAACAGGATAATTTAGTTTGGCCTAGATGTTTGCAGAAAAGGGTTTTCCACAGCCTTTTTGGATACATTTTGTAATGTACTGCATACAGAATATGTCAGCATACAAAACCGTCATAAACTATCATACAAAGGTCTACATTTAACCTTTTACTGCATTGGGCTAAATCAGGGTCACACAGAGTATATATATTTTTATTTTTACGTTTTTTTTTTTTTAGGGGGTATATCAGCTTTAATATTGCAGATAGATTGTAGCTTCCATCAATGTACTGTACATTGTAGGGACACAATCTATTTTACAATAGTTCTCTTTTGTTTGTTTTGACTCCTAGCCTTCCGCTGCCCTCAACCCCTCCCATCTATTTCTTAACACCATCCATATTGGATTTCTACTTGCCATATATTTTTCAACTGTGCTGTGATGTTTTACAAAAGTTCTGAACCTTTCTATTCTCATAGTTTCTACAGATTGTAAATTAAAGAGTATTATTAAAAGTACTATTATATTATTGATCGATTGACTATGACTTTTCAAATCACCCAGTAGTGCTATCTGCAGAGTTAGTTCCAGGTAAATGTTGCAATTCTTCAGCCATTCCTGGTCCTGTGACCAAAAACAAGTTACATATGGACAGTAGCAAAACAAATGATCTAATGATTCTGTGCTTCTTTGTAGTCTTAAACAAATCTACTTTGAAACAAAAGTATACACCTCACACACATGGTTATGGTCTTAAAAAAAGAAGACACCTGTACCATGTCAGATATAGAGTTGAAATGTATTCCATTTTGAGTTTGCATCCCAATATTACACTATATATACATCACAGAAGACTGAAATATAACAAAAAAGCTTGACATACACTACCGGTCAAAAGTTTTAGAACACCTACTCTTTCAAGGGTTTTTCTTTAGTTTTCCTATTTTCTACATTGTAGAATAATAGTGAAGACATCAACACTATGAAATTACACATATGGAATCATGTAGTAACCAAAAAAGTGCTAAACAAATCAAAATATATTTGAGATTTGAGATTCTTCAAATAGCCAATAGTGTGCAAAGCTGTCATCAAGGCAAAGGGTGGCTATTTGAAGAATCTCAAATATAAAATATATTTTGATTTGTTTAATACTTTTTTGGTTACTACATGATTCCATATGCTTTATTTCATAGTTTTGATGTCTTCGCTATTATTCTACAATGTAGAAAATGGTAAAAATAAAGAAAAACCCTCGAATGAGTAGGTGTTCTAAAACTTTTGACCAGTAGTGTAGAAACACAGGATTTTCAGATGTATTCATTTTAAATAATGTTGATTAATTATGAAAAATATTAAAAGCATTCCATCCATGAGGCCACTAGAGGGCGATTTGGTCATTTGACTGCAGGAAAGGGCTACAGGGAAAAAATACTTGGTTTATCTATTGATAAAGAAATCCCGCTATGCCCTCCGACGAACCATCAAACAGGCAAAGAGTCAATACAGGTATAAGATTGAATCGTACTACACCGGCTCTGACGCTCGTCGGATGTGGCAGGGCTTGAAAACTATTACAGACTATGAAGGGAAGCACAGCCGAGAGCTGCCCAGTGACACAAGCCTACCAGATGAGCTAAACCACTTCTATGCTTGCTTCGAAGCAAGCAACACTGAAGCATGCATGAGAGCACCAGCTGTTCCGGATGACTATGTGATCACGCTCTCCGTAGCCGATGTGAGTAAGACTTTTAAGCAGGTCAACATTCACAAGGCCGCAGGGCCAGACGGATTACCAGGACGTGTACTCCGAGCATGTGCTGACCAACTGGCAAGTGTCTTCACTGACATTTTCAACATGTCCTTGACTGAGTCTGTAATACCAACATGTTTCAAGCAGACCACCATAGTCCCCGTGGCCAAGGACACTAAGATAACCTGCCTAAATGACTACCGACCCGTAGCACTAACGTCTGTAGCCATGAAGTGCTTTGAAAGGCTGGTCATGGCTCACATCAACACCATTATCCCAGAAACCCTAGACCCACTCCAATTTGCATACCACCCCAACAGATCCACAGATGAAGTGGAACAGGTTGAGAGCGTCAAGTTCCTTGGTGTCCACATCACCAACGAACTATCATGGTCCAAACACACCAAGACAGTCATGAAGAGGGCACGACAAAGCCTATTCCCCCTCAGGAGACTGAAAAGATTTGGCATGGGTCCTCAGATCCTCAAAAATGTCTACAGCTGCACCATCGAGAGCATCCTGACTGGTTGCATCACCGCCTGGTATGGCAACTGCTCGGCCTCCGACCGCAAGGCACTACAGAGGGTAGTGCGTACAGCCCAGTACATCACTGGGGCCAAGCTTCCTGCCATCCAGGACCTCTATACCAGGCGGTGTCAGAGGAAGGCCCTCAAAATTGTCGAAGACTCCAGCCACCCTAGTCATAGACTGTTCTCTCTGCTACCGCACGGCAAGCGGTACCGGAGCGCCAAGTCTAGGTCCAAAAGGCTTCTCAACAGCTTCTACCCCCAATCCATAAGACTCCTGAACAGCTAATCATGGCTACCCGGACTATTTGCACTGCCCCCCCACCCCCACCCCATCTTTTTACACTGCTGCTACTCTGTTAATTATTTATGCATAGTCACTTTAACTCTATCCACATGTACATATTACCTCAACTACCTCAACTAGCCGGTGCACCCGCACATTGACTCTGCACCGGTACCCCCCTGTATATAGCCTCCCTACTGTTATTTTATTTTACTTCTGCTCTTTTTTTCTCAACACTTTTTTGTTGTTGTTGTTTTATTTTACTTTTTTATTAAAAAATTAATGCATTGTTGGTTAAGGGCTGTAAGTAAGCATTTCAAGGTAATGTCTACACCTGTTGTATTCAGCGCATGTGGCAAATAACATTTTATTTTATTTGTTTTGATGAACATATTATGTTGTTATTCATATACAGTTGAAGTCGGAAGACTACATACACTTCAGTTGGAGTCATTAAGTCTCGTTTTTCAACCACTCCACAAATTTCTTGTTAACAAACTATAGATATGGCAAGTCGGTTAGGACATCTACTTTGCGCATGACACAAGTCATTTTTCCAATGATTGTTTACAGACAGATTATTTCACTTATAATTCACTATATCACAATTCTAGTGGGTCAGAAGTTTACATACACTAAGTTGACTGTGCCTTTAAACAGCTTGGAAAATTCCAGAAAATGATGTCATGGCTTTAGAAGCTTCTGATTGGAGGTGTACCTGTGTAACTCAGTGCCTCTTTGCTTGACATCATGGGAAAATCAAACGAAATCCGCCTCAGAAAAAAATGTGTAGACCTCCACAAGTCTGGTTCATCCTTGGGAGCAATTTCCAAACGCCTGAAGGTTCCACGTTCATCTGTACAAACAATAGTATCCACAGTAAAACCAGTCCTATATCGACATAACCTGAAAGGCCACTCAGCAAGGAAGAAGCCATTGCTCCAAAACCGCCATAAGAAAGCCAGACTACTTTTTGGAGAAATGTACTCTGGTCTGATGAAACAATGGCCATAATGACCATCGTTATGTTTGGAGGAAAAATGGGGTGACTTGCAAGCCGAAGAACACCCTCCCAACCGTGAAGCACGGGGGTGGCAGCATTATGCTGTGGGGGTGCTTTGCTGCAGGAGGGACTGGTGCACTTCACAAAATAGATGGCATCATGAGGAAGGAATATTATGTGGAAATATTGAAGCAACATCTCCCCCAAAAAAATGTTTTCACCTTTATTTAACCAGGTCATTTACAACTGCGACCTGGCCAAGATAAAGCAAAGCAGTGCAATAAAAACAACAACACAGAGTTACATATGGGGTAAACAAAACATAAAGTCAAAAATACAACAGAAAATATATATACAGTGTGTGTGAATGTAGTAAGTTATGGAGGTAAGGCAATAAATAGGCCATAGTGCAAAATAGTTACAATTTCGTATTAACACTGGAATGATAGATGTGCAAAAGATGATGTGCAAATAGAGATACTGGGGTGCAAATTAGCAAAATAAATAACAATATGGGGATGAGGTATTTGAGTGGGCTAATTTCAGAATGGCTGTGTACAGGTGCAGTGATCGGTAAGCTGCTCTGACAACTGACGCTTAAAGTTAGTGAGGGAGATAAGAGTCTCCAGCTTCAGAGATTTTTGCAGTTCGTTCCAGTCATTGGCAGCAGAGAACTGGAAGGAATGGCGGCCAAAGGAGGTGTTGGCTTTGGGGATGACCAGTGAGATATACCTGCTGGAGCGCAGACTACGGGTGGGTGTTGCTATGGTGACCAGTGAGCTAAGATAAGACGGGGATTTGCCTAGCAGTGATTTATAGATGACCTGGAGCCAGTGGGTTTGACGACGAATATGTAGTGAGGGCCAGCCATCAAGACATCAGTCAGGAAGTTAAAGCTTAGTCGCAAATGGGTCTTCCAAATGGACAATGACCCCAAGCATACTTCCAAAGTTGTGGCAAAATGGCTTAAGGACAACAAAGTCAAGGTGTTGGAGTGGCCATCACAAAGCCCTGACCTCAATCCTATAGAAAATGTGTGGGCAGAACTGAAAAAGCGTGTGCGAGCAAGGAGGCCTACAAACCTGACTCTGTTACACCAGTTCTGTCAGGAGGAATGGGCCAAAATTCACCCAACTTATTGTGGGAAGCTTGTGGAAGGCTACCCGAAATGTTTGATCCAAGTTAAACATTTAAAGGCAATGCTACCAAATACTAATTGAGTGTATGTAAACTTCTGACCCACTGGGAATGTGATGAAAGAAATAAAAGCTGAAATAAATCATTCTCTCTACTATTATTCTGACATTTCACATTCTTAAAATAAAGTGGTGATCCTAACTGACCTAAGACAGGGAATTCTTACTAGGATTACATGTCAGGAATTGTGAAAAACTGAGTTTAAATGTATTTGGCTAAGGTGTATGTAAACTTCCGACTTGAACTGTATATACACTGAACAGAAATATAAATGCAACATGCAACAATTTCAAAGACTTTACTGAGTTACAGTTCATATAAGGAAATCAGTCAATTGAAGTAAATAAATGAGGCCCTAATCTATGGATTTCACATGACTGGGAATACAGA
Source organism: Coregonus clupeaformis (assembly GCF_020615455.1). Lineage (NCBI taxonomy): Eukaryota > Metazoa > Chordata > Actinopteri > Salmoniformes > Salmonidae > Coregonus > Coregonus clupeaformis. The sequence continues at coordinate 37,259,624 of NC_059212.1, read as the reverse complement.
TATGCATCTGTTGGTCACAGATACCTTTTTTAAAAAGGTAGGGGCTTGGATCAGAAGACCAGTCAGTATCTTGTGTGACCACCATTTGCCTCATGCAGCACGACACATCTCCTTCGCATAGAGTTGATCAGGCTGTTGATTGCGGCCTGTGGAATGTTGTCCCACTCCTCTTCAATGGCTTCGCAAAGTTTCTGGATATTGGTGGAACTGGAACACGTTGTCGTACACGTCGATCCAGAGCATCCCAAACATGCTCAATGGGTGACATGTCTGGTGAGTATGCAGGCCATGGAAGAACTGGGACATTTTCAGCTTCCAGGAATTGTGTAAAGATCCTTGCGACATGTGGCATTATCATGCTGAAACATGAGGTGATGCAATTGTGTTCGTTGTCCGTAGCTTATGCCTGCCCATACCATAACCCCTATGGGGCACTCTGTTAACAATGCTGACATCAACAAACTTCTCGCCCACACGACGCCATACACGTAGTCTGCGGTTGTGAGGCCGGTTGGACGTACCAAATTCTCTAAAACGACGTTGGAGGCAGCTTATGGTAGAGAAATTAACATTCAATTCTCTGGCAACAGCCCTGGTGGACATTCCTGCAGTCAGCATGCTACAAAACTTTAGACATCTATGGCATTGTGTTGTGTAACAAAACTGCACATTTTAGTGGCCTTTTATTGTCCTCAGCAGAAGGTGCACCTGTGTAATGATCATGCTGTTTAATCAGCTTCTTGATATGCTACACCTGTCAGGTGGATGGATTATCTTGGCAAAGGAGACATGTTCACTAACAGGGATGTAAACAAATGTGTGCACAAAATTTGAGAGAAATAAGCGTTTTGTGCATATGGAACATTTCTGGGATCTTTTATTTCAGCTCATGAAACATGAGACCAACACTTTACATGTTGCGTTTATATTTTTGTTCAGTGGTAGATAGATAATATATTTTTAACCATGCCACTTGAACTCAACAAAGAGGACACTTCAAATGATTGTTGTATCATTGAGATGTGTGCCAACTAATGCCCTCCAAGCCCATCCTAGATCCAGGAATGATACAGCTAAGGAGACATCCAGATTAGCCCTCTCGCCCAGGCCTCAGACCTGGCCCAAAATAGCCCCAGCAGGAACGGCACACTCCAGCAGTGTAAGTCCCAGGACCCAGGGGTGGATCACGGGTAGGGGGCCTGGGTGGAGGGTGAGGGATGGGGAGTCAGGATGAGGTGTGGGGGCTGGGAGGCACTGCTCAGCTCGGATTTCACCACAAGCGGGGTGGTTTCACTCTTCTCTCCTTTCTCATTCCAGGGTAGATAGATTCACTTGCGAGGAACAAGTAAGAGATATACAGCCCAGTCAGTGTGGTGCCTGAACCTTAGCCACAGTAGCATTCACACAGTACCCTGATGAGGCAGGTTTAACTTTCGCACCTGTCCTTGAATGCCAACAGATGAATTTCGACAACGTAGGTCATTCGGCTCAGCTAGTGTCACTTCGAGAAGCGCAGAGGGTTACCTTACCTTACGCATGCAACACTTTCATGGAGTAAAACATTTCCATTGAGCTGGCCGGCAAGTGAGCGAGGGGAAAGGAAAGTCAAGGCTGCCTCAGAGGATTATTGCACAGCACACACACTGCTCATAAATCAACTTTGGATATTCAAATACTCACACTACTGACTAATTCAATTTAACACTGTGGTTGATCAACAGTGGCACTCAATGGTACATCTGAGAATATAGAGCTCTGAAGAATATACAGTGGATATTATTCACCCAAATATGTCTGTCCTCCAATACAGGCCTAGGAGGAGCATGAGGTAAACTGCATCTCGAAGTAGCAGACCACAAAACTCTGATAAAAACGGTGAAAGCTTTCCATATATGGAGAACAGTGTTCAGATCTACCCAAAAGTCAGTATGGCTTTACAGTAATAGCGCTTCATATTACACTAGGCTAGGGGCACTGGAAGGCCATTTAACTGTGGGTGAAGCCGGGTGGAGTAACAAGCTTCAGTACTGGGGCTGATTACATAAACCAGAGATCGAGTTTATATTATCACTGACACTTTACATTGAAACTGGAGCAATAGCCATCACAGAGCCCAAACTCAAGTCCCTCCCCACGCTCTCAATGTCTGCCAAACGGAGCATTTACAACTTCAGCCACACCAACACACACACAAGGCTTTGTGTACGCACGTGTGTGTGCGCACGTGTGTGTGTGTCTGTGTGTATGCATGCATGTGTGAGTGTGTGTGTGAGTGAATGAGTGAGTGAGTGAGTCAGTGAGTGAGTGTGAGCGAGCGCAAGTGTGTGCGCAAGTGTCCTGATTGACCCTGTAGATTTGGAACACCTATTCACTTGGTCCACAGACTAAGAACAAAGTTCTCTTTCAACTGCTGTTGCTAAATCACATGACACTCCTTATTAGTAGTGAGTATTAGCAAGTTCTGTAGCACATATACCATGACACTACTAGGACAAGCGTGAAAGCAGTGACACACACACGTGCACGCACACTCACTATCTATATAATGCTAATGTCTGCATAAATACAGTTAATTTCAACCTAGTGTTATACTGAACAGGATAAACTGCTGGGGAGCATACTGTGTGGTGGAGTGACCTGTGTGGTATTAGAGGGGCGTTTGTTTGGCAAGGGGACAAACTACACCGTTATAAATGGACATCTGCCTCCCTCACCCAGAACACACTGTCCTGGGACGCTCCAGGGTCGTGTGCGGGGGCCTGTGGTTGGACACCTACTCCCCTCCTCTCCCCTGGCCCTGTCCCCCCTGTCACACCATCCAGCCTGCCAACTCTCTCTCATTCCTGTCTTTCTCTTGGAAAGTAAGGGGCAGAAACATGTGTGGCAGCCAAGAAACGTAACACCTGTTAACAGCTGAGACGTCTCCTCTGTTCCCCTATCCCGTCATCCCAGTGTTCGCTCGTTCTCTCGACTAACATTTGTAAACATAGTGGGTTGAAACACTAAGCCAGTTTCTCCAAGACTAAATGAGTATAAAGTTGAGCAGAATGGAGTGTAAAAATAAATAATTTATGTGTTATTAGGTTATTATGATGTGATTACTATTTCATCATGCAATACCAAGTAAATGGTAGTTGGTGATTTAGAAGTGCCACATTCTGCTTGATCACATTCTGTATTTCTCAACACTTGACAGCAGGTGGCGCTCTAAGTTAAGCTAAAGGGAGACGTCTGATTGGCCCAAGGACATCAATATGGTTTTGATGAGTCAGGGCAGTCCTCATAAGTGATGGAATAGAAGTTAGAGTATGCCAAAAGTCTTAATATTGCTAGATCATATGGGGGAAAACTACTTTTTTTTGTTTGTTTATCAGCCAAACTATCAAAAAAGGGTACAGAACGCAATGAATGAAATACTACTCAGTGGCATGATTATAAGATAGTGGCCAGTCTGAAATGTAAGGGCATCTACCATAGAGGACGCCATACTGGCTGTGTTTACACAGGCAGCCCAATTCTCATATTTTGTACACTAATTGGTCTTTTGACCAATCCCATCAGATCTTTTCACATCAGATCTTTTTCAGACCCAATCTGATTGACCAATTAGTGAAAGAAAGATCAGAATTGGGCTGCCTGTGTAAACGCAGACACTGTTCATTTGTATCAAGCGAGTCGACTGGATGTTCTGTCCATATGGGAAGCTTAGCCACATGTATTAATAGTGCTGCAGATCTTCCAGATACCACGCCAGAGAGGAGAACAGGAGAAGGTGCTAGATCTCCATCTTGTCTTTGGAGCTTTACTGATTGGCTGCATCATTGATCAACTTCAACTAAATCAATGCCTAGATTAAGAATGATTAATCGGTGGCCGCAGTTATTTGAAAACAATTAAGCTTCACCTGTGTGCGATTATGGAGCCTCAATGCCATCTAAGTTCAGTGTCTTTGAACTCTTTATGATACTATAGGACACAGACTGCTAATGAGATACTATTCTGGGGTAACGATAGGCTACACTAAAACTATTCTCAATGGTTTTCTTCAGTTACATAAAAAATGCTTTGAGGGAGGCCATCTAATCTTATGTTGTTACAGAAACACAGTGAGACACACTGTCAAAAACAGCCGGTGCACAACAGTACAGACCAATGAGATAGAGTACACGGTTACATAAGACAGATGCTGCAATGCCATAACACGAACGGAGCCCTCACACTGGGCACACACTGGTTGAATCAATGTTGTTTCCACGTCATTTCAATTAAATGTTTTGATCAAGACATTCCCATTTTTGCAATGAAAAACTATCCAACTGGTGATTACTATGGAATCATGTATGATGACTTCTGTAGTAGCCAACGTACTCGTACTTCTTCTTCACCAACATACTCCTACATTAAAGGCCTATTGTACAGTGAGGTGGCCACAAATTGATTCACTGCTGGGCTTCTCGGCTCACATTACTCTTCAACACTACTACCACACATTCAATCAGCCCTGTCCAATGTGTTGAGTTCAGTAATTGAATTAAATGTGACATTTAGCTGAGGCACAAAATGTTCCAGGACATAATACACCCAGCCAGTAGAGCTGTGATGGTTACCAGCGGTATCAGATATGTGATTAGGACAACATAGAGAAGCAGGGAGATTGATCTGGGAGTATAGGCCAATTTCAATGAAAGATAGGAATGTCTACCCTGGCCATTTCAGGGCAATGATAACTGTACTGTACGTGAGGAGGACAAGGACATCTACTTGGAGATCACCCAATTTGCATCAGTGGGGGAGAAAGGACGCTGTGCTCTGAGGGGAAACTATGAATAGAGTTTGTATTTTATTATAGCATCAGGTGTTGTGAAACAGTGCAGACAGAGGGGAGTGAACTCTTGTGGCAGCAGGCAATGGGTTTCCTCTTTAATCACCCTATCATAATCACAATATCCTCACTGCCTGGTAGTTACCATGCAGCCACCAAAAATATCTCTCCAGGGAATGTCTGTCACGACTTCCTCCGAAGCTGCCTCCTCTCCTTGTTCAGGCAGGCTTCGGCGTTCGTCGTCACCGGTCTTTTAGCCACTGCCACTCCTCATCTCATCATTCCATTTGTGTTGTCTTGTTTATTACACACACCTGGTTTCAATTCCCCTCATCAGTACCTGTATAAGTGTTCCCTCTGCCCCCTTGTCTTTGTGTGTGATTGTTTATTGTGGAGGTTATATGAGCTCGGTGGAGCGCCTTGTACTTTGTATCGACATATATACGGAATAAACCTTTATTCTGTGATTTACCCTCATGTGCCTGACTCCGTCCAAATCACACGCCACAGAATCACACACCCACCATGGAGTCAGCAGGAGAAGAGCCCATGCCTGGAGTCGTGGAACGGGTCCACAAGCATTCCAGGATGCTAGCCAGCTTGGGAGAAGCGATGGATCGGGTTCTCCAGGTCGTCCAACGCCTGGAGAGGAGAGGACCCAACCCGTCGGGACCAGCTGAGCTACCGGATCCGGCCACCCACACTCCATCACCCAGAGGGATTCATCTATCCTGACCGAGGGAGTTTGACGGGACGGCTACCCGCTGCCAGGGATTCCTCCTGCAGCTGGACCTCTACTTCGTGAACATCAGCCCGGCTCCATCGGAGCGGGAGAAGGTGTCCGCCCTCGTCTCCTGACTCTCGGGGAAAGCCCTGGAGTGGGCCAACGCGGTCAGGAGAGAAGGAGGAACAGCATTGGACCACCCGCCCGAAGGACGAGAGGCGGGCGAGTGTCTGGTCTAACTGAGGCAGGGGACGAGGACCGCGCAGGACTTCGCCCTGGAGTTTCGACCCTAGCGGTTGGGTCCGGGTGGAACAAGCGGGCCCTGATCGACGGATTCCGGTGCAGCCTGCGAGAGGACGTCCGAAGGGAGCTAGCCTGCCGGGATTCCATGTTAACCTTCGACCAGCTGGTGGACATGGCCATCCGGTTGGACAACCTGGTGGCTGCTAGAGGACGTCATGGAAGTGGCTTGCCAATTTCACCCCCCACCCCCCAACTCGGAGTCCATTCCCATGGAGCTGGGTGGGGCAGCGATCCGGGAGAACGGAGGAGGACAGCTTCAGTGTCACTCTTGTAGACATTATACTGCACGCTGTCGTCAGGGTCCTTCCGGGTCTGGAGGCAACAGGCAGGGCACTCTCGCATCACCCCAGGTAGCCCAAACCCACACTCTGTCAGAGCCCTCTGCTGCACACTGCACCATACACGTCACCTTCCCTGACTACCCCGTAGTTTCCCAGTGTAAGGCGCTGGTCGATTCAGGCGCAGCTGAGAACTTTATGGACAGGTCGTTAGCTCTAAGTCTAGGTATTCCATTGGTTCCCCTATCTACTCCACTGCCCATCAAAGCACTTGACAGTCGACCATTAGGGTCAGGGTTCGTTAGGTAAGTTACAGCACCTGTCACGATGGTTACCCAAAGGACCCATAGAGAGCACGTCACATTTTTGTCCGCAGAGGGTTCTCACGGGGTGGTCGCGAGAGTGTCAGGGTAGGTGCCTAGCTGTTTCCGTTGGTGCAACCACGGTGGAAAGTCCAGACACTTCCTCCACCGAGCGCATCCCCCCTGAATACCTCGATTTGGCGCACGCGTTTTCCAAAACGCAGGCAACCAAATTAGCACCTCATCGGGGCGGGGGGGGATTGCGCGATAAATGTATATCCCCTGTCGCAGGCTGAAATGGAGGCGATGGAGACATACGTCCCTCCACTTCGCCCGCCTCCTCGATTTTCTTTTTTGTGGAGAAAAAAGACAGAGGTCTGCGCCTGGGCATTGATCACCGAGCATTGAACAAGGAGACAATACGTTATAGTTATCCTCTGCCCCTCATCCCATCTGTGATCGAGTCAATGCATGGGCCGCGCCTTTTCACTAAATTAGATACCCGGAGTGTGTATAACCTGGTGCGTGTCCGAGAGGGGGACGAATGGAAGACAGCATTCAGCACAACCATGGGGCATTACGAATACCTGGTAAAGCCATACGGTTTGATGAATGCTCCATCTGTTTTCCAGTCCTTTGTGAACGAGGTGTTTCGGGACATGCTTGGTCATGGTGTAGTGGTCTACATCGATGACATTCTGGTGTATTCCGCTACGCACGCCAAGCATGTGTCCCTGGTTCGCAAAGTGCTGGGCCGACTGTTGGAAAATTACCTTTATGCCAAGGCAGAGAAGTGTTTGTTTTTCCAGCAGTCCGTCTCCTTCCTCGGATACCGCATTACCACCTCAGGTGTGGAGATGGAGGGAGATCACATTTCAGCGATGCGTAATTGGCCGACTCCAACCACGGTAAAGGAGGTGCAACGCTTTATTGGCTTTGCCAACTACTATCGGAGGTTTATCCGGGGCTTTGGCAAGGTCGCAGCTCCCATCACATCTCTGTTGAAGGGTGGGCCGTCCCGGCTCTGCTGGTCTGCTGAGGCTGACAGGGCCTTCAGTAACCTGAGGGTTCTGTTCACCTCATCCCCGGTACTGGCCCATCCCGATCCATCACTACCGTTCGTAGTGGAGGTGGATGCGTCCGAGGTAGGGATAGGCGCTGTCCTGTCTCAACGCTCGGGCACGCCACCCAAGCTCCGCCCCTGTGCCTTCTTCTCCAAGATGCTCAGCCCAGCGGAGCAGAACTACGACGTTGGTGATCGGGAGCTGTTGGCTGTAGTCAGAGCCCTGACAGTGTGGAGGCACTGGCTCGAGGGGGCAAAACACCTTTTCCTCATCTGGACGGACCACAGTGACCTGGAGTACATCCGGGCAGCGAGGAGGCGGAACCCTCGCCAGGCCAGGTGGGCCCTATTCTTCACCCGGTTTGAGTTTACTCTGTCATACATCCCGGGTATGAAGAACGTGAAGGCAGATGCGCTGTCACGACTGTACGACACAGAGGAGAGGCCCATAGACAACACCCCCATACTCCCGGGCTCCTGCATTGTGGCGCCGGTAGTATGGGCGATGGACGCGGACATAGAGCGGGCGGTACGCACAGAACATCTCCACCTCAGTGTCCAGCTGGGCTGCAGTACGTGCCGTCTCTTGTCCATGACCGTCTGATCTATTGGGCCCATACGTCTCCCTCATCTGGTCACCCAGGTATCGGTCGTACAGTGCGCTGCCTGACCGGAAAGTACTGGTGGCCTACCTTGGCAAAGGACGTGAGGGTGTTTGTCTCCTCCTGCTCGGTGTGCGCCCAGTGTAAGGCACCTAGGCACCTCCCAGCGGGTAAGTTACAGCCCTTACCAGTTCCACAATGGCCATGGTCCCACCTGTATATTGACTTTCTAACTGATCTTCCACTCTCTCAGGGTACCACCACCATCCTGGTCATTGTGGACCGCTTTTCAAAAGCCTGCTGCCTCCTTCCTCTGCCCGGTCTCCCCACGGCCCTGCAGACGGCGGAGGCCCTGTTTACTTACGTCTTCCGGCACAACGGGGTTCCAGAGGACATAGTGTCTGACCGGGGTCCCCAGTTCACATCCAGGGTCTGGAAGGCATTCATGGAACGTCTGGGGGTCTCGGTCAGCCTGACCTCTGGGTTTCACCCCAAGTCTAATGGGCAGGTGGAACGGGTGAATCAAGATGTAGGTAGGTTCCTGCAGTCCTACTGCCAGGACCGGCCGGGGGAGTGGTCGGTGTTCTTGCCATGGGTCGAATATGCCCAGAACTCTCTTCGCCACTCCTCCACTAACCTAACTCCCTTTCAATGTGTCTTAGGTTATCAGCCGGTTCTGGCAACGTGGCATCCGAGCCAGACCGAAGCTCCTGCGGTGGATGACTGGTTTCGGCACGCGGAGGAGACGTGGAACGCTCCTCACGTTCACCTCCAGCGCGCCATGCGTCGCCAGAAGGCCAACGCTGACCGCCACCGCAGTGAGGCCCCGGTTTTTGTACCAGGTGATTGGGTCTGGCTCTCGATCTGGAATCTGCCCCTCCGCCTGCCCTGCCGGAAGCTGAGCCCATAGTTTGTGGGGCCGTCCAAAGTCCTGAGGAGAATCAACGAGGTTACCTATAGGTTACTACTCCCTCCAGATTACCGTATTAACCCCTCGTTTCATGTGTCTCTCCTCAGGCCGGTGGTGGCTGTTCCGCTCCAGGAGTCTGAGGTGCGAGAGGTCCCTCCGCCCCCTCTGGACATCGAAGGGGCCCCAGCATACTCTGTCCGTTCCATCCTGGATTTGAGGCGTCGGGTAGGGGACCTTCAGTACCTCGTGGAGTGGGAGGGGTACAGTCCGGAGGAGCGGTGTTGGGTCCCGGTGAGGGATATCCTCGATCCCTCCCTGTTGCGGGATTTCCACCGTCGCCATCCGGCTCGCCCTGCTCCACGTCCTCCTGGCTGTCCCCGAGGCCGTTGTTGGCACGCTGCTGGAGCTGCGCATCAAGAGGGGGGGTACTGTCACGACTTCCTCCGAAGCTGCCTCCTCTCCTTGTTCGGGCACGCTTCCGCATTTCTTTGTCACCGGCCTTCTAGCCACTGCCGCTCCTCATCTCATCATTCCATTTGTTTTGTCTTGTTTATTACACACACCTGGTTTCAATTCCCCTCATCAGTACCTGTATAAGTGTTCCCTCTGCCCCCTTGTCTTTGTGTGTGATTGTTTATTGTGGAGGTTATATGAGCTCGGTGGAGCTCCTTGTACTTTGTATCGACATATATACGGAATATTCTGTGATTTACCCTCCTGTGCCTGACTTCGTCTAAATCACACGGCACAATGTCATTGTATTTAGTTCCAAAGTCCAGTACACTGGAGAGTTATTTTTGGTGGCTGGATGGTAACTGCCAGGCAGTAGAGGGTATTGTGATTAAAAAGGAAACCCATTCCCTGGTGCCGAAAGAGTGCACTCCCCTCTGTCTGCACTGTATCACGACACATGATGCTATAATAAAAAACAAACTCTATTCCTAGTTCACCCTCAGAGCACAGCTTCCTTTTTCCCCCCACAAATGCAAATTGGGTGATCTCCAAGGCTTCATACCCACGCAACTGCCATTTGACAGGCGCCACTCTAACTACATGGCCACGCGTGATGATGACCAACAGGTACATTCCTACTCAGCTGCTTTAACTAACCCACACTACAATGAGCACTACAAAAATCACATTTTTTATAGACAAAAATCATAAAGAGCTAAAACTGCTAATGACTAAAAGCCCCCGCCTCCCCCTTCATCCCCCCTATTGTTTTCCTGGAGTGGACACAACACACTGCTGATTTGTGACCTTGTGTTTACCATGGTAACAACTGTGAGGAGATGTAAACAAGGATACAAGTGTCTCATTACATCAATAAACAGAAGGGATGGCTGTATAAACATAGGTATCTTGTGGGTATGACAGAACTATTTCAGCAGGGATTTTTGTACTCTCACACAGTGTCCTGCGATTTCATTTGATGTTCCTAATGACGCTACTAGTTCAGAAAAATGCTCCCTCAGTTGGCTTGTCTAGCCACCCCATAGTAAATCTCTGCGATATTAAACGTGATGCCAGGTGCTAACAGCTGCTACAAAACTGTACTGAACTACTCTAGCTGCCTTCTCAGAGAAAGAGAGAGACAGAGATATAACTGTAGGCTTCACTCTTTTGAATGGTCTTTTGCTCTTCCAAATCACCCATTTACCATTATGTTTATGTCCATAACGTCAAAGACATTACGCATCACTCCAAGATGGCATAGCAGTGCGGTCGTGTATTATGTTGTGTCCTCGTGTAAATAGCCAGTTTTTTTGATTTTTTTGTATTTTTTTGTATATATTTCTCTTTCTCAGTTTCCATCCTTAACTAAATATACTTTCCTGCAACCCGCCTCACCCAATGAGGAACGGATTCTATTATTTCTTCATACCTTTTATCAAGAACCCACGGCTGAAACTAGCCAGCTAACTAGCTACTTGCTATTAGCTATTGCTATTAGTCACAGACAGTCTTCACCACTGTCTGTGGCCTGCACTACCTATCAGCCAGCTCTAGCCTGGACAATTATCGGCCATTCTGCACAGCATGCTATCGACCCAGAGCATTTCAAATTTTCTGCCGGAATCACTGAATCACTGGACCTTAACACCGGATCATCACAACTAGCTAACTGCAACCGAATGGATGTTGTTGTTGGCTAATCACCACTAATCACTACTTGTCCCAAAGCTAGCACCAGTTAGCCTTGAGCTAGCCTTGAGCCAGGCCCATCTCCCGGCTATCCACCTCTCTGTCAACTGGACGGGACCTCCTAGTGTCGACACGGAGCCCCGCCGATCCATCACGACTGGTCTGCCGACGTAATCGTCTGATGTGGTTTCAACAGGCTTCCCGTTGTGACAACCACGAAGATCCATCTGCTAGCACCGGCCCGCTAGCATGCGCAATCAACAGCCGTGCCTCCTGCTCGCCTGTGCTGTAGCAGCCTAAGAACTGCTCCCGGACTTACCTATTGCTGTTCACTGGACCTTATGATCACTCAGCTACACATCTGATACCCGCTGGACTGTTCCTTTACATGGTACCCCATCCTGTTTATCTGTTTAGCCTCAGCCCAAACTTTCGTCGCCATTACCAGTTGTTGTCTTGGCCCTCTCGAATAACACCTATGATTGCGTTATGCCTCTCTCCCATGTCAATATGCCTAGCCTATTGCTGTTTGGGTTAGTTGTTATTGTACTATTTCACTGTAAAGCCCCCAGTCCCATTCAACCTGCCTCAGATAGCTTCTTTGTCCCACCCCCCATACACGCAGAGACCGGCTCAATCATTACCTCCAGTGATGCTATCTCTTTCATCGTTACCCAATGCTTAGGTGTACCTCCACTGTACTCATATCCTTCCATATCCTTGTCTGTACATAATGCCCTGAATCTATTCTACAACGCACGGAAATCTGCCCCGTTTATTCTCTGTACCCAACGCATTAGAAGACCAGTTCTTAAAGCCTTTAGCCGTATACTTATTCTATTCCTCCTCTGTTCCTCTGGTGATGTAGAGGATAACCCAGGCCCTGTAGCCCCCAGTATCACTCCTACTCCCCAGGCGCTATCATTTGTTGACTTCTGTAACCGTAAAAGCCTTGGTTTCTTGCATGTTAACATCAGAAGCCTCCTCCCCAAGTTTGAGTTATTCACTGCGTTAGCACACTCTGCCAACCCTGATGTTCTAGCAGTGTCTGAATCCTGGCTTAGGAAGGCCACCAAAAATGCAGAAATTTCCACCCCGAACTACAACATTTTCAGTCTAGATAGAACTGCCAAAGGAGGGGGAGTTGCAATCTACTGTAGAGATAGCCTACAGAGATCTATCATACTATCCAGGTCTGTGCCCAAACAGTTTGAGCTTCTACTTCTAAAAATCCACCTTTCCAGAAATAAGTCTCTCACTGTTGCCGCTTGATACAGACACCCCTCAGCCCCCAGTTGTGCCCTGGACACCATATCTGAATTGCTTGCCCCCCATCTATCCTCAGAGTTCGTACTGCTTGGTGACCTAAACTGGGATATGCTTAACACCCCGGCCGTCCTACAATCTAAACTAGATGCCCTCAATCTCACACAAATTATCAAGGAACCTACCAGGTACAACCCTAAATCCGTAAACATGGGCAACCTCATAGATATCATCCTGACTAATTTACCCTCTAAATACACCTCCGCTCTTTTCAAGCAGGATCTCAGCGATCACTCCCTCATTGCCTGCGTCCGTAATGGGTCTGCGGTCAAACGACCACCCCTCATCACTGTCAAACGCTCCCTAAAACACTTCAGCGAGCAGGCCTTTCTAATTGACCTGGCCCGGGTATCCTGGATGGATATTGACCTCATTCCGTCAGTAGAGGATGCCTGGATGTTCTTCAAAAGTGCTTTCCTCTCCATCTTAAATAAGCATGCCCCATTCAAAAAATTCAGAACTAAGAACAGATATAGCCCCTGGTTCACCCCAGACTTGACTGCCCTTGACCAGCACAAAAACATCCTGTGGCGTACTGCATTAGCATCGAACATCCCCCGCGATATGCAGCTTTTCAGGGAAGTCAGGAACCAATATACACAATCAGTTAGGAAAGCAAAGGCTAGCTTTTTCAAACAGAAATTTGCATCCTGTAGCACTAACTCCAAAAAGTTTTGGGACACTGTAAAGTCCATGGAGAATAAAAGCACCTCCTCCCAGCTACCTACTTCACTGAGGCTAGGAAACACTGTCACCACCGATAAATCTACGATAATCGAGAATTTCAATAAGCATTTTGCTACGGCTGGCCATGCTTTCCACCTGGCTACCCCTACCCCGGCCACCAGCTCTGCACCATCCGCTGCAACTTGCCCATGCCGCTGCAACTTGCCCATGTTACAGACCTATATCCATCCTACCCTGCCTCTCGAAAGTATTTGAAGGCCAAGTTAACAAACAGATCACCAACCACTTCGAATCCCACCGTACCTTCTCCGCTATGCAATCTGGTTTCCGAGCTGGTCATGGGTGCAATAAAGCTTCAATGCCATACAACACTCTCCTTCCAGACTCACATTAAGCATCTCCAATCCAAAGTTAAATCTAGAATCGGCTTCCTGTTTCGCAACAAAGCCTCCTTCACTCATGCTGTTAAACATGCCCTCGTAAAACTGACTATCCTACCGATCCTTGACTTTGGCGATGTCATTTACAAAATAGCTTCCAACACTCAACTCAGCAAATTGGATGTAGTCTATCACAGTGCCATCCGTTTTGTCACCAAAGCCCCATATACTACCCACCGTTGTGACCTGTACGCTCTCGTTGGCTGGCCCTCACTACATATTTGTCGCCAAACCCACTGGCTCCAGGTCATCTATAAATCACTTCTATGCATATCCCCGCCATATTTTAGCTCATTGGTCACCATAGCAACACCCACCCGTAGTATGCGCTCCAGCAGGTATATCTCACTGGTCATCCCCAAAGCCAACACCTCCTTTGGCCACCATTCCTTCCAGTTCTCTGCTGCAAATGACTGGAACGAACTACAAAAATCTCTGAAGCTGGAGACACTTATCTCCCTCATTAACTTTAAGCATCAGTTGTCAGAGCAGCTTACCGATCACTGTACCTGTACACAGCCCATCTGTAATTAGCCCACCCAACTACCTCATCTCCATATTGTTATTTACATTGTTATTTATTTTGCTCATTTGCACCCCAGTATCTCTATTTGCACATCATCTTCTGCACATCTATCACTCCAGTGTTAATACTAAATTGTAATTATTTTGCACTATGGCCTATTTATTGCCTTACCTCCATAACTTACTACATTTGCACACACTGTATATAGATTTTCTATTTTCTATTGTGCTATTGACTGTACGTTTTTGTTTACTCCATATGTAACTCTGTGTTGTTGTTGTTTTTATCGCACTGCTTTGCTTTATCTTGGCCAGGTCGCAGTTGTAAATGAGAACTTGTTCTCAACTGGCTGACCTGGTTAAATAAAGGTGAAATAAAAATAAAATAAATATACACTTATAATCTCCCACCATTTGAGGGGCAATCCTCCATATACTTCAGTTGCACTGTCAGCATCTTACATAGCGGGGACACCACAGATCATGTTCCATTACATAATTCCATCATGGGTCCATATCAACATGAAGCTCTAACCACTCCGGGCAAAATGAATGGACACAGAATTCTGTTTCCTTTTCAGTGTGTAGGCCTACATAATAAAATAAAAAACATGCTTGTCTTGTCCCCTTAAGTATTTTTCATACACTTCAGTTAGTGTTGAAAGTGAAAAATGCTGGGGCATCTACAACTGTCACAGAATTGCTGGCAAGTTTTTCAGTGGAAATATAAACTGGTGAAACAGCACGTGGTCATGTTACGTGTAAAGTGTAAGGTTCCAATGCCTAAGGCCTTCTCATATCTTACTATGGTGCTGACAGGTACAGGTGGGCTATTTTCTACTTCAAACTTGTATCCAATGGAGCATCATATCTGTGCCAGAACTGTGGGGTTTCATACTGTTTGATAGCTACAGTAACAGCATGCCCTGTTGAAATGAACAAACTGAAATACTGTAAAAGCAACATTCTAAAGCCATGCCTTTCTAGCTAAAGTCCTAAAGATGTAGGATCTTAATTTGACCAGTGAAAAGCGCAATACTGTTTTCAGTGAATTTATATAAATCACAAAGCTCATCTGCATTTCCTGTGGTGCAGGAAAATTCTCAGCAACAAAAGTGTGATCAAATTAAGATCCTGCATCTGTAAGTCACATGACCCAGGTGCTACATGCTTTCCAGTGCTGTGTGAGATAGCAATGAGTAGCATTTTCACAACAACCACTGTCATAAAGCAGACTCCACACTTCTCTTATTTACAAGACATCAAAAAGCCTTCTTCTCTACCTGCACATTAGAGGGAATGGATTCTCTAGGCGTCCTCCTGTAGCAGAGTAAATCCCAGAGCCTGTGCCAGAGGTATGAAGCCATCAGACACATACTGCTTATTAGCCAAATGTCCCTGCCCTTGAAGAAGCTCTCCATGGCTGCACTCCTTTACTTCCACCTGCTTTACCCCTTTCCTTTTTTCACTCTCTTCCTTCCAGTCTCCGCTCTGTCTTTAATCTCAGTGACCAATGAGAGCCTCTTGAAGAGAGAGGATTCAGAGGCTTCAGAGAGGAAGGTTAAGAGAGATGGCAGCAGTATGCTGATTAGGAGAGAGAGAGAGAGGTTTAGGAACGCCCAAACACTACTACAACGGTTACCTCTGCGCCACCACTCCAACTCTGTCAACTCTACCAACCCCCACCCTTCAGCTCCATGGGGCCCAAAGGACAGGAGGGTTTGACCCACTGACAAAAGAGTGACAGGTGACAGCAAAGGGTGTCTAAGAGACAGACCTGCTGAGAGGTCGGTCTCTCTCTCTCCATCTCTCTCTTTCCTTCTCCCTCTCTCTCTCTCAACATCCCGCCTCTCTCTCCTTCTCGCTCACTCTCTCCCCTTCTCTCTCCTTCTCACCATAGTATACTTTCTGATCAGACAGTTAGCTCTCTTTGGCATGTGTGTACAAGTTGCCTGTTTGGGTGCTAAGTATGTCAGCAGATATGATAATGATATTGGTTTGCAAGGGTAAAATCACTGGTTGTCGTAGTAGAGGTGATGATAATAGCACAAGGGAATGATTAATGGATAAAAACAACATGTCAACAAACGTCATAGTAACTCGTAAAACTAACAAGAGCTGAGGGAAAACATGACATACAAGAAAGAGAATGTGAGATTATTGGGGTCCTGTAGCCTTATTGGGGTCCTGTAGCCTGCATGCAAATTTGGAGACTTGGATCAATGTGTAAATAGCCAGTGCTATTGGATTACTGTTTTAAATGTCGCACTGCAATTCACACGGTGTCTTACTCCCTACTGTTTTGATTGGACAATGGCCTTTATACTTCAATGGATGATTATCAGGGGACTCTCTTTAGCTGGGCTGTACTCATGTACTTCAACTTCATTAGATTTGCTTTCAATACGCATCAATGGCTGAGCATTTGTAATGTACACTATAATGTACACTGTAAGTAGCATATAATTACAAAATTCACTGTTTATAAATGTATAATTAATTATTATTTCCCTCCTGTGATGTATATTAATGCCATGCAGCTGTATTTAAAATGTCCCTTTAGGTCCTCCCTATAAAGTGATTTTCTCAAAACCCAACCCCATATGATTAGCAGAGCAGAGCTGTTCAACAATGATACATTTTGGCTGTGAAAGGACATACGGTTCCTGGTGGCTGGCAACACATCATCTGGCTAACGCTGCCAGCCTGCCACTCTGGGGGGTAGTATGGTAGCAGAGATACCAAAACAACCGTGGCAATGTGTGGCATGTCTGGAAAGGATGCTGGAATCCCTTGGCCTTGCCACAGGACAACAGAGTTCACTGGTCTGGTGAATAGCAGCCTACCCCCATCAACTGCACTCACTCAAGTTTTGGCTGTCTCTGGTGAAACCAAGGTACTGCTCTAAAATACGTTTATACTGTAGGATTGTGAACCATACAACTGGTCTTTGACTACTTATAGAATGCATAATAGTGCACAAATGAATTTGTTGTAACGGGTATAATATTATATTTTGGGGTACTGCATAATGGTTTCTTATCAAGTCCGAACTAAACCGTACAGCAGAGAATGGAGTCAAACTATTGGCTCCTTTTTCAAAGTTGAGAGAGATGCCACCCTGTGGCTAAAACACTGACTGCATCTTGGTTCTGTTCTTTTTTGGGGGGTTAAGTTAAAGCCACCTCTAGGGGGACGCAGTAGATTGCAGCATTCTGCAGTGATGGGACTATGACACAAGATGGTGCCAGTCAACCATAAACTTAATTGGCATGACAAAGGAAAAGGACATATGAAATCTGCCATATACACAGAGTGTACAAAACATTAGGAACACCTGCTCTTTCCATATCATAGACTGACCAGCTTAATCCAGGTGAAAGCTATGATCCCTTATTGATGTCACTTGTTAAATCCACTTCAAATCTGTGTAGATGAAGGGGAGGAGACAGGGTAAAATAAGGATAAGCCTTGAGACAATTGAGACATGGATTGTGTATGTGTGCCATTCAAAGGGTGAATGGGCAAGACAAAATATTTAAGTGCCTTTGAACGGGGTATGGTAGTAGGTGCCAGCCACACCAGTTTGAGCGTGAAGACCTGCAACATTGCTGTGTTTTTCACGCTAAACAGTTTCCTGTGTGTATCAATAATGGTCCACCACCCAAGGGACATCCAGCCAACTTGGCACATCTGTGGGAAGCATTGGAGTCAACATGGGCCAGCATCCCTGTGGGACACTTTCGACACCTTGTGGAATCCATGCCCCAACGAATTGAGGCTGCTCTGAGGGCAAAAGGGGTGCAACTCAATATTAGGAAGGTGTTCCTTATGTTTTGTATACTCAGTGTATAATATGCCTACCACAGGAGGTTGGTGGCACCTTAATTGGGGAGGACGGGCTCGTGGTAATGGCTGGAGCGGAATAAGTGGAATGGTATCAAATACGTCAAACACATAGTTTCCATGGGTTTGATGCCATTCCATTCCCTCCAGCTCAATGTGCTTCAGCTCCCAGAAGCAGCGCATGGTCTCCACCCTCTCCAGGTAGTAGAAGAAGGCCAGCTTGGCTACGTTGTTCCGGCTTTCAGCTCGCTGGTGGACTACCTTCAGCTTGGCCACCTTGGCTGGGGTAGACACCCAGCTATGATGGGCCCCCTCTTTATGGTGGGCCCTCTCTCTATGGTGGGCCCTCTCTGTCCTCCTCTGCAGGGGGACCTCAGGTATCTGTCTCTCATGGCTGCTGGGCCTCTTGTCTGAGCTGAAGAGAAAAATACAGACAGTCAGACATGCATGTAGGCTATGTTACTCCTGGCAAGAGATGTTGATATACATTTGGATAATGGGGAAAATTAGAATGTATTTATTCCATCTGTCACCTGTTCCATTGCATCTTTGTTTGTAAAACTGAAGTGGCTTAAATCAACTGTAGCCCAGAAGCCCTCAAGCCCACTAACCACAGAGCCATACACTACAAATCCCATAATGCTTATATAAAAGTTATACCCTGTCCTAGGCAGACAGAAATGGCTCACATGCTGCAAGTGAACACAATAAATATGAAGTGAAATAAAAAATATATATATACCTGCTATAATAAATAATAATATTATTCTAAAGTTTCGGTGTTATGGTCACGTGACGAGGTCAAGTTTAGCGGGAAATAAAAAATGGCGAGCGAAGTCGCAGGTAGCGTTGCAGAGCAATTACAATGTCCCGTTTGTTCGAAGGATTTCGCGGCGTCAGAAATCAATGCCCATCTGGACAGATGTTTGTTAAACAATGACAGTTGTCCGACATCAACCAGTAAAGACGAGAACGAACCACCTCTCAAGAAATCTCGCATTTCTAGCGAAGCGTCTAGTCCACCTGTCAACAAGACAGACTCGTCGGAGGCGAGGAAAGGTACCACGCCGTCCTCTCCGGTTTTCGGTATGTTTCAGATCAACAGAAATAAGGGTCCAATTGAAGGTGAACGAATAACATTTTTATCGAATAAGCCGAGTGCCAGCACTGCTGTCAGTAAAGGAATTAAACGTCATTCACCGGGCGAGACAGGGCCAGGTGTGGCCATGGGACAGTTTGGCATCGACCCACCTGTATCGAACACACTGAAAAAGACCCCGCGTGAAACAACACCTGCGAGCGCACTGCTGAATATCGATAAACCACTGGCGGAGAAACTGCGACCAACCACGCTAGAGGAATATTTCGGCCAAAACAAAGTAGTGGGAGAACACACCCTTCTCAGGTCGCTGTTGGACTCTCAGGAGATACCGTCATTGATCCTGTGGGGACCGCCTGGATGTGGAAAGGTGTGGTGTTCTACTTTGCAAACATAGACATAATTTATATTTCTATGTTGTAAACGAAAGTAACAAGTGAGTGATGATGAAGTGTGTGACTGACAATAGCAGCAGCAGCAACAACAACTTCTCATATCAGCATCAGCGTTGTTTTTGTTTTGTTTTTGACCAGACCAATTAGTGTTGCTCAGTTGCAGCTTGTTAGGGAAATAATCCGTCTAGCAGACAAATATTGATTTCAACCAACCATCCCCCTGAGGTGGTCATTGCTCAAGAACACGAGACCCCCGTGGGCAGGGAAGACCTTGCCGCAGCCTTGGAATGTGTAACCAATAGGGCATATGCCCAGTGCCTACATAACGTTAAGCCTACTGACAGATATAAAAGATAAGGTCATTTCTGCAGCTTTTTGGTGATGTTTGACTGAGTTAATGTGATTATTGCAATGCACATGGATGTCAGTCACATAATAGGAACTGCTTGAAATTCTCCCATTAGGCCTAGATACTGTATAGGGACTGGCTGGAGGCTTGAGTAATCTGCACTGTTAACACCATATTAGGCCACCTACCTCTCACTTGACTGGCCATCATAACAGCATGCCTCTAACACTTTCCCTTTCTTGCTAAGCCTACTGACAGATATAAAAGATAAGGTCGTTTCTGCAGCTTGTCAGCCCCTGGTGTCAGGGGTCAGGTTTCATAAGATTTATTTATGGAGCTGGATTCCAGGATTTACAGTAGAGGCTATATTTATGACTGTCTTCAGGGTCTTCTAGACAGGGACCAGGGAACTTAGTTCTATCCGTGGATTATAGGGACTGGAAAGTGCATTATAGGCCTTTAAAATACAGACATAAAATGCTGTGACAGTGGCATGAAGCGGGATCAGTAGATCCTGCCTGCATTCTCAAGGATTTAATGAGGGAAAATACTTTCCACATAGGGCCCCACACATAAGAGAGGGTATCATGTTATGTATCTATCTTCATCATTAGTAGTAATCATGTTTTGAATGAGACAAGTATTCACAAGTACTCGCTTTCTTCAGATAGATGAATAAGAATTAGAGGTGGTATCACTATGAACTCTTACGTTTATGTATCTCTGTCCTTCCTTCCAGACCACCCTGGCCCACATCATAGCCAGCAGCAGTAAGAAGAGGGGCACGGCCCGCTTCGTTTCTCTCTCTGCCACCAGCACGTCCACCAATGAGGTGCGAGAGGTCATTAAGCAGGCCCAGAATGAGCTAAAACTGATGAAGAGGAAGACCATCCTCTTTATAGATGAGATCCATCGCTTCAACAAGTCACAACAGGTAATAACAACCAAAGTGCTCCAGCCAATAAGAAGAATTGGGCTCAAGTTTTAGCCAATTATAATGACAAAGGGTAAATCTTGCACTCCAAGATACAAATTCCAATGATGACATTTCTTTTTATGAAAATGTGTAGGTCTAATTTCACTCATCTTTTGTCTTATTATTTTCATATTTCAAATTATTACATTTTTCATTTGGAGTAGTGTACTCTCAATGGAGTTGTAGCCCAAATGATTTATTAGCCCTTGCCCCAAGCTACAGCCACACATTTGTCCTCTGTAGCTCAATTGATAGAGCATGGCGCTTGTAACGCCAGGGTAGTGGGTTCGATCCCCAGGACCATCCATACGTAAAAAATGTATGCACACATGACTGTAAGTCGCTTTGGATAAAAGCGTCTGCTAAATGGCATATTATATTATTATCTCTGTACCCTTCTGATTGGCTATCATGCTAGCCTGTCTGCGCGGTCTCAACCACACTAGTATGGGAATGTCCATCCCATGATCCCAAAATAAAGACTCAGCCAATTCCCTCAGAAACAATACCCATTACCCACCCTCTTTGTATCTACCACAGATTCATGGAAAGATAAATTGTGGAATCTTAATCGGATTCCCTGAAGCCATTTGAGAGAGAGATTGTTTACATAATTAGAATCTGGTATCATATCAGCTAACTAGCCAAGATAACTCCTCAGATTGATGTTGAATGTTAATGGCCATTCTTTTCTTTCACAACTCAACACCATTGTGTAACAGTACCCACCATTGTAATAATAATAGTAACAATGGTTTGTACTTAATGTGCATCTGTAGTCCACATCCCTGACCAGGACATATCGACTAAAACATATTTTGTTATAAATTTAACATAATGGACTAGTGCTGAACGATTAACCGAAATGTCAGTTATTTTTCATTTTTTAGACAACTAACTTTGGTTAAATTATATGAATTCCATTTCGTTCTGTTTTTTCTGTGAGCTCAATGCACAGTTTCTCAAGAGCTAAATCAGATCAAGCCCGAACTGTGCAATGTAGTTGTAGTTTCCAACTGGCCAATATTCTACATAGTTTAGCACAGAACACGTGGTCATTAAATACAATGAGCATAATCCATTGCGCGCCTACTTGTACGGTCTGTGTGTGGTAGACACGGAGACAGAGAGAAGGGACATAAGAACGCTCGATTGAGAGCGATAGAGAGTAGTTGCTTCGCAAGGTATCTCTACATGATCTAAATGATTTATAGTTGGTATTTAGCTGTCAAAAGTATGCCTTATTAAGAACTACTAAAATAGTGATTTTGTCAAACAGTAAAGGCAGCAGCTCTATAGAGATGAGATGATGACTTGGAATGAAATAAAGTCATCAAATAAAACAAATGTAATATACACAACTGAAATATTTTATTAAAGTAATGTGAGTAAATGATGGTTTAATAAGTGATAAGCAGTAATGGACAGTCACTACCTTCATGGGACTTTTATTAATTGTCTTATTCTGTGTTACAGCATTCAACCCACATAATGCATGGTGCATTTAATGTCATTTATTTTTTAAATAAAACATCGAAAACCGTGATTATTTTTCAAATAATCGAACCGAACCGACCTCAAAAAGCACTAATCGCTCAGCACTATAATGGACAGATGGGTGTTGATAGAAAATCAGATCCGAAATAATTGCTTCTTACGGCATGCCACAATGATTTTAATATACCTACAAAGTTTAACAAATTATAGTAACAATAACATAGTAACCAAGTATCACTCTAATAGTAACTGATAAGAAGGATATTTATTGTTCCTATCTTCATTTTGTGTAGTATAATATGAAGGATGTCTCTCACTGTGGCACAGAACTACCCTTTATCCTGCATGACAGAATTTAGTCTGTAAATCCTTATAACAATTAACAGGCAGTTAGAGCCAGGGCCGACCCTCTACACCCGGCTCGGGCTAAAGAGGTGCTAAGATGGAAAACATAGCCATCATAGCGCATGCGTGATATAGCTTTGTCTTTTAACCATGTACCCTATAATGCTTTTACACAGCTACCCTATTAAACCTAATGAGGAATAGTGCCAATGGTATTTCATGCACAGGTAATCAAAGCACTGTGACTCACCCTTGATATTGAGCCACTTTTTGGATGCTCAACAACTTCTCTTTTCCTCTCTCTCTTTCTATGTCTCTTGTTGTCTGTCTGTATGTAGGATACCTTCCTCCCTCATGTGGAGTGTGGGACGGTGACTCTGATCGGGGCGACCACGGAGAATCCTTCGTTCCAGGTGAACGCGGCTCTGCTGAGCAGGTGCAGGGTCCTGGTTCTGGACAAGCTGTCTGTGGAGGCGATGGGGTCGATCCTGCTCAGGGCCGTCGCTACGCTGGGGATCAGTGTACTGGGAGAAGATCTCAACGATGGCATGGATCAAGACGAGTTAGACTCAACCGAGCTCGGATCAGAGTAAGTAGCTAATGCCCCCTCCTCTGGGAATGCGCCCCTCGTTCACACGGAACGTGCCGCGGGGACACATGTCATCCGGAAGTCTGGGATACCTGAACCCTGATTGGTCGAGGAGGAGGTCCTCTCTCTCCTCTGTGCCTGCCTTAAAATGTGTTCCTTTAGGTAATTTATGGACTGGCAGGGCTGACTATAGGCAGACAGCCCTGGCAGTTGTGCTCTCTCTCTCTCTGTGTCTCTCTCTCTGTGTGTGTCTCTCTCTGTGTGTGTCTCTCTCTGTGTGTGTCTCTCTCTGTGTTGACAGAGATGGAGGGGTGTGTGTGGGTATAGCCTAGCCTGTTTAAGTGAGACAGCTGTTAACTGCTAGCAGCAGATGAGGGCTCAGTTTTAACTGTCTGCCAGATTCATGGCAGGGAGCCTTTATGGTCAACATGGGTGTGATTGAGTGGTGGTGATGATTGAGCTAGATGTTATATTTGTGTTTAAAGATGTTGGTACAGGTGCAAGCCATGGAGTGAAATGCTCTTTGGTTGTGTACAGATCTCTACGCTCAGGTGGACCAACCCTTTCTATTGCATCTCATCTTTACATCCTACCTTGTTTTGATTTATAATTTTTCTGGGAGTGATATAGGGCTCTGTCAAATTAATCAAACTATACATTTGTTCCAAGGAACATTTTCAATCAGACATTTTCCACACTGCATCAGCAAAAAATGGTGTCAGCCCTGGCTGCCCTCTCTCACCCCTATCAAATTAAAAAAGGGCTATCATCTTGTCTTGTCTTGAGTCCAAGCCAAGGGAGGAGACCGACATGTTTGGCTGCATGTTTCTCAGGAAGGTCCCACTGGGACAGCTAGATAAGACTAGTTTAGTATGTGCGCACCCTTATCACCCTCCTCTTCTCATTTGATTGTTTGCCAAAAGTCATGAATAGAATTGAAAGGTTGGTAGAAAAGGTAATGAGCTGTTGGTGTCACATAGCTATGGCATGCAGTTCAGATGTCACACTTAGTGGCTTAAATGTCAACATGTAAACAGTATATGTTATTAATCTACCCGCAGGTATTTACTATATAGATCTAT
Organism: Coregonus clupeaformis; assembly: GCF_020615455.1. Taxonomy (NCBI): domain Eukaryota; kingdom Metazoa; phylum Chordata; class Actinopteri; order Salmoniformes; family Salmonidae; genus Coregonus; species Coregonus clupeaformis. The sequence continues at coordinate 37,235,319 of NC_059212.1, read as the reverse complement.
TGTTTCATTTACGCTCATAGATCAGAATCAGTATACCGGTACTTAGGGCTGTGGCGGTCACGAAATGTGATTGTGGTAATTGACCGTTAATTAACATAAACACATTTAGCATCTCCTGGCTTCCACACATAGCCTACAAGCCACTGATGCAGACCTTTGGAACATCTACATTTTAAATAGTCTAATAAATCCATGTAATATAGCCTACACCTTCACAATAAATCCATTATTTATTTTAGACAGGTCTAATGAAACATGATATGAAGAAAATGTATATTTCAGAAGAACAGAATAGCATACTCTGAGTTGTCCTTATGTTAGGTCCTCATCTGGCTATGCCATACGGCTGCGGGCTACACTAGTTCATTTAGCAGACAAGATTTGCTTAGAATTCCGTGGCATTATTTTATATTATTTTATAGTATGAAGAATAAAATTGAACCAAGCTGAATAAAATACAAAGGATATTTTCTCCAAACGATTTGAGGGAGTGCGCACATGCGGCTATTTCTGTGTTGAGCACTTAACAAAGAAATGGGTACTCCTATATGCTTTAGAGTTATTAATGTAACTTTAGTTGTTCTACAAACGTTGGGCTATATGTTTAGATTTTTAATACATTGTAAGGCTGCATAATGCGACTCTAATGATGATTTGAAAAAAGTCGCATGTAAGGCATGAGCTCTGCTTAGTTTTTTGCGCAGGCTGTACACACTTCATCAGTCTCTCATTCACAATTTGACAAGCACTTGATAATGCTTTGAATTTCCCGGCAGCATACCCTTTGTGTGGCCGTAATGCCCGCTAAAATAATCCATGCCTTTTGTGGCCGTTGTGCCCTTGGGCTGAATATAATTATTATAATTCCCTTCTCCCAGAGTGCTGCGTGCTCCGAAGCACCTCTCACTCACATGGCTCTCCATCACGTGATCGGGTCTTTCTCACAGACTACAAGTGAAGACAGACACATAGGGGACGCAACTGCACGTCCTTATCCAATTCCAAGGTGCATATTGAAGATATTGGAAGAACTATCCACTTTTCGCCAGCCAACTAGATGAGTAGGCCTTGCAAACAGCAAAAGCACTAGCCTATGTCAATCTATTATCCCCCATAGTACAAAAGTTGACCTATTCTGTGCGAGAAATAAATACTCCAAACATAGTCTGAGACAGTTGTGGGATGCGATAGATCCCAAATTAATACAAACCACTAGCATCAACAAACCTTTTTTACGCAATGAGGCTGACGCAACAGATCAGAACGTTTAGCTTAAAATGTTGATAAACTGTTAGACTATGTCTTCACATTATAAGTGCCGCAATGCGCACACGGCAGTAGGCTATAAGCGCGAATGTTCCATTAGCGGGGAAACACCATTATCAAAAATGACTGCAAATGTGATTATGCATGTACAGTGAGGGAAAAAAGTATTTGATCCCCTGCTGATTTTGTACGTTTGCCCACTGACAAAGAAATGATCAGTCTATAATTTTTATGGTAGGTTTATTTGAACAGTAAGAGACAGAATAACAACAACAAAAATCCAGAAAAATGCATGTCAAATGTTATAAATTGATTAGCATTTTAATGAGGGAAATATGTATTTGACCCCTCTGCAAAACATGACTTATTACTTGGTGGCAAAACCCTTGTTGGCAATCACAGAGGTTTCTTGTAGTTGGCCACCAGGTTTTCACACATTTCAGGAGAGATTTTGTCCCACTCCTCTTTGCAGATCTTCTCCAAGTCATTAAGGTTTCGAGGCTGACGTTTGGCAACTCGAACCTTCAGCTCCCTCCACAGATTTTCTATGGGATTAAGGTCTGGAGACTGGCTAGGCCACTCCAGGACCTTAATGTGCTTCTTCTTGAGCCACTCCTTTGTTGCCTTGGCCATGTGTTTTGGGTCATTGTCATGCTGGAATACCCATCCACAACCCATTTTCAATGCCCTGGCTGAGGGAAGGAGGTTCTCACCCAAGATTTGACGGTACGTCCCTTTTGATGCGGTGAAGTTGTCCTGTCCCCTTAGCAGAAAAACACCCCCAAAGCATAATGTTTCCACCTCCATGTTTGACGGTGGGGATGGTGTTCTTGGGGTCATAGGCAGCATTTCTCCTCCTCCAAACACGGCGGGTTGAGTTGATGCCAAAGAGCTCCATTTTGGTCTCATCTGACCACAACACTTTCACCCAGTTCTCCTCTGAATCATTCAGATGTTAATTGGCAAACTTCAGACGGGCATGTACAGTGGGGAGAACAAGTATTTGAAACACTGCCGATTTTGCAGGTTTTCCTACTTACAAAGCATGTAGAGGTCTGTAATTTTTATCATAGGTACACTTCAACTGTGAGAGACGGAATCTAAAACAAAAATCCAGAAAATCACATTGTATGATTTTTAAGTAATTCATTTGCATTTTATTTTTATAGTTTCTTCCATTCCTCTGCAGATCCTCTCAAGCTCTGTCAGGTTGGATGGGGTGCGTTGCTGAACAGCTATTTTCAGGTCTCTTCAGAGATGTTCGATCGGGTTCAAGTTCAGGCTCTGGCTAGGCACTCAAGGACATTCAGAGACTTGTCCCAAAGCCACTCCTGAGTTGTCTTGGCTGTGTGCTTAGGGCCGTTGTCCTGTTGGAAGGTGAACCTTTGCCCCAGTCTGAGGTCCTGAGCGTACTGGAGCAGGTCAAGGATCTCTCTGTACTTTGCTCCATTCATCTTTCCCTCGATTCTGACTAGTCTCCCAGTCCCTGCCGCTGAAAAACATCCACACAGCATGATGCTGCCACCACCATGCTTCACCATAGGGATGGTGCCAGGTTTCCTCCAGATGTGACGCTTGGCATTCAGGCCAAAGAGTTCAATCTTGGTTTCATCAGACCAGAGAATCTTGTTTCTCATGGTCTGAGAGTCCTTTAGGTGCCTTTTGGCAAACTCCAAGCGGGCTGTCATGTGCCTTTTACTGAGGGGCTTCCGTCTGGCCACTCTACCATAAAGGCCTGATTGGTGGAGTGCTGCAGAGATGGTTATCCTTCTGGAAGGTTCTCCCATCTTCACAGAGGAACTCTGGAGCTCTGTCAGAGTGACCATCGGGTTCTTGTTCACCTTCCTGACCAAGGCCCTTCTCCCCCGATTGCTCAGTTTGGCCGGGTGGTTCCAAACTTCTTCCATTTAAGAATGATGGAGGCCACTGTGTTCTTGGGGACCTTCAATGCTGCAAAAATGTTTTGATACCCTTCCCCCAGATCTGTGCATCGACACAATCCTGTCTCGGCGCTCTACGGACAATTCCTTCGACCTCATGGTGTGGTTTTTGCTCTGACATGCACTGTCAACTGTGGGACATTATGTAGACGTGTGTGCCTTTCAAATCATGCCCAATCAATTGAATATACCGCAGGTGGGCTCCAATCAAGTTTTAGAAACATCTCAAGGATGATCAATGGAAACATGATGCACCTGAGCTTTCGAGTCTCATAGCAAAGGGTCTGAATACTTACACTACCAGTCAAAAGTTTGGACACACCTTCTCATTCAAGGGTTTTTCTTTATTTTTACTATTTTTTACATTGTAGAATAATAGTGAAGACATCAACTATGAAATAACACATGGAATCATGTAGTAAACAAAAGAGTGTTCAACAAATCAAAGTATATTTTATATTTGAGAATCTTCAAATAGCCACCCTTTGCCTTGATTACTGCTTTGCACACTCTTGGCATTCTCTCAACCATCTTCACCTGGAATGCTTTTCTAACAGTCTTGAAGGAGTTCCCACATATGCTGAGCACTTGTTGGATGCTTTTCCTTCACTCTGCGTTCCGACTCATCCCAAACCATCTCAATTGGGTTGAGGTCATCTGATGCAGCACTCCATCACTCTCCTTCTTGGTAAAATAGCCCTTACACAGCCTGGAGGTGTGTTAGGTCATTGTCCTGTTGAAAAACAAATGATAGTCCCACTAAGCCCAAACCAGATGTGATGGCGTATCGCTGTAGAATGCTGTGGTAGCCATGCTGGTGAAGTGTGCCTTGAATTCTAAATAAATCACAGACAGTGTCACCAGCAAAGCACCCCCACACCATAACACCTCCTCCATGCTTTACGGTGGGAATCACACATGTGGAGATCATCCGTTCACCCACACCGTGTCTCACAAAGACACTCCAGACCAAAATACACATTTCCACCGGTCTAATGTCCATTGCTCGTGTTTCTTGGCCCAAGCAAGTCTCTTCTTCTTATTGGTGTCCTTTAGTAGTGGTTTCTTTTGCAGCAATTCGACCATGAATGCCTTTTTCACACAGTCCCCTCTGAACAGTTGATGTTGAGATGTGTCTGTTACTTGAACTCTGTGATGCATTTATTTGGGCTGCAATTTCTGAGGCTGGTAACTCTAATGAACTTAGCTTCTGCAGCAGAGTTAACTCTGGGTCTTCCATTCCTGTTGCAGTCTTCATGAGAGCCAGTTTTATCATAGCGCTTGATGGTTTTTGCGACTGCACTTAAAGAAACTTTCAAAGTTCTTGAAATGTTCTGTATTGACTGACCTTCATGTCTTAAAGTAATGAAGGACTGTCGTTTTTCTTTGCTTATTTGAGCTGTTCTTGCCATAATATGGACTTGGTCTTTTACCAAATAAGGCTAGCTTCTGTATAACCCCCTACCTTGTCACAACACAACTGATTGGCTCAAACGCATTAAGATGGAAATAAATTCTACAAATTAACTTTTAAGGAGGCACACCTGTTAATTGAAATGCATTCCAGGTGACTACCTCATGAAGCTGATTGAGAGAATGCCAAGAGTGTGCAAATCTGTCAAGGCAAAGGGTGGCTATTTGAAGTTACTACATGATTCCATATGTGTTATTTCATAGTTTTGATGTCTTAACTATTATTCTACAATGTAGAAAATAGTAAAAATAAAGAAAATCCCTTGAATGAGTAGGTCTGTCCAAACTTTTGACTTGTACTCTATGTAAATAACGTATTTCTGTTTTACATTTTTATACATTCATAACAAATTCCTTAACCTGTTTTCGCGTTGTCATTATGGGGTGTTGTGTGTAGATTGCTGAGGAAAAAAAGCATATTTCATCCATTTTAGAATAAGACTGTAACGTAACAAAATATGGAAAAAGTTAAGCGGTCTGAATACTTTCCGAAGGCACTATAAATATAGTAGGCCTAGCCTATAGAAAGCTGATGGGATCCTCCTCTTTTTAATAGAGGCCATCACTCTGCTTTCTCATGCAATTGCATAGCCTATAGGAATGTTGCGCAACATGAGCTCATGGGCTCTCATGAAGTGTTTGATTAGATTTCTGATGACATTTGCATTGATGTCAGAGTGATTAGAGGGACAATAGAGTGCTGAGTACCAGGCAGTTAGCAAGTTTGTTAGGCTACTAATGACCATCAGCACCATCAGAGTTTGGAGAATTACCGTGACTAAACAAACGGTCACGTGGAATATGACTTCCTTCAGTGAGGCGGTAATACGGTCACCGTAACAGCCCTACCAGTACCTCAAATTATTAGAAATTAAATGGAAGAACTTCAAACATCAACTTGATAGATGATTGCACATGTAGACTAGAATAGATACCAAATGAAATGGATAGATTTTGATATATGATTAGGTCTTTTGTTTCTGGAGGCCACTCAATAAACTCTGAAATTCTCCTCAAGAATGATGCGTTTGTCAAATGGCAAGTCCCTGGCATGGTGGGTTAAGTGTGAGTTGTGTGGATCAGTATTAAATGTCCTGACCCACTTGGAGTTGATGGAGGGTGTTTGCATCGCAGGACTGTCGGCTCAACACTGTCCTGTCTGTTTCACCTGACACCCAGGCCAGAAGAACACTCAGTTCTAAGCTAACTTCTCTCCAGCTCCTGCAATGACATTATCACCCAGGCCAAGTCCAATAAAGATGCTCCCCTGCTGACTCCATAAAGTGTTTTTTGGTAAGGGGTTGTTTATTTGTCAGCTTAGTGGCCAATAGGGCTGTGAATTGCCAGAGCTCTCACAATACGATATTATCACGATACTTAGGTGCCGAAGAACGATTACGATTCTCAAGATTCTATATGTATTGCGATTCAGTACTGTGATTTTATTTTGGTGCAGGTACAGCCAACTAGCGCAAAAATAATATTGCGATATTGTCAAAACAATAAGATATATTGCCAAAAATAATATCCCGATAAGTAACTAGCGATTTCCCCCCATCACTAGTGGCCAAGTGGAACAAATCTCTGTTGTGTACTTGTTTTAGAGACAGGTTTATTTGAGAATGACACATGGTATTAGACCAGGTGCTGGTACAAGGACACTGCCCATGCTGCCTTGGCTAAATTGAAGAGTGCGCCCCCGTGTGGGTCTGGTTTATGTCAAAATACCTGGAGGGGAGGCCTGCCGCTGTGAGAGGGTCTCATTGTGGCGTCCTACCGGGTGCTTTCCATCAGGGTCAACCGTTTGGAACTGGGAATGAAGGATTGGGTAGTTGGCTGGGGGATCTGGAGGATCAACCAGAAACTCTAGCACCCTGTTTGCAGGAGTCAAATTCTGAGCAGCAAGGTCTCTATTTGATGTTGGATGAAAACGCTTCTATGTGCAGTATGGCAAAAAGACACAGTTATTGTCACTTTTCTCTGTGCCACTTAGGCCTAATATAATCAGAGCTAAACATTTCTTATTTGTTATAATTCTATGTGTTTTTGTTTTCATGTTTTGTAGACCAAAGGTCTATATTGAGCAGAAGGCTCTGGACACCATAGCCCACCTGTGTGACGGAGACGCCCGGGCGGGGCTAAACGGGCTCCAGCTGGCTGTTCAGGCCCTGGTGGGTGCAGCCCATCCTGGCCAATCAGGATCTGGCAGTACCCCACAGGACATTGTGGTGCAGGAGGAGCATGTGAAGGAGGGCCTTCAGAGGTCCCATATCCTCTACGACAAAGCAGGTGAGCCCAATGGTTCAATAAAAAATAGTATAGTAGTCGCACACCTATCATACTACTAGGTGCATGGAGAAAAACTGTACACTAAATTGAAACTCCAGCACACTGATGATCTTGATGCTCCTCAATGGTTCAACCATAACATTAGAATACATTATTTTCTATTGATTCAACTGCAGTCAGTGGACATTTACATTTTCCTAGGTTGTTATTGTACACTGCCCCTCACTGGACTGACAGACATTTAGATGACAAATGATGTCACTTGTCATGATTCAATTTGATAATTACAGAGTGGTGACATCCTGTCTGGTTGGCTTTACAGCAGCTGCCCTGTCAGCTCATGGGAATGGATGGCAAAATAAGCCTGTGAATAGTTTAGGTGTGTTTCAGAGGTCTCTGGTGGAATGGGGAATGTGCTGTTGTGTGGTGGTCCTATCAGGAGAACTAACTTTCCCTTTGCTCTGAGTCTGAGAGATGCAGCCAGATCCAGCCAAAGAACACCGTGCCCTTTAACACGTACAGTATACTCTTTCAATATGCCCTGCTCTACATTAGCTGAATCAGGCCAGGCCAGACGGCTAGCGCTAATTAGGTTAAAACCCTCAGACAGTGACTGTATCATTGATGTCACTGTGGTGCCAGCCTGCCAGGTGCTATTGGTGCCCACTGCCCTTGATTGATGCTTTAGAAGCAAGGGCTGGTTGTTGTGAGTGTCATCTTACTGGAATCAATGAATAACCAGAATATGTTAGTCAGAAGACACTTAGGAGATTGATAGACTTCTTGGTGTGGTCATAGATAACGTAGTACCCGCCATAACTCTTATATTATGTGCATTAGTGTCTGAAAAGGGAAGGTGAGGGGACTTGATCACAGTCTCTTTTAACCTCTGCCTTAAGCCTTATCCAATATAGCTGTGTCAACACACTAATTTGTATTTATTTATTTGTATTTATTAGGGATCCCCATTAGCTGCTGCCAACTACTCTTCCTGGGGTCCAAACATATTAAAGCACTTACATTACATATAAAACAAAAGATAAAACAGTACATTTTATAACATAATTGCACCACTATATATCCACAATACAAAATGTTTAATGCCACCATACAACAATATCATAATGTGTGCGTATGCATGTGTCTGTACCTTTGTGTGTCTCTTCACAGTCCCCGTTGTTCCATAAGGTGTATTTTTACCTGTTCTTTTAAATCTGATTCTACTGCTTGCATCAGTTACTTGATGTGGAATAGAGTTCCATGTAGTTATGGCTCTATGTAGTACTGTGCGCCTCCCATAGTCTGTTCTGGACTTGGGGACTGTGAAGAGACCTCTGGTGGCATGTCTTGGGGGGTATGCATGGGTGTCCGAGCTGTGTGCTAGTATTTTTAACAGAATCCTCGGTACATTCAGCTTGTCAACACCTCTTACAAAAACAAGATTGAGATGCATGTCATTAATGTTAGCTCTCCGTGTACTTTTAAGGGCCAGTCCTGCTGCCCTGTTCTGAGCCAACTGCAATTTTCCCAAGTCCGTCTTTGTGGCACCTGACCACACTACTGAACAGTAGTCTAGGTGCGACAAAACTAGGGCCTGTAGGACCTGCCTTGTTGATAGTGTTGTTAAGGCATAGCAGCGCTTTATTATGGATAGACTTCTCCCCATCAGTTACTGTTGTATCAATATGTTTTGACCATGACAGTTTACAATCCAGGGTTACTCCAAGCAGTTTAGTCACCTCAACTTGCTCAATTTCCACATTATTCATTACGAGATGTAGTTGAGGTTTAGTCCCGTGTAGCTCAGTTGGTAGAGCATGGCGCTCGCAACGCCAGGGTTGTGGGTTCGATTCCCACGGGCGACCAGTATGAAAATGTATGCACTCACTAACTGTAAGTCGCTCTGGATAAGAGCGTCTGCTAAATGACTAAAATGTTTAGGGTTTAGTGAGTGATTTGTCCCAAATACAATGCTTTTAGTTTTGGAAATATTTAGGACTAACTTATTCCTTGCTACCAATTCCGAAAAGAACTGTAGCTCTTTGTTAAGTGTTGCAGTCATTTTAGTTGCCGTAGTAGCTTACGTGTATAGTGTTGAGTCATCCGCATACATAGACACACTGGCATTACTCAAAGCAAGTGGCATGTCGTTTAGTAAAGATTTAAAAAAGTAAGGGGCCTAAACGGCTACCCTGGGGAATTCCTGATTCTACCTGGATTATGTTTGAGAGGCTTCCATTAAAGAACACCCTCTGTGTTCTGTTAGACAAGTAACTCTTCATCCACATTATAGCAGGGGGTGTAAAGCCATAAGTTTTTCCAGCAGCAGACTATGATCAGTAATGTCAAAAGCTGCACTGAAGTCTAACAAGACAGCCCCAACAATCATTTTATCAGCCACAACTAATGGCTCAGGATGTGGGCTAATGCCTCAGGATGTGGGCTGGGATATGGAGGGTTTAGTGCTGTTTTGCCAGCTCATATGGTCATTGTCACGCCATACAATGATGCTAAGATGGGACAGACAGACAGGACCAGGCTAGAGCATCACCACAACAGTGGGTTAATTGGCCTGGGGGGACTGGGGGCCTCCAGAGACAATCCAGAACCTAAGTAAGCCTATGGGGTTAAAGGAGCTAGCCAAATTAAAATCTAACCAGACTTTCCTCTGAAGATGCCCCAGAAATGATTAATATACGTTAACTATACAACAGGAACACAAATATAGCCTAGACCCAACTCAGCAGCCTCTTAATTGTTATGTCAAATCTAGCTGGACATACAGGATGGATGGTTTTAGCAGCTATAGGTCTAACTGTACATTTACATTTACGAGCGCAAGTAAACACGAAAAGGAAAAGGACATACCAAGTAGACAATGGATCCACTATCAGAGAGATCAACTCACTTACCACGCATTGTGCGAGTACCCTCTCATTCACACAATATGCCATTTAGCAGACGCTTTTATCCAAAGCGACTTAGTCATGTGTGCATACATTTTTACGTAGACGCCAATAAGATCCTCTTCCCTACCTCCAACATGGACAACCTAGCTCTGCACTCTACTGGAGAACTTAAAATCCAACTCCAGAGACTGAGAGAAAGAGACTAGTTTGTTCCTGCATGGCACCACTCTTAGTGAGTATTGGCGCAACAAGCGCATTCCAAGAGGACTGAGAATACAGAAGGAGCCTACAATAGGGAAAAACGACAACTTTAGTTCAGAAATGGGTGAAATCCTCAACAAATGTTCTTTAGATTTTAATGCTATTAATCATTGAACATGTGTCGAAGGAAGTAAAAGAGGTTGAAGTTAAGATCAGTGAACATAAGGTTATAATGAAGGAGATTCTAGGCCCAAACTTCACAGCCATAGACGACTCAATCAACCAGTCCATTGGGAAATACAGAGACTTCCTACAAGCAACAAAGATCAAGAAATATCAATGAAACACAGAGGACTACCAGCTCAACCAGGTCTATGCATGGGAAGGCCCAAGGATGGGAGCAACGAGAGGTCAAACATTTTGGGTAGCCTTCCACAAGCTTCCCACAATAAGTTGGGTGAATTTTGGCCCATTCCTCCTGACAGAGCTGGTGTAACTTAGTCAGGTTTGTAGGCCTCCTTGCTCGCACACGCTTTTTCAGTTCTGCCCACAGATTTTCTATAGGATTGAGGTCAGGGCTTTGTGATGGCCACTCCAATACCTTGACTTTGTTGTCCTTAAGCCATTTTGCCACAACTTTGGAAGTATGCTTGGGGTCATTGTCCATTTGGAAGACCCCATTTGCGACCAAGCTTTAACTTCCTGACTGATGTCTTGAGATGTTGCTTCAATATATCCACATAATTTTCCTTCCTCATGATGCCATCTATTTTGTGAAATGCACCAGTCCCTCCTGCAGCAAAGCACCCCCACAGCATGATGCTGCCACCCCCGTGCTTCACGGTTGGGATGGTGTTCTTCGGCTTGCAAGCCTTCCTCCTTTTTCCTCCAAACATAACGATGGTCATTATGGCCAAACAGTTCTATTTTTGTTTAATCAGACCAGAGGACATTTCTCCAAAAAGTACGATCTTTGTCCCCATGTGCAGTTGCAAACCGTAGTCTGGCTTTTTTATGGCGGTTTTGGAGCAGTGGCTTCTTCCTTGCTGAGCGGCCTTTCAAGTTATGTCGATAGGACTCGTTTTACTGTGGATATACATCCTTTTGTACCCGTTTCCTCCAGCATATTCACAAGGTCTCCTTCCTGAGTGGTGTGACGGCTGCGTGGTCCCATGGTGTTTTTACTTGCGTACTATTGTTTGTACAGATGAACGTTTGGAAATTGCTCCTAAGGATGAACCAGACTTGTGGAGGTCTACAATTTTTTTTCTGAGGTCTTGGCTGATTTCTTTTGATTTTCCCCATAATGTCAAGCAAAGAGGCACTGAGTTTGAAGGTAGGCCTTGAAATACATCCACAGGTATACCACCAATTGACTCAAATTATGTCAATTAGCCTATCAGAGGCTTCTAAAGCCATGACATCATTTTCTGGATTTTTCCAAGCTGTTTAAAGGTCACAGTCAACTTAGTGTATGTAAACTTCTGACCCACTGGAATTGTGATACAGTGAATTATAAGTGAAATAATCTGTCTGTAAACAATTGTTGGGAAAATTACTTGTGTCTTGCACAAAGTAGATGTCCTAACCGACTTGCCAAAACTATAGTTTGTTAACAAGAAGAAATGTGTGGAGTGGTTGAAAAATGAGTTTTAATGACTCCAACCTAAGTGTATGTAAACTTTCGACTTCAACTGTACTTTGAACTGGCGCAAAGTGGGAGATGCTGTTAAGAAACACTGGCATGTTTTATCATTGGACCCAGCTTTTCCAGCTGAATTTAAGAATCCACCACTTATTGTACATAGGAGAGGTCGCAATTTACCCGATAAATTGGTACATGCCAACTGCCAGCCACAAAAGAAAATGAGCCAGGCTCTTTTACGCTCTCTTCCGAATGGTAGCTATAAATGCAGAGGTTGCGCACAGTGCAACAATATGATGAAATGTGAATATTTCTGCCACCCACATACAGGAAAATGGTTAACACATACATCTACATGATTAAATGTCCATGTGGGCTTTGTTATGTAGGTAAAACCTTTCGTCCTCTCAAACAGAGAATTAGTGAACATAAAAGTTCAATCAAGAGAAAGCATGACATTTCTACCTTAGATTTTGTGGCATAGAGAACGTTAAGATATCAGACAGGGGAGGTGATATAAATAATACTCTGAGCAAAAGAGAATGCTTTTGGATTTTCACCCTCCAGACATTATGTCCTAAAGGTCTTAATGATGAAATGCCTATGTATGTTATGTTGTAAATGTGAACATGAATTAATGCCACCATTTCAGATTACTCTGACGTTTTTCTTGCGCTGTAGCGAATGATTTATGAACACTTGCTTGGTGGGTCTATGTCCTCATTGTGGTTTTACAGACGTGTTTGATGCGTTTTATGTACACACTTTGTTGGAATATTTATGAAATGCACATTGTTATATTTGGTAACACTTATTTTCCCTCGACTCCAACCCCATTCGATGCATTGAACGGATGTGGGTGGTGCTATGTCTACATAAGGGAGCTAATTTTTTTAATTTAACTCACAAAAGCTCTGACGAAGGCCTTGAGGTTGATACGTAACGCTTATTAAAGAGCAGTGATACTATCAAGAGCAGTGTGCAGGTTTCTTATTTTTTCTGATCTAAAAAAATAAATGACTTGGGTCAACCAGGCTTTTGTCTGGATTTGTTTCTAAGCCCTCTACAGTTAACCAGTAACCTTTGTGTATTGCTTTTTGCTTTGGAAAGCTGCCAGTGAAGCTCTGCCCAATTTAGGCCTCATGTCACTCTGAGTAGCAACTATCTCTGATTCAGATGGTATGGGTGTGGACTGGAGGGAGATGGATGGAAAACCATAGGGACAGCTTGGCAACAAACCCACCCCTCCCATGGATCACGAGGGATCAGACCTGCATTCAAATAGTATTTTTTTTGTTCTTACAAATAGGCTACAAGATGGGGCAAGGGTTTGTACTTTTAGGACTATTTCATTTCTTCCATTGTGCCTGTAAAACTCATATAATAGTATTTGAACCCAGGTCTGCTGATACAGGTAGAAATATTCTAAGAAACATATGGTCCCGTGTGGCTCAGTTAGTAGAGCGTGGAGCTTGCAACGCCAGGGTTGTGGGTTCGATTCCCACAGGGGACAAGTATGAAAATGTACGCACTCACTAATGTAAGTCGCTCTGGTTAAGAGTGTCTGCTAAAATGACTAAAATGTAAGACTACAAGACATCCCTTCCACTGGCCCTCTTATATAACAGAGATTCAGCTGTTGGCAGGGCAGAGATTTAGTGTATGCTGCTTCTCTATGGGGCTCTACCAGGGGGGATGAAACTTTCCCTCAGCTTGACTAATAAAATAGAGGTGTGTGTGTGACGACGTTGGGGATTGGCCCGGGGGGGTACTGTTACTAAAACAAGGCGATAACACACCACCTGGACAATGATCTGTCTTTAGAAATATCATTAGTATTATTTATATCTTTATGGATCCGTCTTATTTTTCTTCATCCTCACCTAACCCCTTCCCTCCCCACTTGTTGTTGTGTTGTGTTATATGTACACTACATGACCAAAAGCATGTGGACACCAGCTCGTCGAAACATCTCATTCCAAAATCATGGGCATTAATATGACGGTGCCACGTTGAAAGTCACTGAGCTCTTCAGTAAGGCCATTCTACTGCCAATATTTGTCTATGGAGATTGTATGGCAGTGTGCTCGATTTTATACACCTGTCAGCAACGGTGTGGCTGAAATAGTCAAATCCACTAATTTGAAGGGGTGTCCACATACTTTTGTATATATAGTGCATTTCTATGGATTTCTATTTCTGTCTATATCTATATGGTTATTTTCCCACCCATCCACCCATACTTTGTTGTGTTTGTTATATTAAGGTGAGGAGCACTATAACTGCATCTCAGCGCTGCACAAATCAATGAGGGGCTCCCACGAGAACGCTTCCCTCTACTGGCTGGGCCGCATGCTGGAGGGAGGAGAGGACCCTCTGTACGTGGCTCGCAGACTAGTCCGCTTCTCTAGTGAAGACGTGGGTGTGTGATACTATTTTGTCTTTTTTTTTTTGTCTCTGTTTACATCAAACCATTGTTGTTGTTTAATCAGTTATTGTGATTGTTGACCCAATTACATAAACCATTGCATTGGCGCACCCTCAGAAAAAAACGGAAGGAGGAGGATGTGCTTTTTTTTTTAAACCATGTTGTTCAAGCACTAATTACCTGTACCAAACTATTATGTCAACAAATATGATCTAGCATCTTTGGTATCACCGCAGGGGAATCTTATTTTGGCCCTGGCAGCTGTATGCTACTTTCTTTTTTTCTGAGTCTATTTTCCGTTGGTCTGCACCTCGCCAACTTTGTGTTTCTCTAGCGTCTACCTTAATGTGTTCTGTGTCTGTCAGAGCCATGGAAGTCATCCCTTACAACTCAGAGGTCTAGACAAGGTTATGGTGTGTTCTGACTGGATGTCCTGTCCATTTTGTTCAGGTATGGCAGATCCCTCTGCCCTTCCCCAGGCTGTATCTGCCTTCCAGGCCTGCCACTTCATCGGGATGCCAGAGTGTGAGGTGAGAAAACACAAATCTTGTCACCAAGGTCAACCAAGAGTTGTCCGTATACAGTGGGGGGAAAAAGTATTTAGTCAGCCACCAATTGTGCAAGTTCTCCCACTTAAAAAGATGAGAGAGGCCTGTAATTTTCATCATAGGTACACGTCAACTATGACAGACAAATTGAGAAAATAAAATCCAGAAAATCACATTGTAGGATTTTTAATGAATTTATTTGCAAATTATGGTGGAAAATAAGTATTTGGTCAATAACAAAAGTTTCTCAATACTTTTATATACCCTTTGTTGGCAATGACACAGGTCAAACGTTTTCTGTAAGTCTTCACAAGGTTTTCACACACTGTTGCTGGTATTTTGGCCCATTCCTCCATGCAGATCTCCTCTAGAGCAGTGATGTTTTGGGGCTGTCGCTGGGCAACACAGACTTTCAACTCCCTCCAAAGATTTTCTATGGGGTTGAGATCTGGAGACTGGCTAGGCCACTCCAGGACCTTGAAATGCTTCTTACGAAGCCACTCCTTCGTTGCCCGGGCGGTGTGTTTGGGATCATTGTCATGCTGAAAGACCCAGCCACGTTTCATCTTCAATGCCCTTGCTGATGGAAGGAGGTTTTCACTCAAAATCTCACGATACATGGCCCCATTCATTCTTTCCTTTACACGGATCGGTCGTCCTGGTCCCTTTGCAGAAAAACAGCCCCAAAGCATGATGTTTCCACCCCCATGCTTCACAGTAGGTATGGTGTTCTTTGGATGTAACTCAGCATTCTTTGTCCTCCAAACACGACGAGTTGAGTTTTTACCAAAAAGTTCTATTTTGGTTTCATCTGACCATATGACATTCTCCCAATCCTCTTCTGGATCATCCAAATGCACTCTAGCAAACTTCAGACGGGCCTGGACATGTACTGGCTTAAGCAGGGGGACACGTCTGGCACGTCTGGCACTGCAGGATTTGAGTCCCTGGCGGCGTAGTGTGTTACTGATGGTAGGCTTTGTTACTTTGGTCCCAGCTCTCTGCAGGTCATTCACTAGGTCCCCCCCGTGTGGTTCTGGGATTTTTGCTCACCGTTCTTGTGATCATTTTGACCCCACGGGGTGAGATCTTGCGTGGAGCCCCAGATCGAGGGAGATTATCAGTGGTCTTGTATGTCTTCCATTTCCTAATAATTGCTCCCACAGTTGATTTATTCAAACCAAGCTGCTTACCTATTGCAGATTCAGTCTTCCCAGCCTGGTGCAGGTCTACAATTTTGTTTCTGGTGTCCTTTGACAGCTCTTTGGTCTTGGCCATAGTGGAGTTTGGAGTGTGACTGTTTGAGGTTGTGGACAGGTCTTTTATACTGATAACAAGTTCAAACAGGTGCCATTAATACAGGTAACGAGTGGAGGACAGAGGAGCCTCTTAAAGAAGTTACAGGTCTGTGAGAGCCAGAAATCTTGCTCGTTTGTAGGTGACCAAATACTTATTTTCCACCATAATTTGCAAATAAATTCCTACAATGTGATTTTCTGGAATTTTTTTCCTCAATTTGTCTGTCATAGTTGACGTGTACCTATGATGAAAATTACAGGCCTCATCTTTTTAAGTGGGAGAACTTGCACAATTGGTGGCTGACTAAATACTTTTTTCCCCACTGTATCTGCCTCTGTTAAATATCAGCTCTTTACTATGTTGTGGATACAATAAAGACAGAGAAATTGGATTTTACCTGAGTAACTCTTTATTTTCTGACCCTGGTATCCGGTATGCCTTTTGATATTTGGCCATATCAAAACGCTAATAAAGGTCATTCTCTCTCTACTCCCTTTCTTCTTTCCTCCCCTCGCTCCTTCCTTCCCTCCCACCCTCAGGTGATCTTGGCTCAGTGTGTGGTGTACCTGGCCAGGGCTCCCAAGTCGGTAGAAATCTACAAGGCGTACGATAACGTGAAGGCCAGTCTGAGGAACCATAAGGGACCCCTGCCCTCTGTTCCCCTGCACCTTCGCAACGCCCCCACCAAACTCATGAAGGACCTGGGCTATGCTAAGGGCTACAAGTACAACCCTGCCTTCAGTGCCCCTGTGGAGCAGGACTACCTGCCTGAGGAGCTCTGGGGCATGGACTTCTTCACCTGGAACCCCTCTGACCCATAACCTCTGACCTTTGAGGTTGACACATGACCTCTGGCATCTGAGGTCAAGGTTAC
The DNA here is from genome assembly GCF_020615455.1 of Coregonus clupeaformis. Taxonomy (NCBI): domain Eukaryota; kingdom Metazoa; phylum Chordata; class Actinopteri; order Salmoniformes; family Salmonidae; genus Coregonus; species Coregonus clupeaformis. The sequence goes on along the minus strand of NC_059212.1, from coordinate 37,218,447 downwards.
TATGAGGGTTAGAATGCTAAAGCTTCCATTGTTGTGCTATGAGGACCTCTGAAAATGCTGCTGGATCTAACACGAATTGAACACTTATGCCTAAGACTAATTTTGAGTTCAATGTTATCACTTTGTTAAATAAATACATTTAATCTTGTATTGTAGATTGTTACCATTATGTTGATATATTTTGTCCAATAGACTGTTATAAATAAACAGGAACAGTAATTAACACCTTTTATTATAATGCATTTTATCATCTAGGATTTACACTGAGTGTACAAAACATTAGGAACACCTTCCTAATATTGAGTTTCACCCCCTTTTGCCCTCAGAACAGCCTCAATTCATAAGGGCATGGACTCTACAAAGTGTTGAAAGCATTCCACAGGGATGCTGGCCCATGTTGACTTCAATGCTTCCCACAGTTGTGTCAAGTTGGCTGGATGTCATTTGGGTGGAGGACCATTCTTGATACACATGGGAAACTGTTGAGTTTGAATAACCCAGCAGCGTTGCAGTTCTTGACAGACTCAAACCGGTGCGCCTGGCACCTACTACCATACCCCATTCAAAGACGCTTACATCTTTTGTCTTGCCCATTCACCCACTGAATTGCACACATCCATGTCTCCCCTTCATCTACACTGATTGAAGTGGATATAAGAAGTGACATAAATAAGGGATTATAGCTTTCACCTGGATTCACCTGGTCAGTCTGTCATGGAAATGTTTTGTACACTCAGTGTATATGGGGAGTTTATTCCCCATTTTGAGCCATTGTCTGCAAATAAAAGATACATTACATTAAAGGTCATCCTATGCAGTACCACTTGTTTTACACCAACTCACTTAACCATCCATGTGTTGTTGCACCAGTTCTGCTGCACCACGGTACAGTCAGTTAATTCCTACAAGTTCTCAGGTGCCATTATTTCAACTACATTTGAAGTCGGAAGTTTACATACACTTAGGTTGGAGTCATTAACTCGTATTTCAACCACTCCACAAATGTCTTGTTAACAAACTATAGTTTTGGCAAGGCAGTTAGGACATCTACTTTGTGCATGACACAAGTCATTTTTCCAACAATTGTTTACAGACAGATTATTTAACTTATAATTCACTGTATCACAATTCCAGTCGGTCAGAAGTTTACATACACTAAGTTGACTGTGCCTTTAAACAGCTTGTCATGGCTTTAGAAGCTTCTGAAAGGCTAATTGACATCATTTGAGTCAATTGGAGGTGTACCTGTGGATGTATTTCAAGGCCTACCTTCAAACCTAGTGCCTCTTTGCTTGACATCATGGGAAAATCAAAAGAAATCAGCCAAGACCTCAGAATTTTTTTTGTAGACCTCCACAAGTCTGTTTCATCCTTAGGAGCAATTTCCAAACACCTGAAGGTACCACGTTCATCTGTACAAACAATAGTACGCAAGTATAAACACCATGGGACCATGCTGCCGTCATACCGCTCAGGAAGGAGACGCGTTCTGTCTCCTACAGATGAACGTACTTTGGTGCGAAAAGTGCAAATCAATCCCAGAACTACAGAAAAGGACCTTGTGAAGATGCTGGAGGAAACAGGTACAAAATGATCTATATCCACAGTAAAACGAGTCCTATATCGACATAACCTGAAAGGCAGCTCAGCAAGGAAGAAGCCACTGCTCCAAAACCGCCATAAAAAAGCCAGACTACGGTTTGCAACTGCACATGGGGACAAAGATTGTACTTTTTGGAGAAATGTCCTCTGGTCTGATGAAACAAAAATAGAACTGTTTGGCCATAATGACCATTGTTATGTTTGGAGGAAAAAGGGGTGCGCTTGCAAGCCGAAGAATACCATCCCAACCGTGAAGCACGGGGGTGGCAGCATCATGCTGTGGGGGTGCTTTGCTGCAGGAGGGACTGGTACACTTCACAAAATAGACGGCATCATGAGGAAGGAACATTTTGTGGATATATTGAAGCAACATCTCAAGACATCAGTCAGGAAGTTAAAGCTTGGTCGCAAATGGGGTCTTCCAAATGGACAATGACCCCAAGCATACTTCCAAAGTTGTGGCAAAATGGCTTAAGGACAACAAAATCAAGGTATTGGAGTGGCCATCACAAAGCCCTGACCTCAATCCTATAGAAAATGTGTGGGCAGAACTGAAAAAGCGTGTGCGAGCAAGGAGGCCTACAAACCTGACTCAGTTACACCAGGTCTGTCAGGAGGAATGGGCCAAAATTCACCCAACTTATTGTGGGAAGCTTGTGGAAGGCTACCTGAAACATTTGACCCAAGTTAAACAATTAAAAGGCAATGCTACCAAATACTAATTGAGTGTATGTAAACTTCTGACCCACTGGGAATGTGATGAAAGAAATAAAAGCTGAAATAAATCATTCTCTCTACTATTATTCTGACATTTCACATTCTTAAAATAAAGTGGTGATCCTAACTGACCTAAGACAGGGAATTTTTACTATAATTAAATGTCAGGAATTGTGAAAAACTGAGTTTAAATGTATTTGGCTAAGGTGTATGTAAACTGTATGTGATCTTATTCAGCAGCTACACAGCCTAGGCCTGAGGCTTCATAAGTTATGAGTCATAACTCACCTGACTGATCCAAGGAATGAATGAGCCAACGTGGGTGAAGACAGTAGGTTTTTGGGGGGTGTTGCAGCCTTTACCATTCACATGGCTGGTGACCCCCCTGGACGTACCACCTACATTCTCTGCCCTGACAGTTCAGGAGCCCCACCTGAGTAACCCTGGGGAGACACAAGAAGATGGAAAGAAGCCAGTAGCCACATTGAAAATAATCTGAAGTATGTCTGATGTTACTGCATACACAAGTCACAGAAAAACGTACTGTACACAGTTAGTAGTTGAGATGATAACATCTAGATATAATGTTTGACTAAAACATAATTTAAAACTTTGCTTACATCTGTATACGATCACGTGTGTCTCTATTATGCGTGGGAATACTTGGGAACAGATTTCATACATTAAAATCACTTGGAGCTGATTTCCTGGTGTTTTTAAAGTATTTTATATCCAACAATAAAATATGGGGGTCCAAATAAAACCACCCGCGGACCGCCAGTTATGTTTTCCATCAGAATATCTACATTGATTTAGAAGCTAAGTGGCATTAGAGGCCTACAGAATGCCTAATAAAGTGAGACAACAGTTGAAGTAAACAATCAGTATTTTACATTTACATGGGCACCCGTTTGAGTCTTACAGTAGAGGCGCCCCCAGCCTGTGACGTAGCAGGGCTGGTTGTGGGTAAGGATGGCATCAGTTTATGGAAGGCAGGCCAGCTGGAACTTGTCATTGATCATAGCACTCCTCTCCAGCTTCAGGAGGGCAATGTCATTCCTATAATGTAAAAGAAAAAACATCAAGGACACCACTGTGAGGGTCTCATGACTCAGCTTCAATCATGATCATCAATACAATATGGGCTTTCTGTTAATGGAAATTTAGCCAAGTAACCTAATCATCACAGTACAGTACAACATGTTTTATCCTGTGGCACACTGCCAGTTAACACTGTCTGCCATTACTTATTCAGCTGCATGTCTATGAAAGTGACTCTGGTTAGTCACTCTTCCCATTGACACAGTGGTGATATCGCAGAAAAAGTTTACAGACATTTTTATTAGAACCTGTTTGCACTATACTGTATGCCTGAGCAAATCATGAGGTCCTTGAATGTCTCTTTCTTACCCACAGAAGACACAATTATCGCTCCAGTCAGGATGGAGGATCATCTTTTCCACCATGATGGACTGCTCATAGCCTTCCTCTGTCTTCATGTCATGCTCTACCAGGATCAATCTGTACATGTGCAACCTGGATCAGAACAGATGGAAGCACACAGGTGATAAATAAATCTAGAAGTCATATTGTATTTTGAATTAAAGTTAATGTTTCCACACTGAACAAAAATATATAGCAAAATGTAAAGTTGTTGGTCCCATAGTTCTTGAGCTGAAATAGAAGATCCCAGAAATGTTCCATACGTACAAAATCTTATTTCTAAAAAATGTTGTGCACAAATGTGTCTACATCCCTGTTAGTGAGCATTTCTCCTTTGCCAAGACAATCCATACAGGTGTGGCATATTAAGAAGTTCATTAAACAACATGATCATTACACAGGTGCACCTGGTGCTGGGGACAATAAAAGGCCCGTCATTGAGAGCAGGTTGGGCAAAGCACCACATTTTTAGCCTGTTTTGCATGTTCTTTTGGCATTAATGTCACATATCAGTTTTCAAACTATGTAAAAAATAAAATAATCATCATCATTGAGTTAATAAAGTCTACATACAAACATCTTTGCTTTGTTGAGTAAGGCAGCTCCAAAATGCAGGTGTTTCAACCTAGCTCAGTATTTCTGTGGTGGTGGTGGGGCAGCCAGCAGAAAATACAGAGCGTAGGGGTTGGTAATGTTCTCTAGTTGCGCCATGATTGGCTCAGTGTTCTGTCACTTGTTACAGGAGGGGGTCACAGTTCTGGAGCGACCCACTAGGTGTCATCCTCCGACAACCTTAGGCATCTCCTCACTCACAGTCTGAACTAATTATTATCTTATTGGTGTCACCTGTGTCTACCTGTTCACCTGTGTATTTATGCCCTCACTTCCCTGTGTTCCCTTGCTCTGTTTTCTCTGTTAGTTTCTCGATGCCAAACAGTACTAATCAGTGTCTGATCGCGAGACGTATGTACAGGTTCTTGAGAAGCATTCTCCCTGTTTCACTGTTGTTTTCAGTCGTAGTTAGTATTTCATATGTTTGCTGTCAGCCTGTTTTTGGAGACCAATTTGCTTCTCCTTTATTTTATCATGACAAGTCCGTTATTTTGTATCCTGGTTTTGGGACCACCAGTAAAGATTCTTGTTTCACCATCTCTGCCTACTGTCTATCCTGCACCGCACCTGGGTCACACCTCATACCAACCCTTACAGTCACTCATGGGGAAACTACGTCAGTGCCAAATCTAAGGGTAGAGCTCGAAAATTCAAGCCCCTTGGGTGCTGCCATAGAGTTACATTAGAAGTGCCCATCCAAGAAGGCTCAAGGTCATTGGCCACAGATAAAATGACGTCAAATCACGGTATATCTACAGTAGCTTTGATTGGACTGATCATGTCAACATCATACTTTCAAAATCTTAGCTAGCAGTCATCATCATGAATCAAGTTGACAATCTACTGGCAAATCCTTTTTAATTCCTTGTCATATGAAGATAAATAATAAAGAGAAATTATAGATAAAACGTATCGGTGCTCATCGGCCATTGGAAAAACATTACACAACAAGTTGGAAATCGCAAATTCAACAATGAGTGGTTTGGAAGGAATCAGTGGCAAACTGCAAGCACTACAAAGCAATCACTAGCCTGCTGTTCAGTGGAGTGGGTGTGTGGTCCAAGTCTGGGTTTAAAGGTCTCTTTTCCAAGCTTAAAATTATAAACATTCAACATTGCCCATGCTGTCAATCCAGCATGATTTCTGCCGCGCTCAAAACAACTGTTAACTCGGAACTAGGTAATCTGACTTCAGTGAGTTCAAGACAACTGGGAACTCTGGGGGAAAAACAAGCTCTGTCAGGGAAAATACGTTTTGAACGGTCATCCAACTCGGAATTGTAAGTCGGGAACTCTGGCCTCTTTCTAGAGCTACGACCTGAAGATCACTGACGTCATCATGATTCAACCTTGTTTTTTTTCAGAGTTCCCAGTTGTCTTGAAAGCACCATAAATCCAGAGAGTACCGGACTTTAATGACAAAGTTTGATGACAAAATTTGCCCACGATGGACCACTGCGCCACCTTCCTGTTCAAGTGAGCACAGCACAACAAAGTGAGTCCAAATATTTATTGTATGCTGCTGCATAAATTATGTAATATGCCAGGGAGATATGTATACTATAGCTAAGAAAGTAATACTAAGTGTATGTTGTGTATTTCGCCTACTGTTCTGACTTGGTGGTGCACATGTAGCCTATAACCTGTTTTAGAGAAAATGTATCATTTATTATTGTAAGAGCTTTCATTGTCTGCTTATATGCCCCCTTTATTTATCCTACGGTTCTGACTTGGTGTACAGGGAGAACACTGTAAGAATGGCCCATGTTCTGAATTCTGTCGCTGTACATTTCAAAAGTGCTGAACAAATAGTTATATTGACTACATCTGTCCTAGCTCACTCATTAATGTCTTAATCAAAATTACGGATGGCCTATTACCCGTTTGTCGTCCCCTTATGCCATAGTTTGTACATCTCAATGATCAATAGAAACCACATTTGTTTAAGCAAGTCAGCCATATTAGCTATGTTTTATTAAAAGGCAGTAAATCAAGCTGAATTAACTGTTTCGCTGCCAGACAAGGCTCCGCTGATAGCCAGGTGTAGCAGTGGTAAGGTGTTGGGACTGCATGTTTGGGATGCTCTGGATTGACATGTACGACAGCGTGTTCCAGTTCCCGCCAATATCCAGCAAATTTGCACAGCCATTGAAGAGGAGCGGGACAACATTCCACAGCCACAATCAATAGCCTGATCAACTCTATGCGAAGGAGATGTGTCTCGCTGCATGAGGCAAATAGTGGTCACACCAGATAATGACTGGTTTTCTGATCCACGCCCCTACCTTTCTTTTAAGGTATCTGTGACCAACACATGCATATCTGTATTCCCAGTCATGTGAAATCCAAAGATTATTTAAATTGACTGATTTCCTTATATGAACTGTAACTCAGTAAAATCTTTGAAATTGTTGCATGTTACGTTTATATTTTTGTTCAGTGTAGCTAACTGTAGTGTTGCTTTTCCCGCTGACATGCAAAGCCTATAGTCTTACAGTGCCACATCCTGGCAGAGGTGCAGAAAGAGTATCAGTGTTAGTGTTGCTCATGCTGTGGCCTTGAGATGGATGGGTATGTAAGAGTGTTCCTCCGGGAACATCAGGAGAACACTATGGAAACAGTATTTGGAAGGGTTTCATATACCACCAGGATATATAAGGGTTTTCAATCTGTTTCTGTTTAATCCTCAAATGCCTAGTATGTTACTATATTTGATAGAAATCCTACAGCCAATTTAATGGCATATTGCATGCTGGACGTAATGCAGTGTGCAGCTGTCATGACCCAGTTATCTGTGATGAGCCTACCTCCGCAGGTGGGGAAGAACGACTCAAAAGAAACTTAAGAATAAGTGGCAAACCCAAACATGGCTCTAAACAGTAACATGCTGTCGTCATCGGCAGTCCTATTGTAAGAAACATCTTGGTTGCCAAGGCAAAAACTCTGTGCTATCCTGGAGCACGAGTACAGGACATTACAAGGCTGCTTCCGACCATTCTACGACAGATGCCGGGAGCTGACGACGTCGTAGTCCATGTGGGGTCAAATGACATCAGGAGGGCTAGCTCTGAACTTTTGAAAATGTATTTTAAAGAACAGATTTTAGCATTGAAAGATTGCAAAAAGCGGCCAATTATTTCAGGTCCGGTACCATCGTTGGGCTGCGGGTGTGAAAGATCCAGCAGGCTACTGGCATTACACACCTGGCTCTGTTGCAATTACTTTTAAAGATAACTTTGACAGCTTCTGGAAATAGAAGATGCTCTACAGGAATGACAGAGTCCATCCAAATCATCTTGGCTCCTGGACACGCATTTCAAGGACCCAAGACCAGCTCAGTTAATCCCTACCATTCTGTCGCTGAGTTGTCATAATGCTGGAGCAAATGTACATTATCCCAGGAGCCTTGGTAGACACAATTTTAGTAACATAATTTACAGTATGTTCCCCTAACTGCCCTGAATGCATCTGTTGATCCTACAGCTATTGTATGCAGTAATACTGTGCCTATGAACCAGGGTTATACTGTTAGCACTGAGGCGGTGTGCCCTAGTAGGAAGTTCACTGTGTGCAGCTCACCCTGCACGATCAGCTCAAATATAAATAACATGAGCATGTCTACTTCTGATAAGCTTCCCAGTAAAACAATAAAAAACAATCAAGCATACCAGAAAAGTGCTAAAAATAGCCCACATTAACATATGTAGCCTAAGAAACAATGTTCATGAAGTCAATAACTTGCTAGTAACAGATGACTTTCTTATTCTGACTATCTCTGAAACTCACTTAGATAATACCTTTGATGATACAGTAGTAGCAATACATGGTTATAACATCTACAGAAAAGACAGAAATGCCAATGGGGGCGGTGTTGCGGTCTATATTCAGAAAAACATTCCTGTAAAGCTTAGAGAGGATCTCATGTTATATACTGTTGAAGTAATATGGCTACAGGTTCATCTGCCTCACCTAAAGCCCATTATTGTGGGAAGCTGCTATAGACCACAAAGTGCTAACGGTCAGTATCTGGATAATATGTGTGAAATGCTTGATAATGTATGTGATATCAACAGAGAGGTATCTTTTCTGGGTGATTTCAATATTGACTGTCTTTCATCAAGCTGCCCACTCAAGAAAAAGCTTCAAACTGTAACCAGTGCCTGCAACCTGGTTCAGGTTATCAGTCAACCTACCAGGGTAGTTACAAACCACACAGGAATTATTTTATTTATTTATTTATTTCAACTTTATTTAACCAGGTAAGCCAGTTGAGAACAAGTTCTCATTTACAACTGCGACCTGGCCAAGATAAAGCAAAGCAGTGCAGTGCGATAAAAACAACAACAACACAGAGTTACATATGGGATAAACAAAACATACAGTCAAAAACACAATAGAAAATCTATATACAGTGTGTGCAAATGTAGTAAGTTATGGAGGTAAGGCAATAAATAGGCCATAGTGCAAAATAATTACAATTTAGTATTAACACTGGAGAGATAGGTCTCCACAAAATGATGTGCAAATAGAGATACTGGGGTGCAAATGAGCAAAATAAATAACAATATGGGGATGACGTAGTTGGGTGGGCTAATTACAGAAGGGCTGTGTACAGGTGCAGTGATCGGTAAGCTGCTCTGACAACTGATGCTTAAAGTTAGTGAGGGAGATAAGAGTCTCCAGCTTCAGAGATTTTTGCAGTTCGTTCCAGTCATTGGCAGCAGAGAACTGGAAGGAATGGCGGCCAAAGGAGGTGTTGGCTTTGGGGATGACCAGTGAGATATACCTGCTGGAGTGCAGACTACGGGTGGGTGTTGCTATGGTGGCCAATAAGCTAAGATAAGGCAGGGATTTTCCTAGCAGTGATTTATAGAGGACCTGGAGCCAGTGGGTTTGGCGACGAATATGTAGTGAGGGCCAGCCAACGAGAGCGTACAGGTCACAATGGTGGGTAGTATATGGGGCTTTGGTGACAAAATGGATGGCACTGTGATAGACTACATCCAATTTGCTGAGTAGAGTGTTGGAGGCTTTTTGTAAATGACATCACCGAAGTCAAGGATCGGTAGGAGAGTCAGTTTTACGAGGGCATGTTTGGCAGCATGAGTGAAGGAGGCTTTGTTGCGAAATAGGAAGCCGATTCTAGATTTAACTTTGGATTGGAGATGCTTAATGTGAGTCTGGAATGAGAGTTTACGGTCTAACCAGACACCAAGGTGTTTGTGGTTGTCCACATATTTTAAGTCAGACCCGCCGAGAGTAGTGATTCTAGCTAGTGCAAGCAGCGTTCGATTGAAAAGCATGCATTTAGTTTTACTAGCATTTAAGAGCAGTTGGAGGCTACGGAAGGAGTGTTGTATGGCATTGAAGCTCGTTTGGAGGTTTGTTAACACAGTGTCCAATGAAGGGCCAGATGTATACAAAATGGTGTCGTATGCGTAGAGGTGGATCTGAGTGTCACCAGCAGCAAGAACGACATCATTGATATACACAGAGAATAGAGTCGACCCGAGAATTTAACCCTGTGGCACCCCCACAGAGACTGCCAGAGGTCCAGACAACAGGCCCTCCGATTTGACACATTGAACTCTATCTGAGAAGTAGTTGGTGAACCAGGCGAGGCAGTCATTTGAGAAACCAAGGCTATTTAGTCTGCCAATAAGAATGCAGTGATTGACAGAGTCGAAAGCCTTGGCCAGGTCGATGAAGACGGCTTCACAGTATTGTCTTTTATCGATTGCGGTTATAATATCGTTTAGGACCTTGAGCGTGGCTGAGGTGCACCCATGACCTGCTTGGAAACCAGATTGCATAGCGGAGAAGGTACGGTGGGATTCAAAATGGTTGGTGATCTGTTTGTTAACTTGGCTTTCAAAAACTTTACAAGGGCAGGGCAGGATGGATATAGGTCTGTAACAGTTTGAATCTAGAGTGTCACCCCCTTTGAAGAGGGGGATGACCGCAGCAGCTTTCCAATCTCTGGGGATCTCAGACGATACGAAAGAGAGGTTGAACAGGCTAGTAATAGGGGTTGCGACAATTTCGGCAGCTAATTTTAGAAAGAAAGGGTCCAGATTGTCTAGCCCAGCTGATTTGTAGGGGTCCAGATTTTGCAGCTCTTTCAGAACATCAGCTGTCTGAATTTGGGTGAAGGAGAAGTGGGGGGGCATGGGCAAGTTGCAGCGGAGGGTGCAGAGCTGGTGGCCGGGGTAGGGGTAGCCAGGTGGAAAGCATGGCCAGCCTTAGCAAAATGCTTGTTGAAATGCTTGATTATCGTAGATTTATCGGTGGTGACAGTGTTTCCTAGTCTCAGTGCAGTGGGCAGCTGGGAGAGGTGCTCTTATTCTCCATGGACTTTACAGTGTCCCAAAACTTTTTGGAGTTAGTGCTACAGGATGCAAATTTCTGTTTGAAAAAGCTAGCCTTTGCTTTCCTAACTGATTGTGTATATTTGTTCCTGACTTCCCTGAAAAGTTGCATATCGCTGGGGCAATTCGATGCTAATGCAGTACGCCACAGGATGTTTTTGTGCTGGTCAAGGGCAGTTAAGTCCGGGGTGAATCAGAGGCTATATCTGTTCTTAGTTCTGCATTTTTTGAATGGGGCATGCTTATTTAAGATGGAGAGGAAAGCACTTTTAAAGAACAACCAGGCATCCTCTACTGACGGAATGAGATCAATATCCATCCAGGATACCCGGGCCAGGTCAATTAGAAAGGCCTGTTCGCTAAAGTGTTTTAGGGAGCGTTTGACAGTGATGAGGGGTGGTCGTTTGACTGAGGACCCATTACAGACGCAGGCAATGAGGCAGTGATCGCTGAGATCCTGGTTGAAGACAGCAGAGGTGTATTTAGAGGGTAAGTTAGTCAGGATGATATCTATGAGGGTGCCCATGTTTACGGATTTAGGGTTGTACCTGGTAGGTTCCTTGATAATTTGTGTGAGATTGAGGGCATCTAGTTTAGATTGTAGGACGGCCGGGGTGTTAAGCATATCCCAGTTTAGGTCACCAAGCAGTACGTACTATGAGGATAGCAATCAATTCACATATGGTGTCCAGGTCACAGCTGGGGGCTGAGGGGGGTCTGTAGCAAGTGGCAACAGTGAGAGACTTATTTCTGGAAAGGTGGATTTTTAGAAGTAGAAGCTCAAACTGTTTGGGCACAGACCTGGATAGTATGATAGAGCTCTGCAGGCTATCTCTACAGTAGATTGCAACTCCGCCCCCTTTGGCAGTTCTATCTAGATGGAAAATGTTGTAGTTGGGGATGGACATTTCTGAATTTTTGGTGGCCTTCCTAAGCCAGGATTCAGACACTGCTAGAACAGTGTGCTAACGCAGTGAATAACTCAAACTTAGGGAGGAGGCTCCTGATGTTAACATGCAAGAAACCAAGGCTTTTACGGTTACAGAAGTCAACAAATGATAGCGCCTGGGGAGTAGGAGTGATACTGGGGGCTACAGGGCCTGGGTTAGCCTCTACATCACCAGAGGAACAGAGGAGGAATAGAATAAGGATACGGCTAAAGGCTTTAAGAACTGGTCTTCTAGTGCATTGGGTACAGAGAATCAAATGGGCAGATTTCCGGGCGTTGTAGAATGGATTCAAGGCATTATGTACAGACAAGGATATGGAAGGATATGAGTACAGTGGATGTAAACCTAAGCGTTGTATAACAATGAAAGAGAATTGAGCCGGTCACCGCGTGTATGAGGGGTGGGACAAAGGAGCTATCTGAGGCAGGTTGAGCAGGACTGGGGGCTCTACAGTGAAATAGTACAATAACAATTAACCGAAAGAGAGGAGAAAGGCATAAAGCAATCACAGGTGTTATTCGAGAGAGCTAAAACAACAGCTGGTAATGGCGACGAAAGTTTGGGCTGAGGCTAAACAGATAAACAGGATTGGGTACCGTATAAAGGAACAGTCCAGCAGGCATCAGCTGTATAGCTGAGTGATCATAAGGTCCAGTGAACAGCAATAGGTGAGTCCGGGAGCAGTTTGGTGGTTGCTGCGGCACAGGCGAGCAGGAGGGACGGCTGTTGATTGCATGGCTAGCAGATTAATCTTCGTGGTCGTCACAACGGGAAGCCTGTTGAAAACACATCAGACGATTACGTCGGCAGACCAGTCGTGATGGATCGGCGGGGCTCCTAGTGTCAACACTAGGAAGTCCTGTCCGGTTGACAGAGAGGTAGATAGCCGAGAGATGGGCCTGGCTCGAGGCTAGCTCAAGGGTAACTGGTGCTTGCTTCGGGACAGTGGTGATAGGCCAACAACAACAACAGCCATTTGGTTGCAGCTAGCTAGTTGCGATGATCCGGTGTTAAGGTCCAGTGATTCAGTGATTCCAGCAGAAAATCCGATATGCTCGGGTCTATAGCGCGCTGTGCAGACTGGCATATAATTGTCCAGGCTAGAGCTAATCATCAACATGTATTGATCACATCTTTACTAATGCTGCAGAAATTTGCTTTACATTTACATTTACATTTTAGTCATTTAGCAGACGCTCTTATCCAGAGCGACTTACAGTTAGTGATTACATTTTTATTTATTTTTTATTTTATTTATACTGGCCCCCCGTGGGAATCGAACCCACAACCCTGGCGTTGCAAATGCCATGCTCTATCAACTGAGCTACATCCCTGCCGGCCATTCCCTCCCCTACCCTAGACGACGCTGGGCCAATTGTGCGCCGCCCATGAGTCTCCCGGTCGCGGCCGGCTGCGACAGAGCCTGGATTCGAACCAGGATCTCTAGTGGCACAGTTAGCACTGCGGTGCAGTGCCTTAGACCACTGCGCCACTCAGGATCACAAATCCATCGGATGTAGTGATCACAATATAGTAGCAATATCTAGGAAAACCACAGTTCCAAAGGCTGGGCCTAATATACGTTTTGTAGTGATTTTTATGTTGATGATGTAAAGAATATTTGCTGGTTTGTGGTGTGTAATGAGGAGCAACCAGATGCTGCACTTGACACATTTATGAAATTGCTTATTCCAGTTACTAATAAGCATGTGTCACGCCCTGGCTCTGGGGACTCTTGTATGTTGAGCCAGGGTGTTAGTTTCTTTGTGTAGAGTCTATGTTTCGTTTTTCTATGGTCTGTTCTAGGTTATGTGTTTCTGTGTTGGCCGGGGTGGTTCTCAATCAGAGGCAACGAGAATCAGCTGTTGCTTGTTGTCTCTGATTGGGCACCATACTTAGGCAGCCTTTTGTGCACTTGTGATTCGTGGGATCTTGTTCTGTGTAGGTTTGTGTTTGTTAACCTTAGACTTCACGTATCGTTTTGTTGTTTTGGTTCGTGAGTACCTATTAAAGTATGTACTCATATCACGCTGCGCCTTGGTCCACTCCTTTCGACGATCGTGACAGAAGATCCCACCAATACAGGACCAAGCAGCGTGTCCAGGAGCCAACGCCGGAGGTAACGTTAGTAGATGTCCTCCTCAGTTGGGGGCAGATCACGGAGGAGGAGGCCGTCTGTTACCGGAGGGCGATGAAGGGGGAGACCCAGGCAGGAGAGGAGAAGCGGCGCCAACCGGGCCGTCGTCGGACAGGCGAGAGGCACCCCCAATAAAACAATTTTGGGGGGCACATGGCATGGACGACGGGGCTGCTGGAGGCAGATAAAGGGCGAGTTTGTGGACGAGGAGAGAAGGCCACCAGGTTACTGGGGCCATTGGTCATTAGAGGGAAGGAAAGTGTAGAGGCACGGCGAGAGGTACTGAGGTGTGTTACCAGTCCGGTCCAGCCCGTTCCTGATCCCCGCACAAGGCCAGTGGTGTGTGTTCCCAGTACGGTCCGGCCTGTTCCTGTCCCTCGCACCAAGCCTGTGACGCGCGTCGCCAGCCCGGCCCGGCCTGTTCCTGCCCCTCGCACCAAGCCTGGGGTGCGCGTTGCCAGCCTGGCCCGGCCTGTTCCTGCCCCTCGCACCAAGCCAATGGTGCGCGTCGCCAGCCCGGCCCGGCCTGTTCCTGCCCCTCGCACCAAGCCTGGGGTGCGCGTCGCCAGCCTGGCCCGGCCTGTTCCTGCCCCTCGCACCAAGCCAATGGTGCGCATCACCAGCCCGGCCCGGCCTGTTCCTGCCCCTCGCACCAAGCCAATGGTGCGTGTCGCCAGCCCGGCCCGGCCTGTTCCTGCCCCTCGCACCAAGCCTATGGTGCGCGTCGTCGGCCCGGCCTGTTCCTGCTCCCCGCACCAAGCCTATGGTGCGCGTCGCCAGCCCGGCCCGGCCTGTTCCTGCTCCCCGCACCAAGCCTATGGTGCGCGTCGCCAGCCCGGTCCGGCCTGTTCCTGCTCCCCGCACCAAGCCTGTGGTGCGCGTCGTCAGCCTGGCCCGGCCCGTTCCTGCTCCCCGCACCAAGCCAATGGTGCGCGTCGCCAGGCCGGTCTGGCCCATTCCTGCTCCCCGCACCAAGCCAATGGTGCGTGTCGTCAGTCCGGTCTGGCCTGTTCCTGCTCCCCGCACCAAGCCTGTGGTGCGCGTCGCCAGCCCGGTCCGGCCCGTTCCTGCTCCCCGCACCAAGTCAGTGGTGCGCGTCGTCAGCCCGGTCCGGCCCATTCCTGCTCCCCGCACCAAGCCTGTGGTGCGCGTCGTCAGTCCGGCACAGCCTGTGCCCGTTTCACCGATGCCTGGTCAGGTACCGGTCAGCTGCTCCACACCGGAGCCTAAGCAATCCGCTCCACCGATGTCCAGTCCAGCTCCAGCCAGCGGGACCAGACCAGGGGCGCTACGGGGGGGTTGTTAGAGGGTGGTGGTCACGCCTGGAGCCGGATCCGCCTCCGAGGAGGAATGCCCACCCGGCCCCTCCCCTGTTGGGTTTATGTTGGCGCGGTCGCAGTCCGCGCCTTTGGGGGGGTACTGTCACGCCCTGGCTCTGGGGACTCTTGTATGTTGAGCCAGGGTGTTAGTTTCTTTGTGTAGAGTCTATGTTTCGTTTTCCTATGGTCTGTTCTAGGTTATGTGTTTCTGTGTTGGCCGGGGTGGTTCTCAATCAGAGGCAACGAGAATCAGCTGTTGCTTGTTGTCTCTGATTGGGCACCATACTTAGGCAGCCTTTTGTGCACTTGTGATTCGTGGGATCTTGTTCTGTGTAGGTTTGTGTTTGTTAACCTTAGACTTCACGTATCGTTTTGTTGTTTTGGTTCGTGAGTACCTATTAAAGTATGTACTCATATCACGCTGCGCCTTGGTCCACTCCTTTCGACGATCGTGACAGCATGCACCCAAACTGTTGAATCCCCTTGGATTAATGAGGAGTTGAAAATGTGTATGGTTGAGAGAGTATGTCTATGTATGCGGATGACTCAAAACTATACACGTCAGCTACTACAGCGACTGAAATGACTGCAACGCTTAACAAAGAGCTGCAGTTAGTTTCATAAAGGGTAGCAAGAAATAAGTTAGTCCTAAATATTTCAAAAACTAAAAGTATTGTATTTGGGACAAATCATTCACTAAATCCTAAACCTCAACTAAATCTTCTAATGAATAATATGGAAATTGAGCAAGTTGAGGTGACTAAACTGCTTGGGGTAACCCTGGATTGTAAACGGTCATGGTCAAAACATGTTAATACAAAAGTAGTCTGTACATAATAAAGCATTGCTCTGCCTTCTTAACAACACTATCAACAAGGCAGGTCCTACAGGCCCTAGTTTTGTCGCACCTGGACTACTGTTCAGTCGTCTGATCAGGTGCCACAAAGAGGGACTTATGAAAACTACAATTGGCTCAGAACAGGGCAGGACGGTTGGCCCTTAAATGTACACGTAGAGCTAACATTAATAATATGCATGTCAATCTCTCATGGCTCAAAGTGGAGGAGAGATTGACTTAATCGGTACTTGTTTTTGTAAGAAGTGTTGACAAGCTGACCCCACAAGACATGCCACCAGAGGTCTCTTCACAATCCCCAAGTCCAGAACAGACTATGGGAGGCACACAGTATTACATAGAGCCATGACTACATGGAACTCTAATCCACATCAGGTAACTGATGCAATCAGATGTAAAAAACAGATAAAAATACACCTTATGGAACAGAGGGTTTTGTGAAGAGACACACACAGGTACAGACACACGCATACGCACACAAACGGTAGCACATGCACTCTACACATGCGTACATTGTAATATTGTTGTATGGTGGTATTATACATTTTGTATTGCTCATATGTAGTGGTGTAATAATGTTATATGATGTACTGTCTTATCTTTTGTTTTATGTGTGATGTAAGTGCCTTAATGTGTTTGGACCCCAGTCTTACCTGCCATGGGTAGCTGTAGGGCCGGGCTTCTTCCCTGTTCACGACACTAGCGGGGGGGGGTAAGTGTAAGTGGTATTCCACAGCCTGAGACTACAGTATAGACTGGCGGTATGTGGTCTCTCAAAAAGCATCACAAAAATAGTTTTCGCTTAGGTAATGAGACACTCCACTATGCCCTATCTTCTGAGCTAAAAATCCATGTTTTTTTAAATCACATAGGATTCTAAGAATTGAGTTACTCTTTTCTTTCTCACTTTTCTGTTACAGCTTTTTGAATGAACAATTTAAAAAGATACTTCTAATGCTTACTCACCTGCAGTGACTTCTACTACCAAAACAAGGGTCAGTTCCATCATTTCTCAATTATCTTTCTCCTAAGCCAAGGGTATATTGTCTGAGCTCATAGACCATTATATACCCAAGACAACCTCTAATCACCAGGCCTGGCTGGGATCAGACCATCCACTCTCCAGCTGCTTATCAGTTTGTGACAGGTGGTTCGCATTGAAGACCGATTGGCATTATACAGTAATTTTCTAACTGTAATAATAATTGCCATATGGGCATTTAAGACAATGGGCATTTAAGGCCCATTGGCATTGCCTTACGGCAATTGTGATGGCCTATTATAGACAAGTAGTTATAGGGGGGTCTTTTAAAGAACTTGTCTGGTCAAATTAATTAATTAATGAGTTAATGAATGAATAGAAACTAACTGTACTTTCTTAATGGTAATTTTTCTGTTTGTAAAATGCCACTTTACAGCAGTAATAAATTGTGGAGTGGCACCTTTCCACTCCATGCCAGAAGGTGGCAATGTAGGCACGTGTCATTACCTATTTCGTGTTGTCACTAAGGAAGTGCGAAGCAGCCGGCGTTTGTAGTTTAAACATGGCGCTACCCAGTTCAGTACTCGTGCGACTCAGAGCGTTGTGTAACCTTGGGAAATCTTTGGATGCAGGGAGCACAATTGGACAAAATTACAATCGGGTCCGGTGGTACAAGACAAAAGCCAGGAGCTATCAGGACACTGCAGCGTCAGCGGCCCAGACAAGACGGGGTGAGTGAGAAATGCTGTTGAATTGAGTTGACACCGGTGCCATCTCCAAGCCGAAGCAAAGCACCTTGAGACATGCGTACAGTATTAATCGTCAGCGAAAGCTAGCTAGTTAACTTAGTGACCGAAAACCTGCTTACACTGTCATTAGCTAGTTAGCTACATGTCTCTATTTCAGGTTGTATGACAGTGATATCTTGCTAAGTTATCTAGGTAGCTAGCTGAGGAATTGATCTCCATCTTTCATCATTCATATCAGGTAGTGAGCTCCTGAAAGAGTTCCCTGAACCGAAGAGCCTGCTGTTTACCACCATATCCCGGTCGCTTGGGGTGTCTGACCTCTCCCAACACATCCAGTATCACTGCACAGAGGATGGGGGTCTCAAGGTCAGAGAGACAAGGCACTAGGTGGACTATTGCAACCACAGGAGGCTGGTGAGGAGAGGACGCCTCATAATAATGTCTGGAATGGAGTGAATGGAATGGTATCAATATGGAAATCAAGTATTTGATGTGATTGATACCGTTCCATTTATTCCGTTCCAGCCGTTACCATGAGCCCGTCCTCCACAATTAAGGTGCCGCCTGTGATTGCAACACATCTTGTTTGACAGATGACGCCTCTTCCCAAACAAAGTCCATTGTCTAATAATTGTTTCACTGTCGCTATACGTGTTTGTTTTCAGAGAGCCACTGTCACACTCCTCTGGCCCAGCAAAATGGAGGTGGAGGGCTTTGCTCGCAAGAAGATTGATGCTGAACGATATGCTGCTGCTGCTGCCTGTCACAAGCTGAAAGTAAGAGAAAAGACCTGCCCTTTATTTAAACAATTACAGCAGGATTTGTCTCACTTTGTACCAGGAGTATTGTGCATTGCTTTCATCAATGCTAGCCCACCCCATCTGTTCCTTCTGTCTTTCCTCACTTATTTCTCCCCAGGAGATGGGTGTGCTGGGTCCAGACAATCAGGTGGCCAGGAGGAGTGTGGGACAAGGGCGAGGGCCACCACTATCAGTCTTAGAGGACCCGGAGGAGTGTCGGTGGACAGATGATGTCCATGTGCCTAGAAGAGACCTCCAGAATGGATCCTTGGAACCTCACAGACAATCAAGGTATTACCATCCTCCTGTTACTATGGATCATACTCAGTACCAATGTATTATGGTTTATACTTTGCTGATTTTTGCATGGGACTCGATTCACTTTTTATTTGAATGTTTTGTTTATTGTGCTGCACATGTGCACATGTTGGTGTTTACAGGGCACCCGAGGAGAATTCCGAGCTCTCCCAGGCTCTTTCCATGTTCATAAATCCTAAAGCTCTGCTGACCAGAGTCATCCAGGTGGCCACGTCTTCCAACAGATTCAGGGTCAGTAACTGTCTCTGTCTCCTATAGGTCCAACATGCACCATAATACAGCCTGTCATAACACTTGTTATAAGCTATCATACAACCTGTCTAAAGCTCAGCCACTCATCTCTGAACTGTCATGCTAAAACTGTCATTCACTCTCTCCTCTTCTCTACTACAGGAGCTGGTGCAGTACAAGACGGTGGGCGGTAAGGTGAAGAGATGTGAGCTGACCATGCGATGGCCAGAGGAGATGACGTTTGGGGCCTCGGCTCTTCGCAGAGTGGAGGCAGAGAGGAGAGCTGCTGCACTAGCCTGTTTCAAACTGAAGGTGAGGACCACAGATGAAAGAGCACAGAGAATTACTGATGCATTTGTTTATAATATGTCTGTTAGATTATGTTTTCACGCATGCATTCCCATACCAGGGTTGTGTTCATTAGGGCATGGAAGGGAAAGTTAATGTAAAAAGGAATACGAAAATGAGTGTCTTATTGCATCCAGTTTATTCTATTTTCTTCCGTTTGGTGCTCAATGCTCAACTTTTTCTATACTCTCTCCAGGAAATGGAGCTGCTAGATGAGGACAACCAACCTCTGACCCATGCTAAGTACCACAAGGAGGAGATGCGTGAGGCGGGGGAGAGAGACAGACGGCCCTGTCCTCTGGAGATACCTGAGTACTTAGAGCACAGCGCCAGAGAATACCTCACACAGGTTGGTTATCTTGCATCATCACCACTGGAAAATCAGTCTGTGTAGCTAACGTCACTGGCCAGGAATTTACTTCATAGCCTCTGTGTTTGTGCTCATGAATTGTCCAGTATCCAGTGGCGACAGAGATGCAGAAGCTGTGGGAGGAAGAGGAGGAGAGAAGCCAGCAGAGGTTGAACCAGCAGGACAAAGAGGAGGAAGAGGACCTCGTCACAGACGCCATCACAGGCAGGCCATACCGGCCCCTCTCTACCCAGGAGGCCGAGCAGCTGAGCGCAGACCTACAGGACGAGTGGGAGAGGGCAGGGCCTGGCCTGGGGGTGGAGCTCCCGGTCGACGCCCACCGGGAACGTGTAGTGTCAGCGGTGGAGTCCTCCAGGGTCATCGTGGTTGCTGGGGAGACAGGGTGTGGCAAGACGACGCGTATCCCGCGCTTCCTGCTGGAGGGGCGTGTGCGGAGCGGGGATGGGGCGGAGTGTAACATTCTGGTCACCCAGCCTCGGAGGATTAGCGCTGTGTCAGTGGCTCACCGTGTTGCCCACGAGATGGGTCCCGCCCTCAAACGCTCTGTAGGGTATCAGGTGAGTTACAGGGAGCATACTGTTATAACTAGATCAAATGCTGTTGTCACCAGAATCACTCATCACCATTACACTAACTAACCATTAGGGCCGGGACAATACCATTATTGCGATACTCGTTAGTATCCTGGCAAGGAAACAAAACATGAAATGGATTTAACTTCTTTAGGAAAACAGCCCTGATGTTGGAAACAAACATCATTATGTTGTCATTCAGTCACATTTATTTATTTCCAAAGCTGTAGCACACAATAATTTAAAGACAGACAAGTTTTTAAAAGACCAAAGAGTTTGGTCTGCTTCGTATTTACATTTTTGCCATGGGAACATTTTTGCGATACTGTTATTGTCCTGGCCCTACTAACCACTAACCTCCCTTATTCATTGGACAATTGAGCTGTCACTCCCTCTACTGTAGCTCAACTTCTCTCGTTCATTGGACGTTCCTGCTGTCACTCACTCTCCCGTGAACCCCCCAACCTCTCTAGGTGCGTCTGGAGAGCCGTCCCCCAGAGCACAGCGGTGGGGCCATTCTCTTCCTGACGGTGGGGGTGTTACTGAGGAAGCTGCAGGGTAACGCCTCCCTGAGGGGGGTTAGCCACGTGGTGGTGGATGAGGTCCACGAGAGGGACGTCAATACAGACCTACTGCTGGCCCTGCTGCGACCCGCCCTAAGGGACAACCCCAACCTCCGCGTGGTGCTGATGAGTGCCACGGGGGACAACCAGAGGCTAGCCCAGTACTTCGGGGGCTGCCCCGTGGTCAGTGTGCCCGGGTTCATGCACCCCGTCAGGGATCGGTACCTGGAGGAGGTCCTGAGGGAGATGGGGAGACCACCGCCGCCCCTGGCGAGGATAGACTTGCAGGGACGGGTGAGGAAGATGCTAACTGCTGAGGGGTGGACTTTAGTAGTTTATCAATACTAGAGTGTTATAATTTTCAGATTTTAAGTCTTGGATGTGATTGACTGACTCTGTGCAACTGACTAATTGACGGAGCTTGTACATTCCTGCATGTTTTCTTTCATATGTACAGTACCAGTCAAAAGTTTGGACACACCTACTCATTCCAGGGTTTTTCTTTCTTTTTACTATTTTCTACATTGTAGAATAATAGAGAAGACATCAAAACTATGAAATAACACATATGGAATCATGTAGTAACCAAAAAAGTGTTAAACAAATCAAAATATATTTGAGATTCTTCAAAGTAGCCACCCTTTGCCTTGATGACAGCTTTGCCAATCAGTTGTGTTGTGACAAGGTAGGGGTGGTATACAGAAGATAGCCCTATTTGGTAAAAGACCAAGTCAATATTATGGCAAGAACAGCTCAAATAAGCAAAGAGAAATGACAGTCCATCATTACTTTAAGACATGAAGGTCAGTCAATCCGGAAAATGTCAAGAACTTTGAAAGTGCAGTCGCAAAAACCATCAGGCGCTATGATGAAACTGGCTCTCATGAGGACCGCCACAATAAATGAAGACCCAGAGTTACTTCTGCTGCAGAAGATAAGTTCATTAGAGTTACCAGCCTCAGAAATTGCAGCCCAAATAAATCCTTCACAGAGTTCAAGTAACAGACACATCTCAACATCAACTGTTCAGAGGAGACTGCGTGAATTAGGCCTTCTTGGTCGAATTGCTGCAAAAAAAACACTACTAAAGGACACCAATAAGACGAAGAGACTTGCTTGGGCCAAGAAACACGAACAATGGACATTAGACCGGTGGAAAACTGTGCTTTGGTCTGATGAGTCCAAATTTGAGATTTTTGGTTCTGACCGCCGTGTCGTTATGAGACGCAGAGTAGATGAACGGATGATCTCAGCATGTGTGGTTCCCACCTTGAAGCATGGAGGAGGAGGTGTGATGGTGCTTTGCTGGTGACACTGTCTGTGATTTATTTAGAATTTAAGGCACACTTAACCAGCATGGCTACCACAGCATTCTGCAGCGATACGCCATCACATCTGGTTTGCGCTTAGTGGGACAATCATTTGTTTTTCAACAGGACAATGACCCAACACACCTCCAGGCTGTGTAACGGCTATTTGACCAAGAAGGAGAGTGATGGAGTGCTGCATCAGATGACCTCAACCCAATTGAGATGGTTTGGGATGAGTTGGATTGCAGAGTGAAGGAAAAGCAGCCAACAAGTGCTCAGCATATGTGGGAACTCCTTCAAGACTGTTGGAAAAGCATTCCAGGTGAAGATGGTTTAGAGAATGCCAAGAGTGTGCAAAGCTGTCGTCAAGGCAAAGGGTGACTACTTTGAAGAATCTAAAATATATTTTGATTTGTTTAACACTTTTTTGGTTACTACTTGGTTCCATATGTGTTATTTCATAGTTTTGATATCTTCACTATTATTCTTCAATGTAGAAAATAGTAAAAATATAGAAAATCCCTTGAATGAGTAGGTGTGTCCAAACTTTTGGCTGGTACTGTATATGTTTGTGTTCATAAATTGACTGTTTCGATGTTTAGGAGAAGGATGATGCCACGCCAGACCTGGACTTAGTAGCTAATGTGATAGAGCACATCCACAGACAGGGAGAGCCAGGTAACCAACGCTTCAACACTCCCCTAGTTTTACTCTACGTTCCCCTTATCTCTCCATGTCTGTTTTGCTAAGGTCCGATCCAACTGATGGTTGATTGATTCATTGATGATTTCTCTTCCAGGTGCAGTGCTGTGTTTCCTACCAGGTTGGCAGGACATTAAGGCTGTCCAGAAGAGACTAGAGGAGAAACCAACCTTCCGCTCTGGCTCTCAAATGATCCTACCATGTAAGGACTGGAATAAGGGGTCTGTCTTTAGTTTCTGTCCTGCTGCCTGTTCACAACATGCTACCTGTATTATTCCTGGTCAGGTCACAATGTGACATGGTTAGGAAATAATTCTGTACCTAATTAAAATGCAGTGCACAAGGAACGCTCTTATGACTGGATTATAATAAAGTAATGTCTTTGCTCCCCCTCCTCTCTGTCTGTCCAGTACACTCAAGTATGTCAGTGACCCATCCTCTCTGTCTGTCCAGTACACTCAAGTATGTCAGTGACCCATCCTCTCTGTCTGTCCAGTACACTCAAGTATGTCGGTGGGCGACCAGCAGGCTGTGTTTCAGCGCCCCCCTGAGGGCCGGAGGAAGATCGTCCTGGCCACCAACATCGCTGAGACCTCTATCACCATCGATGACATCGTTCACGTAGTAAACGCGGGCTCTCAGAAGGAGCAGAACTACGACACACGGACCAAGGTAGGTGACGGTCACTTCTGTCACAGTGAATAGATAATATAGACATTCATGCAGAAACTGTATCTTAAAGCACCTCAATAGAGGACAATAGTGCTATCTCATAAAAATCCCTGTTGCCTTTAAAAAAAATAGTGTATGGAAAACATTCCTAATACTTACAGTAGCCGCCAAGCTAGTGCAAATCCAACTGGTGATTGACTACAATATACTAGTGTGGTGTTGCAAACCTCTCTGTCTTGCTGGTCACCAGGTGTCATGTCTAGACACAGTCTGGATCTCGCGCTCCAACGTCACTCAGCGTAGAGGGAGGGCGGGGCGATGCCAGCCCGGACATGCCTACCACCTGTTCCCACGGCAACGCCTGGAATCAATGACAACCTTCCCTGTGCCTGAGATCCTACGCACCCCTCTGGAGAGCCTGGTGGTACAGGCCAAGATCCACAGCCCCCACTGCAAGGTGAAGGGATTTGACAGAGGAACGATGGAGATGTAGGGGTGTAAGGGCCAGTCAATGTAATTGTGAGGTCTCTGCACGTTTGTCACATATATTGATGTTCTCTTGGTGGGTCTCTCCAGGCAGTGGATTTCCTGTCACAGGTGTTGGACAGCCCAGAGCGAGAAGCTGTGACAGATGCTGTTCGCAACCTGCAAGAGATTGGTGAGACTCTCTAAAGATCTGTCTTCACATGATGAAAATAATTTGCATCCAGACGGTTTCAGTTGGGATTTAGCAAATCGTGTTTTAGTTGTTCAAATGGTTTGAGATCATTCAACAGACGATGTATTAGTGCGTGTTCTTATTGGTGTTGTTGTGGTCTACAGGGATGTTTTTCATGCTCCTCTCCCCTCCCTCTCCCTAGGTGTTCTGGACAAGACAGAGGCCCTGACTCCCCTGGGGGAGAGAGTAGCCTGTCTGGCCTGTGACCCACGCCTGGGGAAGGTGCTGGTGCTTGCTGCTCTGTTCCGCTGTGTCCTGCCCCTGCTGTCAGTCGCAGCTTGTCTCACCAGAGACCCTTTCCACAACAGCATGCAGAACAGAGCCCTGGTCTCTAAGGTCAGACACTGACTCAGTCCACGTCCACCTGGGCAGTCATTGTTTAATTTTACTTACATAACATGATGTACTGCAAAATTCCCTTTTCCCTCCAGGCTAAGGATGCCCTGGGAGGCTCCAGCTACAGTGATTACCTGGTGTTCAGTCGAGCTGTGTTGGGCTGGAGGAGTGTTCAGCAGGAGAGAGACAGAGAGACCAGACAGGACTACTTGGACAGATACACACTGTCTGGAGCCAGCCTGCGCTTCATCAATGGTGAGAGAGAGACAGAGACATTGGGTAAACTCCTGGCTGTAGGGTTTTTCCTTACCTTGTGAACTGACCAGGTAAAACTCAGTTCCCTCGTCATTGGTTCAATCAGTTATCGGGCTGACCCAGGTTGTTGAGTGTCTTCCATATATTTTCATACGTTTATATTAATCGTTGATGTCTCCTGTGTGTTCCAGGTCTGACCTCCCAGTTCAGTGAGAACCTCCTTGAGGCTGGGCTGGTGGTGCGTTCAGCTGACTGCCAGAGATCCTCTTCCCTCTACAACCAACACAGCCACCAGGACGAGCTGGTGAAGGCTGTGCTGCTGGCTGGACTCTACCCCAATCTCATACAGGTACACATCTAAATCTCAAACAGTAGTCTGCAGGTTCCTATAGCTTAAGCTATGCACACAGCATCCTGACTCACTTATGTTTCTGTGCCTCAGGTGAAAAGAGGAGCAGTGACCAAAGGTCGCTTCCGCCCCAACAGCCTGTGCTTCCGCACGCAGAGCGGCCCGGTGCTCATACACCGCTCCTCCGTCAACAGGTGTGTGTCTTACGGTGTGTGTGTTAAAAGCGCTGCATGGCCTCCCGAGTGGCGCAGCGGCACTGATCAGTTCTAGAGGCGTCACTACAGATCCGGGTTCAATCCCGGGGTGTGTCGCAGTTGTCCGCGACCAGGAGACCAATTTGGCCCAGAGTCGTCCGGGTTAGGGGAGGGTTTGGCCGGCTGGAATGTCCTTGTCCCATCGCGCTGGCTTCGGTCGCCAGCTGTACGGTGTTTCCTCCGACACGTTGGTGCGGCTGGCTTCCGGGTTAAGCGAGCAGTGTCAAGAAGCAGTGCGGCTTGGCGGGGTCGTGTTTCGGAGGACGCATGGCTCTCGACCTTCGCTTCTCCCGAGCCTGCACGGGATTTGCAGCGATGGGACTAAATACCAATTGGATATCACGAAATTGGGGAGAAAAAGGGGTAAAAAGTACCAAAATAATAAATAAACCTGCATGGTCAATCTGATGTCTGCATTGGCCGTGCAGCATTTACGGTGTTACGGCCTCTGCAGAAGTCGGGACATTCATACTTCTTGCGCTTCTTGGAGCAGCACAGAGCTGTTGTGAAGGAAGTGAGTTTGTGTTTATACAGGACCTCCCGCCCTCACCTACCGTCAATCAATCATGTCAATGTGGTGCTATATGGAGCCCTCCGCATTGGCCTCAATTTGGCCTCTGCGTGCCTTTTCTATGATGGTGCCAAGGCCATTCTACTGCCAATGTTTGTCTATGGAGATTGCATGGCTGTGTGCTCGATTTTATACACCTGTCAGCAAGGGGTGTGGCTGAAATAGCCGAATCCACTAATTTGAAGGGTTGTCCACATACTTTTGCATATATAGTGTATGTGTGTGTTCTCATATATTGGCCAATATTTTGATGGTGTGTGTGTGTATTAACAACCCATTCCTGTCTTGTTCCAGGGGAGAGGAGCAGTTCCCCAGTCGCTGGCTGACCTTCTTCAGTGCGATCAAGTCCAACGGTAACGTGTTCATCAGAGACTCCTCAGCAGCCCACCCCCTCGCACTACTGCTGCTCACCGACTGTGACATCACTGAGAGAGGTATAATTCAATTCAGTACCACTTTATGAATCCCAGTGGCATTAAACTGTTGGTAATGTAGAGATATCACCAACTACTGCACATAGACTTGCAGTGACGCTACAGATATGTCATTGAGGGCCTCACTTGCTTTATCGATACCAATGTCTATTGAAAGTGGAATTATAAAGTAAAATTCCATCCTCTTGCAAAAAACATTGGTATAAAGGATGTTAGAAGCCAGTCAGATAGCGGAAAAGGGAAAGATTCCCATTTCCTGTCATTAACTCTATCTCCCACCTCTCCTCCTGCCTCTCTCAGTGAATGGTGACCGTGTGGAGGTGGCGTTCCCGGGGCGGTCGCTGGTACGCTGTGAGCTGTCTGTCCAGACCTGGGAGCTGCTGTGGGAGCTACGCTCCTCCATCCAGACCATGCTGTACCGCAACCTCCGCCCACACAGCTCAGCCAATTACGTCACACAGGACGGCAAGCTCATCACGCTATTGGTGGAGCTGCTGAACAATACAGAGTCCAATACAGACCCCCAGCCAAACGGGGGCCACAGTGACTCTGAGGTAGACTGATTAACTCGCATTGGAATACAGGAATGTCAAAGTACTGCGAAGTAGTGCTTTGTGACCTGGAAAAACTCTGCCCATAGCAAGGGTCCATAGATTTTTCTGGTCAGGAAAAAAGTACCAAAGCAAGATGGTAGGGGCACTGTTTGCTTGTGTGCAAGTGGGTCTGCTGACTAAAAATCTGAGAAGACAGTGTAATATCGGTTATCTAACTGTACAATACTATCCATAGTTCACTACCCCATTCTAAATGTCCTCTAGTAGCTCACCTGAGATATAATGAGAAAAGGTTTGGATGAATGGGAACACTGAGTTACAATGGAGTTCATGAAAATTCATCATGCCCTGAAAGTTTGGCTCTTTAAACAATATTTCAAGAGCCCCTTTTAATAGGAGTGAACTAATGCTACAGTAAAATGGGTCATTACCACTGTAAATACTGTGGTTGCTCTCTACATGATATGGGAAGAAGAAATCAATTTGTTTGACTGGATTATGGACGATGGTATATTTGCTTTTTGAAAAGCAGAAGTTGAATGAATCTGACTCTTAATGAGTGTCTAATGATGTGTGAACTACAGCGAGACGGTGTCAAGATGCCTTGGTCAAAAGAACGATTGCATATCATTGTTTTCACGTGAATTTATTGTTAAAAAATAAATGGGTATTTAAATATGGTCTGTTGAACGATATAAAGATGTTATAAACAAGGTTACTGGTTGCAATTTTTTTCTCTGAAGTTAAATGTATTATTCATCATTGGGCTATGAGGTGAGGTTAGGTGAAGCCAGTTTTCAGAAGAACTCCTTGAGGAAATGCAGGTGGAAGTTCTTCAGGCGTTTCAGTACCTCTTCCATGGTCCATAGGCGGCAGGTAGCTTAGTGGTTAAGAGCATTGTGCCAGTAACCGAAAGGTGGCTGGTTCTAATCCCCGAGCCGACTAGGTGAAAAATCTGTCGATGTGCCCTTGAGCAAGGCACTTAACCCTAATTGCTCCTGTAAGTCGCTCTGGATAAGAGCGTCTGCTAAATGACTGTAATGTAATGTCTCCACTGGGGTCATTACACACAGTCTGAAGAGAGAGAAATCAGTGGGGAAGTACAACCGTTTAAATAGAATGATGAGGCTAATGCTATGCTGCCCTGTCAATTTGGATAGGATGAGTACTGGATATGGAACCATTGACTACTGGAGTGTGAGATGTTTTATGGTGACATTTCTATGTCCAGAAGCAGTTGCCAGAGAGACAGAGAGAGGATTGTACCTGATGTGGTGGGTGCCTTCCTTCTGTCCATACTGACACCCTGGCCCCACACACACTCCTGCTTCCTCTAGTAACCGTTTACAGTACCACAGGTCAGGCTGCATCCCTACTACCTGCAATGGAAAACAGAAAACTCTGAGATATACAGTACCAGTCAAAAGTTTGGACACACCTACTCATTCAAGGGTTTTTCTTTATTTTTTACTATTTTCTACGTTGTACAGTTGTGGTCAAAATTTTTGAGAATGACAAGTATTGGTCTTCACAAAGTTCGCTGCTTGTGTTATGAGATATTTTTGTCAGATGTTACTATGGTATACTGAAGTATAATTACAAGCATTCCATTAGTGTCAAAGGCTTTTATTGACAATTACATTAAGTTTATGCAAAGAGTCAATATTTGCAGTGTTGACCCTTCTTTTTCAAGACCTCTGCAATCCGCCCTGGCATGCTGTCAATTAACTTCTGGGCCACATCCTGACTGATGGCAGCCCATTCTTGCATAATCAATGCTTGGAGTTTGTCAGAATTTGTGGGTTTTTGTTTGTCCACCTGCCTCTTGAGGATCGACCACAAGTTCTCAATGGGATTAAGGTCTGAGGAGTTTCCTGGCCATGGACCCAAAATGTCGATGTTTTGTTCCCCGAGCCACTTAGTTATCACTTTTGCCTTATGGCAAGGTGCTCCATCATGCTGGAAAAGGCATTGGTCGTCACCAAACTGTTCTTGGATGGTTGGGAGAAGTTGCTCTCGGAGGATGTGTTGGTACCACCATTCTTTATTCATGGCTGTGTTCTTAGGCAAAATTGTGAGTGAGCCCACTCTCTTGGCTGAGAAGCAACCCCACACATGAATGGTCTCAGGATTCTTTACTGTTGGCATGACACAGGACTGATGGTAGCGCTCACCTTGTCTTCTCCGGACAAGGTGTTTTCCGGATGCACCAAACAATCGGAAAGGGGATTCATCAGAGAAAATGACTTTACCCCAGTCCTCAGCAGTCCAATCCCTGTACCTTTTGCAGAATATCAGTCTGTCCCTGAGGTTTTTCCTGGAGAGAAGTGGCTTCTTTTCTGCCCTTCTTGACACCAGGCCATCCTCCAAAAGTCTTCACCTCACTGTGCGTGCAGATGCACTCACACCTGCCTGCTGCCATTCCTGCCTGAGCAAGCTCTGCACTGGTGGTGCCCCGATCCCGCAGCTGAATCATCTTTAGGAGACGGTCCTGGCGCTTGCTGGACTTTCTTGGGCGCCCTGACGCCTTCTTCACAACAATTGAACCTCTCTCCTTGAAGTTCTTGATGATCTGAAAAATGGTTGATTTAGGTGCAATCTTACTAGAAGCAATATCCTTGCCTGTGAAGCCCTTTTTGTGCAAAGCAATGATGACGGCACGTGTTTCCTTGCAGATAACCATGGTTAACAGAGGAAGAACAATGATTTCAAGCACCACCCTCCTTTTAAAGCTTCCAGTCTGTTATTCTAACTCAATCAGCATGACAGAGTGATCTCCAGCCTTGTCCTCGTCAACACTCTCACCTGTGTTAACGAGAGAATCACTGACATGATGGCAGCTGGTCCTTTTGTGGCAGGGCTGAAATGCCGTGGAAATGTTTTTTTGAGACTAAGTTCATTTTCATGGCAAAGAGGGACTTTTCAATAAATTGCAATTCATCTGATCACTCTTCATGACATTCTGGAGTATATGCAAATTGCCATCATCAAAACTGAGGCAGCAGACTTTGTGAAAATTAGTATTTGTGTCATTCTCAAAACTTTTGACCACGACTGTAGAATAATAGTGAAGACATCAAAACTATGAAATAACACATATGGAATCATGTAGTAACCAAAAAAGTGTTAAACAAATCAAATATGTTTTATATTTGAGATTCTTCAAATAGCCACCCTTTGCCTTGATGACAACTTTGCACACTCTTGGCATTCTCTCAACCAGCTTCATGAGGTAGTCACCTGGAATGCATTTCAATTAACAGGTGTGCCTTCTTAAAAGTTAATTTGTGGAATTTATTTCCTTCTTAATGCGTTTGAGCCAATCAGTTGTGTTGTGACAAGGTAGGTACAGAAGATAGCCCTATTTGGTAAAAGACCAAGTCCATATTATGGCAAGAACAGCTCAAATAAGCAAAGATAAATGACAGTCCATCATTACTTTAAGACATGAAGGTCAGTCAATACGGAACATTTCAAGAACTTTTAAAGTTTCTTCAAGTGCAGTCGCAAAAATCATCAAGCGCTATGATGAAACTGGCTCTCATGAGGACCGCCACAGGAATGGAAGACCCAGAGTTACTTCTGCTGCAGAGGACAAGTTCATTAGAGTTACCAGCCTCAGAAATTGCAGCCCAAATAAATGCTTCACAGAGTTCAAGTAACAGACACATCTCAACATCAACTGTTCAAAGGGGACTGTGTGAACCAGGCCTTCATGGTCGAATTGCTGCAAAGAAACCACTACTAAAGGCCACCAATAAGAAGAAGAGACCTGCTTGGGCCAAGAAACACGAGTAATGGACATTAGACCAGTGGAAATTTGTATTTTGGTCTGGAGACCAAATTTGAGATTTTTGGTTCCAACCGCCGTGTCTTTGTGAGACGCGGTGTGGGTGAACGGATGATCTCTGCATGTGTATTTCCCACCGTAAAGCATGGAGGAGGAGGTGTTATGGTGTGGGGGTGCTTTGCTGGTGACACTATCTGTGATTTATTTAGAATTTAACCAGCATGGCTACCACAGCATTCTACAGCGATACGCTATCACATCTGGTTTGGGCTTAGTGGGACTATCATTTGTTTTTCAACAGGACAATGACCCAACACAACTCCAGGCTAAGGGCTATTTTACCAAGAAGGAGAGTGATGGAGTGCTGCATCAGATGACCTTGTCTCCACAATCCCCTGACCTCAACCCAATTGAGATGGCTTGGGATGAGTCGGACCGCAGAGTGAAGGAAAAGCAGCCAACAAGTGCTCAGCATATGTGGGAACTCCTTCAAGACTGTTGGAAAAGCATTCCAGGTGAAGCTGGTTGAGAGAATGCCAAGAGTGTGCAAAGCTGTCATCAAGGCAAAGGGTGGCTATTTGAATAATATCAAATATAAAATATGTGTTATTTCATAGTTTTGATGTCTTCACTATTATTCTACAATGTAAAAAATAGTAACAACAAAGAAAAAGCCTTGAATGTGTCCATACCTTTGACTGGTAGTGTATAAAGAAAGATAAGAGATCAAATCTTTAACTCCAGAGTATTTAGAATTAATCAGATGTTTAATTAGTTTTTTCCTCCAAAAAGTGAATGTATTGTGAAATGCCCATACGACAAAACGGTAGTCATTCTAGTGCTCTACCCGACCATACAGTTTAGTATTTGTCCCATGACTAACCTTTGCCTTCTCGATGGCTCCTTGGGGTAGATACAGCCGGGGGAATACGAAAGCCCCTCCCATCATTGGCTGACAGCTGATCCCTGAAATATTGTTCAGAACCTCCGGGACCCAGTTCATGTTATGGACCAGCATGGCCTGGATAGGCTGGGTCTCCTGGGTCTCTTGGTGGAGATGGGAGAGAAGACAGGGAGAGGAAGGACAGGGGGGAGAGTGTATTGTATGGGACACTGAGATGCTGTTGTGAATACGGAAATAAATGAAGTTGTTTGATTTTGATTAACTATTTCTTATTTTAGAGACATCAATGCTTGCAGAGCACTATCATTAAACTACTTATGACTAACTGTTACATGGCATATGCTATCTACTAAGCCTAACGTCATACTGTAGTTTGTGACCTATTTTGATGCGTCTCACCTGGGCGTAGACCGGGTATGAGGGGTCCCCTGGCCTGGGAGGGTTAGCCATGAGCTCCAGGGCTAGCTGACCAGTCACTGCCGCGCAGCTGTCAGTGGAGAAGATGGTGTAGGCGTACCTCATGACGGTGGGGTCAAGGTTCACCAGTTCCACATACCCACCTCGTAGCCCACACCTGGGCAGGGAGAAGAGACATACAGGGTAGTGGTCAAACACTGGCCTGCTGGGTTCAGAACAGGTTTGTACACCACAGGAAGCCTGAAGTGGATCTCTTAGGGAACTGCCAGCTATTTTATGTACTTTTGTCACTATTGAGTTTGTGTTGGCAGCTCATACGTTGTCTAAGATGGCACTAATACATGTTTGCTCTAACGCTCATGCTGAAAGTATTTGACAGTTTTAAATAAGTAGTAGGCTAGTAGCTAATGACTTAATTAAGTAGCTAATGGGGTAATACGATCCAGATCATTGTAGAGTACAGTAGGCTATAGAATGTGTGTATTGAAGACCACTCCTCTGTTGATGGGACTAATTGCTCTAATTGGTCCAGGCCACACCCCTTCCCACTACAGCTGTTCTCTCTCCCAAATTACCACTCCTCAGCCTTTTTCTCACTCCTCACCTTACCATTTAACCCCCTTCTCAAAACGGCAAATCCTTTCATGGTGATGCCACGGGCGGCATATTCCATTTTCCTTCCCTTTGTGCATGAAAGAATCAACCACCACAACCCTACCTACCGGCCTTACAAGCCAACAAAATCCATCATCAAATCCTCGCCCCCCTGCCTCTGCTGTGTGTGTGAAATAAATCAGATAATTGGATACTTCCTCATTCATCCAGCAGCATTCTAATAAATGCGCCATGGTGGCATTCTGAACTTTGAACCAGTCAATTACAAAACCTCCTATTACAGTCCACCGTCAGTTGAATGTATGAATCTGTTAGTCTATTGCCATAGACAGACTGCTGCTGTACTCACTCTCCCATGAAGCCTTTGGATGCTGAGTGGAAAGAGGCCACCTCCACTGTGTGAGAGAGAGGAGGCCCCATGTCTCAGACATAACCTTTTATAGGAGACAAACTCACTGCCCTCCCCGAACACACTTTCTGATACACCTGTGGATCGAATGAAACAGAGAGGGGTGCGTGGAAGACAGAACAACAACGCACTACATAGTCAATATAGAGAGAAGTGAAATATTTGTGATTGAAAATAAGTAATTTGCCAGGAGAGAATACAGACAGGAAGTCACCTCATCAGCCATGAGGAAGCGCCTCTCCTCAGCAGCGAATCGGATCACCCCTTCAATACACTTCCTGCTCTGAACATGACCTAGCAACAACAAAACAAATGAGACTATCCATAAATACTGCTGGGTTAACTTGGCCTGCAAAAATGTTGACTTTATATTCTTCATATGGTCAAATAGTGGGGTACTACTGTATCGACCATCATGGAACCGGAACAACACGTTACCTGCAGGATTCCCCGGGTTGATTACGTACAAAGCGACAGAGTTGCAGACACCCTTAGAGACCTGTAGTGCTCTGCGTAGCTCCTCCACCTCCATTGCCCAGCCATGCTCTTCATCTAGGTAGTACGGAACAATGGCTGCACCGAGCCTTTGCTACATAATTTTAAAAGAAGAGTAGGTGGGCACAGCGGTCAGCACACCTGTCGGAAGTGAGGCCTGATTGTGGACCAGCAGCTTCAACACTTGCTAAAAACAGAAAGCAGAAAATACAGAGGGAAAGATGAATGAGACATGATGATGATGATCATGATGGTGATGAAGATAATTCTCACCATTATTGACCTTTGAGAGACAGAGGTCATGAAGATATTCTCGGGGGACGATGGTACACCACCATCTCGTCGAGAGATGAAGTTGGACACGCTGCACTGTATATAAGAGATACCACCAGAGGGCGTGTATGAGCCTGATAAGACAGAAGAAGAAAAAAACACAGGTAAACACACATCACATATACCAGCCAGGTCACCCATGATACAAGTCAGTATTCGACGTCCATCCATGTCTGAGGACGTCGGGAGATGACGTCCAAACCGGCCACTAGAGGCAATAGTGAGCACTGTTACCTTCAAGTAGGTTTCGTTTTGCTAAGGTGTTGTGGATGGGCGTAAGCATCTGCCTCTGGTGCCAAAGGTAGCTTTTTTTTTATTTTATTTTTTTATTAACCCATCCACCCCTCTTCGGAGGACAACCATATTTTTAGTTTTTTTACAGCTTTTCTGCTACATATACATTTTACATACATGGTACTTTTATATAAAGCAATCACATAACAATAATACATTACCAAACATAAGCTCTTTAATCCCACCCCTCAGCCACTCTCAGCCCATCCCACCTATCACCATAGACCACCCTCGTTTGGTTTCCATGTGCCATATATCTTTCAATTGTGCTGTGATGTTTTACATACATTTTTAACCTTTCTAATCATATAGTATCCACAGATTGTGAGCTAAAGATAAACCTTTCCTACGAGTATTATTATATTATTTATTGACTGGTTGCATGTTTTAATCCAGCAATAAAAAGATTGTATTTGAGATTTTTGTTTTAATCCAGCGATAGAAAGCATCTGCCTCTGGTGCCAAAGGTTGCATGCTTTTGAAATTTTTGTTTTAAGCCCATCCTAATCCTTACCCATTCAGAGTTAATGCCTAACCTTAAGAATTCAGAGTTAATGCCTAAACTTAACCCTAACCCTTAGAAGTCGGAGTTAATGCTGGTAGTATATACTGAGAGTCATGATCTGCCACAACTTCACACTTTCATACTGTAGACTAGACATAGTTCGGTAGGCCCAATTGCAGTCCTCCTTACCTACAACCATTGTTACTAAAGTTGCACTGGAAGACGCTCGTTATTTACTGACTGACTGCCTCAGACCACTAGTAGAACAGCTAAGTGCGTTGTCAGATGCTTTTTAGCCCTTGTGCATCACTTTATACACAGACGATCTTCGCTAAACATAGAATCAAGATGTTTATCTATCTCAGAACAAAGTTGACTACAAAAACAAAGTTGCCTTAGGTGCCTTAGTTGTCTTAGGCAATTGTTACAAACAAGCGAAGGATAAAAAGATTAAAACCGAGATGACTGAATTAAAATACACTCAATGGCCAGTTTATTAGATACACCCATCTAGTACTGAGTCGGACCCCCCTTTGCCTCCAGAACAGCCTGAATTCTTCGGGCATGGATTCTATAAAGTGTCGGAAACGTTCCACAGGGATGTTGGTCACTTCTGACGCGATGGCATCACGCAGTTGCTGCAGATTTGACGGCGGTACATTCATGCTGCGAACAGCCCTTTCAATCTCATCCCAAAGATGCTCTATTGGGTTTTGTCAGCAACAATGTTCAGGTATGCTGTGGCATTCAATAGTTGCTCAATTGGTATCAAGAGACCTAACGTGTGCCAGGAAAACATTCCCCACACCAGTACACTACCAGCCTGTACCGTTGACACCAGGCAAGATGGATCCATGGACTCAAGCTGCTTACGCCAAATCCTGACACGCAACAGGAACCGGGATTCGTTGGACCAGGCAATGTTTTTCCACTCCTCAATTGTCCAGTGTTGGTGATCTCGTGCCCACTGAAGCCACTTCTTCTTGTTTTTAGCTGATTGGAGTGGAATAGAATATAACTTATAAATGCCTCATGAGCATAGTTCAACCGTCATACCCCTTCAGAACCCAAAATATAAGCTTGTTTTACTCCAATGTTTGTAAACCAAGTAAATGTAAACAAACACAATAGGAGTCCTGCACTGGGTCGAATATCCACAGTTCTTCCCGCTGGCAGGTGGAATTAGCTGGGAAGTGGAATGAAAACATTATTTCAACCTGAGGGTCGGCTTGAGTTTCAGAACAATTATATTGCAGTTCGAAACGTTTTAAATCATGATCATATTTTACAAACCCAAGAGCTTGTTGTGTATAGGCCTAGGCTATACACTAGTGCACAAAATATTAGGAACACCTGCTCTTTCCATGACATTGACTGATCAGGTGAAAGCTATGATCCCTTATTGATGTCACCTGTTAAATCCACTTCAATCAGACCAGAGAATCTTGTTTCTCATGGTCTGAGAGTCCTTTAGGTGCCTTTTGGCAAACTCCAAACAGGCTGTCATGTGCCTTTTACTGAGGAGTGGCTTCCGTCTGGCCACTCTACCATAAAGGCCTGATTGGTGGAGTGCTGCAGAGATGGTTGTCCTTCTGGAAGGTTCTCCCATCTCCACAGAGGAACTCTTGAGCTCTGTCAGAGTGACCATTGGGTTCTTGGTCACCTCCCTGACTAAGGCCCTTCTCCCCCGATTGTTCAGTTTGGCCGGGCGGCCAAATCTAGGAAGAGTCTAGGTGTTTCCTAACTTCTCCCATTTAAGAATGATGGAGGCCACTGTGTTCTTGCGGACCTTCAACGCTTTCTCATTATGTGGTATTGTGTGTAGATTGATGAGGGAAAAAAGTATTTTAATCAATTTCAGACTGTAACGTAACAAAATGTGGAAAAAGTCATGGGGTCTGAATACTTTTCGAATGCACTACACATCAAATTGTAATGGAACTATTACCATATATCAGTTCAATTGGTACAGCATTCTCACTAATGGGTGCAACAAATATAGCCGTCTTACAAGGCACGCCTCCAAATATGTTAATGAGTCAGCGATTCTTTCTCCTCCCACAAAATGTTTCCACAATGCACCATCATTTACAGAATGCTGCAGTAAATATACAGCAAAAAAGCAATACAGTACTTTATTGTTAAGTTGTATTGTAATAGAATTACAGCAATTGCTAACAGTGAATATGTAATTATATATTACAGCATACCAATGAATATTTGGTGCATTATATCACTTGCACTTGTAGAGGCCTTAACAAAGGCTTCTAAATTGTCATGACTACTGGCAGGGCCAGATTAAGGTTAAAACAGAGCAAATGGACATGACTAAACAGTCAATCATTAAAGGTTTGAGACTTGCTTCCACTCTGATCTATTCCCTATATATTTAATTGTTAGGGAACTACTACCGCATATCACTTAAATTGGTACAGCACTCTCACTAACGGGTGCAACAAGTATAGCCTCTTAATGTGTTAATAAGCCAAAACAATAGCATGCAGCCACAAAAGGTTTTTGGCGCTCCAAAGTTACAGTATGGTACTGTATTCTGTGGGGGCAATACTGAATTACAGTAAATTACTGTAGATTTACAGGAAAAGGTTTTTAGATTTAAAAAATACAGTATGGTACTGAATTACAGTAAATTACTGGCAGCACACTAGCCAGTAAGTTACTGTAGATTTATAGGATAAATATATATAAAACAAAAATATGGTACTGTATATTCTGTGGGGTACAACATTCTCACTAATGGGTGCAACAAAATACAAGGCATGCCTCAAAATATGTCCATGAGCCAGAGGTTCTTTCGCTGCCCACAACATTTTCCACAATGCACCATAATTCACAGTATGCTGCTATAAATATACAGCAAAACAGGTAATACAGTACTTTTACAGCAGTGCAGCGCAACACTGTTAAGTGCCTATAATGCATTGCTTTTTACAGTACAGTACTGTAATATAGAATTACAGTACTGTAATATAGAATTACAGTAGCTAACTGTGAAAGTTTTGCTGTAAATTTACAGCAATTTGTTAACGTGTGTGGCTGGGATACTGTTAACCCTATGCACAGCATTCCACGTTCTATATAGGGCTAGGATAGGCTACTGTGAGATCTTACCAGTGTGAGTTCTGCTCTAATCTGATTGGCTCGTCTCACCAAGGGCTCCAGCTCTGTCTGTTTGATGCTCCTCGTCTTGCGGCAGAGCTCTCTCAGGCAGAGGAGAGACATTCTACTATCACACCTGCTGGTCCTCTCAGACAAATGGAATAGTATCTGATGAGATGCCTATTGACTTGTCGACTTCTATGGCTCCTTGAACTTTTCTCATGTTGTTGGTGAGGAAGTGAGTAGGGGTAAAGCTCCCCCCCAAAGTTATTTCCTGCAGAGGAACCAGTAAACTCATCAGTTTTGCAAGTTGAGCCTGCTTTAAAGTTGCCCCAGGCAAATTCCAGTAAGCCTAAAACAGATATATCTGGTTCATCGCCATTGTTTGTTTGTTTTTGTGGAAAATTGTGTTTATTAGATTTTTTTCCACATAGAATTCAATAAGACATTAATGTGAAATTCAATTATACAAGTACAACAAACAAAACAAACCCCCCAAAAAGCTAACATTTAATATAGATACAGTACATCCCAATTGCACATCATGCCATCTGCATTCATATGCCATCACGCCATTTTAGTTGTTACCTCAGATCACATATCATACACATATCAATTATTAAATGTCTATAATGACTCTGTATATACTAACCAGGGATCCCAAGTCTTATGAAAGGACTGTGGATTACCTTCTAGTGGCATACATTAATTGACCTCATTAATCCATTGAGTGATATTGGGAGGATCCTCATGGTTCCACTTAAAAGTTATACATCTTTTAGCCACAGTCATAGCTAAACTAAAACAATTATTCAATCTCTGAGAAGTAAGTTGTAAATCAGATAGATCCCCAAGGATTGGCATCATGGGAGTTAAATGTAGGTCTACTTCCCTATGAAGGACCTCATGTAAAATTATTTAAATCTCCAGTCTCCATTGTTCAAGTTTAGGGCAGGCCCATGTCATGTGTAATGGAGTACCCGTCTCTGTTTTACAGCGAGGACAGTGTGGAGATTAATATTATTTAAAGAGGCACCATTTGGACTGGAAGATAGTGTTGTTTAAGTTAGAGACATTATATTCCAGTTCACCCAAGGTACTTTTATGGAAATGGTGTCGTTTAAGTTGGAGACATTATCTTCCAGAGTTTTATGCACATTGTAATAATAAATAAGAACTTGGATAGGACCACAGTTCTGCAGTGTACTGAGTAGCACTGGGCATGTATACAGTACCAGTCAAAAGTTTGGACACACCTACTCATTCAAGGGTTTTTCTTTATTTTTACTATTTTCTACATTGTAGAATAATAGTGAAGACATCAAAACTATGAAATAACACATATGGAATCATGTAGCAACCAAAAAAGTGTTAAATAAATCAAAATTAATTTTCTATTTGAGATTCTTCAAAGTAGCCACCCTTTGCCTTGATGACAGCTTTGCACACTCTTGGCATTCTCTCAACCAGCGTCATGAGGTAGTCACCTGGAAAGCATTTCAATTAACAGGTGTGCCTTGTTAAAAGTTAATTTGTGGGGGCATGCCTTACTAGGCCAACCATTGATGCTTTAGTTGTTAAAGGATGGATACTTCAAAAGAAGTGAGAGCTTTAGGCTTCATGTTTAAAAATGAAAAGTCACTCCACTGGAATGTCATCATTTGAGCATTACACAGAAATCACATGCTGTGAAGAAATGGGTTTAACAGCTGCCAATTACAGCAGTTTATTAATTAAGAGCGTATCCCTCTCCTATTTCTCTTTCACCCTTGTTGTGGTAGCTTTGGAATATTCCGATAATAGGCTGTAGGTTTCTGACATCCCACTGGGCACACACTGGTTGAATCAACGTTGTTTCCATGTCATTTCAATGAAATGACGTGGAACCAACGTGGAATAGACGTTGAATTGATGTCTGTGCCCAGTAGAATGTGTTTGCATACCGTGCCTAATGAAAGTCTACAGACCCCTTGCACACATTTTGCTGCCTTAAAATTAAATCTAAAAAGGGATTCAATTAGATTTTTTCCCTACAGATCTATACAACCTACTCCACATTTTCATGTCAACAAACACTTACCATCCAGTAAAAGTGTATTTTATTATGATAAAGGCATACTTCTATTTGCCTGGTTCTACCAGGCTAGACTTTTATAGCCTTAGCTATGATTTCACAACTCCAAAGACAAGAATGTCTATGGAGTTATGAACGTATGGTTTCCAGGAAAGTGCAGCACCAACTGCAAAGGTCCACTATCACTTGATATTTGTAAAAAGATCCACTGTATACTACTACTACTATAGCCTAATCATACATTATAATTTGATATCTTGCCTAGTTTACAACTCGTAAATGTGTGTTATAGCCTATTTGCTTTTTGAAGCCAATGCATTTACATCTAGAATCCTATTTTTTTTTCTAGTGATATGACTGATGTTCAATTTAGAGAGATAATTATATTTATACAGTGGGGGAAAAAAGTATTTAGTCAGCCACCAATTGTGCAAGTATATTTGCAAATTATGGTGGAAAATAAGTATTTGGTCAACAAGCAAGATTTCTGGCTCTCACAGACCTGTAACTTCTTCTTTAAGAGGCTCCTCTGTCCTCCACTCATTACCTGTATTAATGGCACCTGTTTGAACTTGTTATCAGTATAAAAGACACCTGTCCACAACCTGGAAAGTCTGTGTTGCCCAGCGACAGCCCCAAAACATCACTGCTCTAGAGGAGATCTGCATGGAGGAATGGGCCAAAATACCAGCAACAGTGTGTGAAAACCTTGTGAAGACTTACAGAAAACATTTGACCTGTGTCATTGCCAACAAAGGGTATATAACAAAGTATTGAGAAACTTTTGTTATTGACCAAATACTTATTTTCCACCATAATTTGCAAATAAATTCATAAAAAATCCTGCAATGTGATTTTCTGGATTTTTTTTCCTCATTTTGTCTGTCATAGTTGATGTGTACCTATGATGAAAATTACAGGCCTCTCTCATCTTTTTAAGTGGGAGAACTTGCACAATTGGTGGCTGACTAAATACTTTTTTCCCCCACTGTATGTTCAAGTCCATAAAGACCTAGGCACAGATAATCTTTGGTCTAGGCCAGCTATACTCAATAGGCAGACCGCGGTCCGAATACAGACCCAGTATGGGATCAATACAGACCAGGGGGTCCAACTAACTCAGAAACTCAGTCGGGCTTTCAGTTTACTGCTGTAGAGAGTTGTAATAGTAGAATGCACAAGGTGTGTTACTCTGCCGATAAATGTGGTCCTCTGTA
The DNA here is from genome assembly GCF_020615455.1 of Coregonus clupeaformis. NCBI lineage: Eukaryota > Metazoa > Chordata > Actinopteri > Salmoniformes > Salmonidae > Coregonus > Coregonus clupeaformis. The sequence continues at coordinate 37,177,186 of NC_059212.1, read as the reverse complement.
GCTCAGCTGGTAGAGCATGGCGCTTGTAACGTCAGGGTAGTGGGTTCAATCCCCCGGGACCACCCATACGCAAAAAAAAAAATATGCACGCATGACTGTAAGTCGCTTTGGATAAAAGTGTCTGCTAAATGGCATATTATTATTATTATAAATGGCAATATCCATGCTGCCACCAAGGAAATGTGTGTGACCAACTTGACGTCTACTCACATGCCTCTAAACCAGGGGTGTCAAACTCATTCCATGGAAGGGCCTAGTGTCTGCTGGTTTTTGGTTTTTCCTTTCAATTAAGACCTAGACAACCAGGTGAGGGGAGTTCCTTACTAATTAGTGACCTTAATTCATCAATCAAGTACAAGGAAGGAGCAAAAACCCGCAGACACTCAGACATTTTTTTACAATCTGATTTTACTGCTTACCTGATGTGGAAAAGAGTTCCATGTGGTCATGGCTCTATTTAGTACTGTGAGTTTCCCAGCCTCTGTTCTGGACTTAGGGACTGTGAAGAGACCCCTGGTGACATGTCTTTTCAGGTATGGGTGTTTGAGCTGTGTGTTAGCTGTTTGAAGTGACAGTTTGGTGCTTTCAACACGTCAATATCTCTCACAAAGACAAGTATTGATGCAGTCAATCTTTCCTGTACTTTGAGCCAGGAGAGATTGACATGCATATTCTTGATATTAGCCCTCCGAGAACAACAAAAAGTATGAAAATGTATGCACTGTAAGTCACTCTGGATAAGAACGTCTGCTAAATGACTCAAATGTAAAATGTACGTTTATGGGCCAACTGTAGTTTGCCGGTGTTCTTCTTTGTGGCACTTGGCCATATAACTGGGCAGTAGTCCAGGTGTGATAAAATTAGGGCCTATAGGACTTGTTTGGTTGATTGTGGTGTCAAGAAAGCAGAGCTTTATCAAGGACAGACCTCTTCCCATATTAGTAACTGTTGCATCAATACGTTTTGACCATGTCAGTTTACAATCTAGGGTTACACCAAGCAGTTTAGTCTCCTCAACTTGCTCAATTGCAAAAAAAATAATAATAATGTTTTAGTCATTTAGCAGACGCTCTTATCCAGAGCAACTTACAGTTAGTGAGTGCGCCATGCTCTACCAACTGAGCTACACGGGGCCCATAATTATTATTAATTATGTCACAAGATTTAGATGAGGTTTAGGGTTTAGAGAATGATTTGTCTCAAATACAATGCTTTAGTTTTTTATATATTTAGGACGAGCTTATTACTAGCCACCCATTCTAAAACTGACTGCAGCTCTTTGTTAAGGATTGCAGTGCTTACACTTGCTGTCGTAGCTGACATGTATAATGTTGAGTCATCAGCGTCCATTAGCCTCTGTCCAGACAGGACACTCTCTTTGCATGGCACTTCGATACAAAGTGATTTCCGTAGCAGATTAGGAGAGCATTTTCGCTAAACCTAACCCTAACCTCAGTCTCCTAGTCAGCTACGTTAATTCTCCTAACCTGCTACGAAAAAGTCACTTCCGTATCAAAGTTGCGTGAAAAGAGTGTTTCCCCTGCTGAGTCCCTAACAACCGGATGTTCCAGTTTTCAGGGGAAATGGAAAGAGAGCCTGTGACACAACTACTGCTTTTGGATGTTAACAAGGCAACACTCCATCTTAACTCCTCCTCCACGTTTACTGGATTGGTTGAACAGTGTAGAAGGGAACCTCCCCCAACAGTTTTTGTTCTTCTCATCAAGACCAGCATGTAGGGCAGTGGTATTCAATGTTGCGAAAAAATTAAGAGTAAAGATTATTGTATGGGACAACATACAAACTTTTTTTTAAAAGATCATTTGAAAAATAAAATGCTATTGAGTAAATATATTTATTGGTTTCTTTTCATTTTGACAAGAAATGAAAATGCAAGTAATTGAAGTTTATCGATTTTAAGGCTGTGCCATTAGATTTGGGGTGAGGTCATGAGAAATTACTTGGGAAAAAATGGGGTACCCAGAAATTCCCGCTGAAAATATTTGAATACCACTAATGTAGGGGATCTAGTTTCAGGAGTTTATTTTACGCCTGCTACGTTAGGTTAGCGTACATAGCTCAGCTGGTAGAGCACGGCGCTTGTAACGCAAAGGTAGTGGGTTCAATCCCCGGGACCACCCATACACAAAAATGTATGCACGCATGACTGTAAGTCGCTTTGGATAAAAGCGTCTGCTAAATGGCATATTATTATATTATTATTATTATAGACACACAGGCTTTACTCAAGGTTAGTGGTAGGTCAGTAGTAAAAATGTAAAACAGTAAAGGACCAAGATAGCTGTGTTGAGGTATACCACACTCTACCTGGTTTATGTTAGAGAGGCTTCCATTAAAGAAAACCCTCTGTGTTCTGTTAGATAGGTAGCTCTCAATCCACGATATGGCAGAGGATGTAAAGCCATAACACATACGTTTATTCAGCAGCAGATTATGATTGATAATGTCAAAGCTGCACTGAAGTCTAACAAAACATCTCCCACAATCTTCTTATTATCCATTTCTTTCAGCCAATCATAAGTCATTTGTGTCAGTCCGTACATGTTGAATGCCCTTCCCTATAAGCATGCTGAAAGTCTGTTGTTAATTTGTGTACTGTGAAATAGCATTGTATCTGTCAAACACAATTTTTTCCAAAAGTTTACTAAGCGTCGGCATTGAGGCCAATGGAATGGATGGAGTAAAAGGCCAGCAACACTCTATTCTGCAGTCCACCACGAAATAACAACATCTATAGATTCTACAGACCCTACTAAGTACTCCCAACCCCACTTTTACACTGGCACAAATAAAAAATAATCTCTACAGCCCAACAATATAAATATACCATGAACATTGTATTTTTCAATAGTGCTCTTAAAAAATGTTTTTAAAAACATCTATTTTTTTCATTCTTTTTAAAAACTTGCGCCTTGCATTATAAGCAACATAAAAAAGTGCCATTGATTACAATGTAATATATTTTGAATGAGTTATTGACATTGCAATGTTTTGAAATGTGGACTTTTATTTTGAAGGTTTCTTTATTACCATACATAAGTGACATCATAATTTGTGCTGCTGGCAGAATAGTCGTTACTCACACAACCTTGAAACTGCTATTCAGATCTTAGCACAGTCATTTCATTCTGTAACTATTACAATGCTGTCAATTTTGTTAAATTTGTGATATTTTATTAATATTCTGAGAAAATTGTAAGAATCTCTGATTGTTAAACTCTCTGTCTAATTTGACTATAGCCGTATTATGTATATCACATAGTCAGTAAGTAAAGTGTGATTGATGTGTTTAATAGAATCGTTGAGAATCTGAGGGGATTTAAAACATTCAGCTTTAGTCAGTAGGCCTATTTGTAGTTTTACTGTATTTACAGTTGAAGTCGGAAGTTTACATACACTTAGGATGGAGTCATTAAAACTATTTTTTCAACCACTCAAACTATAGTTTTGTTAAGTCGGTTAGGACATCTACTTTGTGCATGACACAAGTAATTTTTCCAACAATTGTTTACAGACAGATTATTTCACTTATAATTCACTGTATCACAATTCCAGTGGGTCAGAAGTTTACATACACTAAGTTGACTGTGCCTTTAAACAGCTTGGAAAATTCCAGAAAATGATGTCATGGCCTTAGAAGCTTCTGATAGGCTAATTGACATCATTTGAGTCAATTGGAGGTGTACCTGTGGATGTATTTCAAGGCCTACCTTCAAACTCAGTGCCTCTTTGCTTTATATCATGGGAAAATCAAAAGAAATCAGCCAAGACCTCAGAAAAAAAATTGTAGACCTCCACAAGTCTGGTTCATCCTTGGGAGCAATTTCCAAACGCCTGAAGGTACCACATTCATCTGTACAAACAATAGTAAGCAAGTATAAACACCATGGGACCACGTAGCCGTCATACCGCTCAGGAAGGAGACGTGTTCTGTCTCCTAGAGATGAACGTACTTTGGTGCGACAACATCAAAGGACCTTGAGAGGATGCTGGAGGAAACAGGTACAAATGTATCTATGTCCACAGTAAAACGAGTCCTATATCGACATAACCTGAAAGGCAGCTCAGCAAGGAAGAAGCCACTGCTCCAATACCACCATAAAAAAGCCAGACTACGGTTTGCAACTGCACATAGGGACAAAGATCGTACTTTTTGGAGAAATGTCCTCTGGTCTGATGAAACAAAAATAGGACTGTTTGGCCATAATGACCATCGTTATGTTGGAGGAAAAAGGGGGTTGCTTGCAAGCCGAAGAACACCATCCCAAACGTGAAGCACAGGGGTGGCAGCATCATGCTGTGGGGGTGCTTTGCTGCAGGAGGGACTGGTGCACTTCACAAAATAGATGGCATCATGAGGAAGGAAAATTATGTGGATATATTGAAGCAACATCTCAAGACATTAGTCAGGAAGTTAAAGCTTGGTCGCAAATGGGTCTTCCAAATGGACAATGACCCCAAGCATACTTCCAAAGTTGTGGCAAAATGGCTTAAGGACAACAAAGTCAAGGTATTGGAGTGGCCATCTCAAAGCCCTGACCTCAATCCTCTAGAAAATGTGTGGGCAGAACTGAAAAAGCATGTGCGAGCAAGGAGGCCTACAAACCTGACTCAGTTACACCAGCTCTGTCAGGAGGAATGGGCCAAAATTCACCCAACTTATTGTGGGAAGCTTGTGGAAGGCTACCTGAAACGTTTGACCCAAGTTAAACAATTTAAAGGCAATGCTACCAAATACTAATTGAGTGTATGTAAACTTCTGACCCACTGGGAATATGATGAAATAAATAAAAAGCTGAAATAAATCATGATCTCTACTATTATTCTGACATTTCACATTCTTAAAATAAAGTGGTGATCCTAACTGACCTAAGACAGGGAATTTTTACTAGGATTAAATGTCAGGAATTGTGAAAAACTGAGTTTAAATGTATTTGGCTTAGGTGTATGTAAACTTCCGACTTCAACTGTATATACTTATTGAATATGACACTAAGACTGTTATATGTTATAGAATAATAAATGTCCTTGATGAAGTGTTTTATCCTGACAAACTAGAGGGTGGCTAAATTCCCCTTGAAATGCCATTGGAGTAACTCAGCACAGATTGCATCCAATGCTTTAAAAAGTTTGTCATCATTTTTACATCTTAGTCATTTAGCAGACACTCTTATGCAGAGCGACTTACAGCTAGTGCATTCATCTTCATCTTAAGATAGCTAGGTGAGACAACCACATATCACAGTCATAGTAAGTATTGAATTGACATGATAGACGTTGCCATTTTACAGGTACGTGTATTTAAGTATACATTCGGATGTTAGTGAATATGGCCAAAATCTATCATTACCTCAAAAATGTCAACTTTGACAGCATTTACACTTTCCCCTTAGTTCCAATATCTCTGCCCCACAATGGCAGGTCCTAACAAGGTAAAGTTGTTATTGTTAAGAAGAGTCTTTCTGAGTATTTAGGGGGGGGGTCTACACTGTCTGAGACAGGTATTTTCATTCTCTAATGCCAAAGTTTGACAAAATATGGAAAATATGCTTTTTCTGTGTACATGTATGACTTGAAGCATAATAATTATGTTAAAAGCCGCTCACGCCCAGGTTTTGTTGAAATGAATAGGAGCCTCTCACGCTTGGCAAAAGTCTGATGTAGCAGGCCAGTAAAACGGATTTGGTCACACTTTATTTGGATAGTCCCATATAGATGATCTACAGATGGTCATACTATCAACAAACTATAAGTTGATAAGCAACTGCATGTTATGGTTAGTGTTAGGTTTAGAATTAGGGTAAGGGTTAAGGTTAGTAAATTATAAGGGTTAGGGTTAAGTTTAGGCTTAGGATAAGGGTTAGGGTTTGTGGATAGTTAGCTGAAATGCTGTTGACAGTTATTGAACATCTACTGAACATCTACAAACCATCTTTGGACTATCCAAATCCATAATTTTTCTACGTAGGTCATGTTTTGTAAGTTTTTTTTTTAACGTTGTATTATTTAAATATGGTCTGTCAAAATATATAAAAACTTTATAAATGAGGTTACTGGTTGCTATTTTGATTCTCTGTACTCTGTTTGTGAAGTTAAATGTATTATTCATCATTGGGCTATGAGGTGAGGTTAGGTGAAGCCAGTTTTCAGGAGAACTCCTTGAGGAAATGCAGGTGGAAGTTCTTCAGGCGTTTCAGTACCTCTTCCATGGTCTCCACTGGGGTCATGACACACAGTCTGCAGAGAGAGAAATCAGTGGGGAAGTATAACCGTTTAAATAGAATGATGAGGCTAATGCTATGCTGCCCTGTCAATTTGGATAGGATGAGTACTGGATATGGAACCATTGACTACTGGAGTGTGAGATGTTTTATGGTGACATTTCTATGTCCAGAAGCAGTTGCCAGAGAGACAGAGAGAGGATTGTACCTGATGTGGTGGGTGCCTTCCTTCTGTCCATACTGACACCCTGGCCCCACACACACTCCTGCTTCCTCTAGTAACCGTTTACAGTACCACAGGTCAGGCTGCATCCCTACTACCTGCAATGGGAAACAGAAAACTCTGAGATATACAGTACCAGTCAAAAGTTTGGACAAACCTACTCATTCAAGGGGTTTTCTTTATTTTTTACTATTTTCTACGTTGTACAGTCGTGGTCAAAATTGAGAATGACACAAGTATTGGTCTTCACAAAGTTCGCTGCTTGTGTTATGAGATATTTTTGTCAGATGTTACTATGGTATACTGAAGTATAATTACAAGCATTCCATTAGTGTCAAAGGCTTTTATTGACAATTACATTAAGTTTATGCAGAGTCAATATTTGCAGTGTTGACCCTTCTTTTTCAAGACCTCTGCAATCCGCCCTGGCATGCTGTCAATTAACTTCTGGGCCACATCCTGACTGATGGCAGCCCATTCTTGCATAATCAATGCTTGGAGTTTGTCAGAATTTGTGGGTTTTTGTTTGTCCACCTGCCTCTTGAGGATCGACCACAAGTTCTCAATGGGATTAAGGTCTGGGGAGTTTCCTGGCCAGGTAGCTTAGTGGTTAAGAGCGTTGTGCCAGTAACCGAAAGGTCGCTGGTTCTAATCCCCGAGCCGACTAGGTGAAAAATCTGTCGATGTGCCCTTGAGCAAGGCACTTAACCCTAATTGCTCCTGTAAATCGCTCTGGATAAGAGCGTCTGCTAAATGATGTAAATGTAAATGTTGTTCCCCGAGCCACTTAGTTATCACTTTTGCCTTATGGCAAGGTGCTCCATCATGCTGGAAAAGGCACTGGTCGTCACCAAACTGTTCTTGGATGGTTGGGAAAAGTTGCTCTCGGAGGATGTGTTGGTACCATTCTTTATTCATGGATGTGTTCTTAGGCAAAATTGTGAGTGAGCCCACTCTCTTGGCTGAGAAGCAACCCCACACATGAATGGTCTCAGGATGCTTTACTGTTGGCATGACACAGGACTGATGGTAGCGCTCACCTTGTCTTCTCCGGACAAGGTGTTTTCCGGATGCCCCAAACAATCGTTTCAATCGATTCATCAGAGAAAATGACTTTACCCCAGTCCTCAGCATTCCAATCCCTGTACCTTTTGCAGAATATCAGTCTGTCCCTGATGTTTTTCCTGAAGAGAAGTGGCTTCTTTGCTGCCCTTCTTGACACCAGGCCATCCTCCAAAAGTCTTCGCCTCACTGTGCGTGCAGATGCACTCACACCTGCCTGCTGCCATTCCTGAGCAAGCTCTGCACTGGTGGTGCCCCGATCCCGCAGCTGAATCAACTTTAGGAGACGGTCCTGGCGCTTGCTGGACTTTCTTGGGCGCCCTGACGCCTTCTTCACAACAATTGTACCTCTCTCATTGAAGTTCTTGATGATCTGAAAAATGGTTGATTTAGGTGCAATCTTACTAGCAGCAATATCCTTGCCTGTGAAGCCCTTTTTGTGCAAAGCAATGATGACGGCACGTGTTTCCTTGCAGGTAACCATGGTTAACAGAGGAAGAACAATGATTTCAAGCACCACCCTCCTTTTAAAGCTTCCAGTCTGTTATTCTAACTCAATCAGCATGACAGAGTGATCTCCAGACTTGTCCTCGTCAGCACTCTTACCTGTGTTAACGAGAGAATCACTGACATGATGGCAGCTGGTCCTTTTGTGGCAGGGCTGAAATGCAGTGGAAATGTTTTTTTGGGGACTAAGTTCATTTTCATGGCAAAGAGGGACTTTTCAATAAATTGCAATTCATCTGATCACTCTTCATGACATTCTGGAGTATATGCAAATTGCCATCATCAAAACTGAGGCAGCAGACTTTGTGAAAATTAGTATTTGTGTCATTCTCAAAACTTTTGACCACGACTGTAGAATAATAGTGAAGACATCAAAACTATGAAATAACACATATGGAATCATGTAGTAACCAAAAAAGTGTTAAACAAATCAAATATGTTTTATATTTGAGATTCTTCAAATAGCCACCCTTTGCCTTGATGACAACTTTGCACACTCTTGGCATTCTCTCAACCAGCTTCATGAGGTAGTCACCTGGAATGCATTTCAATTAACAGGTGTGCCTTCTTAAAAGTTAATTTGTGGAATTTATTTCCTTCTTAATGCGTTTGAGCCAATCAGTTGTGTTGTGACAAGGTAGGTACAGAAGATAGCCCTATTTGGTAAAAGACCAAGTCCATATTATGGCAAGAACAACTCAAATAAGCAAAGAGAAATGACAGTCCATCATTACTTTAAGACATGAAGCTCAGTCAATACGGAACATTTCAAGAACTTTTAAAGTTTCTTCAAGTGCAGTCGCAAAAACCATCAAGCGCTATGATGAAACTGGCTCTCATGAGGACCACCACAGGAATGGAAGACCCAGAGTTACCTCTGTTGCAGAGGATAAGTTCATTAGAGTTACCAGCCTCAGAAATTGCAGCCCAAATAAATGCTTCACAGAGTTCAAGTAACATACACATCTCAACATCAACTGTTCAGAGGGGACTGTGTGAAAAAGGCCTTCATGGTCGAATTGCTGCAAAGAAACCACTACTAAAGGCCACCAATAAGAAGAAGAGTCCTGCTTGGGCCAAGAAACACGAGCAATGGACATTGGAGATTTTTGGTTCCAACCGCCGTGTCTTTGTGAGACGCGGTGTGGGTGAACGGATGATCTCTGCATGTGTATTTCCCACCGTAAAGCATGGAGGAGGAGGTGTTATGGTGTGGGGGTGCTTTGCTGGTGACACTATCTGTGATTTATTTAGAATTTAACCAGCATGGCTACCACAGCATTCTACAGCGATACGCCATCACATCTGGTTTGGGCGTAGTGGGACTATCATTTGTTTTTCAACAGGACAATGACATAACACACCTCCAGGCTGTGTAAGGGCTATTTTACCAAGAAGGAGAGTGATGGAGTGCTGCATCAGATGACCATGTCTCCACAATCCCCTGACCTCAACCCAATTGAGATGGCTTGGGATGAGTCGGACCGCAGAGTGAAGGAAAAGCAGCCAACAAGTGCTCAGCGTACAGTGGGGAAAAAAGTATTTAGTCAGCCACCAATTGTGCAAGTTCTCCCACTTAAAAAGATGAGAGAGGCCTGTAATTTTCATCATAGGTACACGTCAACTATGACAGACAAAATGAGAATTTTTTTTCCAGAAAATCACATTGTAGGATTTTTTATGAATTTATTTGCAAATTATGGTGGAAAATAAGTATTTGGTCAATACCAAAAGTTTCTCAATACTTTGTTATATACCCTTTGTTGGCAATGACACAGGTCAAACGTTTTCTGTAAGTCTTCACAAGGTTTTCACACACTGTGGCTGGTATTTTGGCCCATTCCTCCATGCAGATCTCCTCTAGAGCAGTGATGTTTTGGGGCTGTCGCTGGGCAACACAGACTTTCAACTCCCTCCAAAGATTTTCTATGGGGTTGAGATTTAGAGACTGGCTAGGCCACTCCAGGACCTTGAAATGCTTCTTACGAAGCCACTCCTTCGTTGCCCGGGCGGTGTGTTTGGGATCATGGTCATGCTGAAAGACCCAGACACGTTTCATCTTCAATGCCCTTGCTGATGGAAGGAGGTTTTCACTCAAAATCTCACGATACATGGCCCCATTCATTCTTTCCTTTACACGGATCAGTCGTCCTGGTCCCTTTGCAGAAAAACAGCCCCAAACCATTATGTTTCCACCCCCATGCTTCACAGTAGGTATGGTGTTCTTTGGATGCAACTCAGCATTCTTTGTCCTCCAAACACGACGAGTTGAGTTTTTACCAAAAAGTTCTATTTTGGTTTCATCTGACCATATGACATTCTCCCAATCCTCTTCTGGATCATCCAAATGCACTCTAGCAAACTTCAGACGGGCCTGGACATGTACTGGCTTAAGCAGGGGGACACATCTGGCACTGCAGGATTTGAGTCCCTGGCGGCGTAGTGTGTTACTGATGGTAGGCTTTGTTACTTTGGTCCCAGCTCTCTGCAGGTCATTCACTAGGTCCCCCCGTGTGGTTCTGGGATTTTTGCTCACCGTTCTTGTGATCATTTTGACCCCACGGGGTGAGATCTTGCGTGGAGCCCCAGATCGAGGGAGATTATCAATGGTCTTGTATGTCTTCCATTTCCTAATAATTGCTCCCACAGTTGATTTCTTCAAACCAAGCTGCTTACCTATTGCAGATTCAGTCTTCCAAGCCTGGTGCAGGTCTACAATGTTGTTTCTGGTGTCCTTTGACAGCTCTTTGGTCTTGGCCATAGTGGAGTTTGGATTGTGACTGTTTGAGGTTGTGGACAGGTGTCTTTTATACTGATAACAAGTTCAAACAGGCGCCATTAATACAGGTAACGAGTGGAGGACAGAGGAGCCTCTTAAAGAAGAAGTTACAGGTTTGTGAGAGCCAGAAATCTTGCTTGTTTGTAGGTGACCAAATACTTATTTTCCACCATAATTTGCAAATAAATTCATTAAAAATCCTACAATGTGATTTTCTGGAGAAAAAAAATCTCAATTTGTCTGTCATAGTTGACGTGTACCTATGATGAAAATTACAGGCCTCTCTCATCTTTTTAAGTGGGAGAACTTGCACAATTGGTGGCTGACTAAATACTTTTTTCCCCCACTGTATGTGGGAACTCCTTCAAGACTGTTGGAAAAGCATTCCAGGTGAAGCTGGTTGAGAGAATGCCAAGAGTGTGCAAAGCTGTCATCAAGGCAAAGGGTGACTATTTGAAGAATCTCAAATATAAAATGTGTTTACTACATGATTCCATATGTGTTATTTCATAGTTTTGATGTCTTCACTATTATTCTACAATGTAAAAAATAGTAACAATAAAGAAAAAGCTTTGAATGTGTCCATACCTTTGACTGGTAGTGTATAAAGAAAGATAAGAGATCAAATCTTTAACTCCAGAGTATTTAGAATTAATCAGATGTCTAATTTGTTTTTTCCTCCAAAAAGTGAATGTATTGTGAAATGCCCATATGACAAAACGGTAGTGATTCTAGTGCTCTACCCGACCATACAGTTTAGTATTTGTCCCATGACTAACCTTTGCCTTCTCGATGGCTCCTTGGGGTAGATACAGCCGGGGGAATACGAAAGCCCCTCCCATCATTGGCTGACAGCTGATCCCTGAAATATTGTTCAGAACCTCCGGGACCCAGTTCATGTTATGGACCAGCATGGCCTGGATAGACTGGGTCTCCTGGTGGAGATGGGAGAGAAGACAGGGAGAGGAAGGACAGGGGGGAGAGCGTATTGTATGGGACACTGAGATGCTGTTGTGAATACAGAAATAAATGAAGTTGTTTGATTTTGATGAACTATTTCTTATTTTAGAGACATCAATGCTTGCAGAGCACTATCATTAAACTACTTATGACTAACTGTTACATGGCATATGCTATCTACTAAGCCTAACGTCATACTGTAGTTTGTGACCTATTTTGATGCGTCTCACCTGGGCGTAGACCGGGTATGAGGGGTCCCCTGGCCTGGGAGGGTTAGCCATGAGCTCCAGGGCTAGCTGACCAGTCACTGCCGCGCAGCTGTCAGTGGAGAAGATGGTGTAGGCGTACCTCATGACGGTGGGGTCAAGGTTCACCAGTTCCACATACCCACCTCGTAGCCCACACCTGGGCAGGGAGAAGAGACATACAGGGTAGTGGTCAAACACTGGCCTGCTGGGTTCAGAACAGGTTTGTACACCACAGGAAGCCTGAAGTGGATCTCTTAGGGAACTGCCAGCTATTTTAT